>NC_080682.1:101468221-101773652 GCF_030445035.2 Dasypus novemcinctus | reverse complement strand
GCAATTTAGTCAAAATGCCTTTTTCAAATAGTGAACCTGAGGTCTGGAGAAAGAAAGCGACCTCTCCAGAGATACGTGATAGAGCTAAGACTAGATTTCAGTTGTTTCTGCTGTGTGCATTGGTCAGGCTAGGTGTTTTCCAGGTTTGTAAGAGGATTAGTTGTCATGGAAAGAGCTAAGGTGGCCTAGGCTCTTGTACTGCTTTTATTGCTATATGCCTGTGTGTTGATGGGCAGAGGAAGCTGTGCTCGAAGTCTACCGAGCTGTTTTATCAGGCAAACTCAAGACCTTTGGATTTTAATAAATATTTGCTGCGTGGAACTGTCTGTATGGAAGGCTTTAAGATGTGAGGAGTTTTTCCAGTCAGCCTGTGGCTGGAATATATAGCAGCAGTGACAAAGTGAACAAAAAGGAAAATTACCCATTATTCTGGTACTGGAAAGGATTGGCTGTTTTCCTGTTTTGAGAAAGATTGTGTTAATTTATATACCAACTATTTGAAAGTATCTATTTTCATTACCTTTGACTACTGAATTGTTAAATCTTTATTCAACTCATTGAAATATCTAATTTGAATATGTATTTCCTTGATTACTAGTGAGACTAAGCTTTTGTTTTGTTCATTGACCATTTGTATTCCTTTTTTCTTGTGAATTATCTATACATGTTCTTTGTCTAGAGCCCAGGATATTCCTAGTCCTATGTTTGATCTGCCTACCAGGGAGCTATTAGGGTGATCAAGCGTTTTCTCTGAATGGGGGAATTGAGCACATTCTTAGAGAAACAGTTGTAGGCTAGATGAAGCGCTTTCTTCACTGTGCAAGGAACCCTTTTAGTGCCTACATGAGAAGTCAGATGCTAGAAGCTAAGGATACTGAAACAGGTGAGTTTTGGGTAGCAGCCCCGAGTAATATTGTCTCTTGCTTTTCCTGTACAGAGTTTTGCCGGATTGACAAACCCCTGTGCCACAGTGAGGATGAGAAGCTCAGCTTTGAGGCAGTCCGCAACATCCATAAGCTGATGGACGATGATGCCAATGGTGATGTAGATGTGGAGGAAAGTGACGAGGTGAGCTCTCTCACCGTGCTATGACTTTCCTGTGTGAAATAGTCCTTGACTTCTGCCTAGACTGCCTGTTCCCTGTGGGGAGATACGCTCTGATGCATAGCTTGTTCTCTAGGAACTCATTTCCTTTAGGGGAGGTGGCCCTCAGCAGACCAGCCCTTCAGGATCCTGTCAGAGTGCAAACCTAATGCCTGTATCTCTCCCGGGACTGGTTACCACTAACTACCACTAGTATCACCCTGACTGAGCTGTGCTATTTGAGGGAGAGAGAGAACCCTGAGGTTGGTCTCTAGGATCGGTATCCTAGGATCCTTACTATAATCCTGCTATAGAAAGATATACTTACTCTATGTTCAGCCCTGTGCTTGGCTGTGGGAGAAGGCAAGACAATCAGATCCTACCCCCAGGAAGTTTATACTGTATTTTGGAGAAAGAAACAAATTTGCTAGGAGCCAGTTGAGTGGTCCAGATAGTAAGAAATAGAGGGGTCTTTAGGTTGGAGAAAGCTTTTTACTGTTTCACTTTTTGGCATTACTACAGCTCCAACTCCACAGATCCCAGAGCATAAGGACATTTTGTGTGAGAGGATTTAAGGGTTTTGATTTTGATTTCAGGCTCAACATGAGCCGGCAGTTTGGAGTAGCTGCCAAGTTAGGTGAACTCTTCATTAGTGACAGTGTTACATAAAATGAAGGAGGTAAGCCAAGTCTGTTCTTCCTGTTGGTTAGCTTACCTTTGAATTTTGAGTTCAATTTTGGATCTCATATTGTCAGATTGATTTGGAACAGTGAGAAGCCTATATAGAAAAAAATGCCATGAATGATGAAGAATATGGAAACTGAAATGGAGAACAATGAATGCAGTTCAATAAATATTTATTGTGTCTATTATGTATTGCTGGGTACTATGCTAAGGCTCTGGGGAAGTGGCAGGCAATAAGATAGAGAGTGTGTCCTCATATAACTTATAGTATAGTGAAAAAACTTTAGCGTGGAGAAGAAGAGACTCAGGTAATATAATTTCTGTCTTTAAATACACAAATAAATGAATCAGACTTAAATAATGAAATAATGAAATATAATAATAATGAAAACTATAGCACTAGCTATCACTTATTGAACTCGTACTTTATGCCAGGCACATTGTTAAGTCTTGCATAGTTACTCTTTTAACTTAGCAGCCTTATGAAATTAATATTATTACCAAGGACTGAAGCCTTGGTTAAAGGTTGAGCATTTTGTTCAAGAACATACTGGCATACTCATTGGGGATATACAGGAACCTCTTTTATTTTTTTAGTGTAACATTTTTTTTTTGTGATGTACATTCTTTAAAAAAATACAATTTACAAAAATGATGTGGTAGGGAGTGGGGAGTGGGATATATGGAACCTCTTACGTTTTTTGTTTTTTTATGTTTTTTAATGTAACATTCTTGTCATCTATTAACTTTAATTTAAAAAAGAAAGAAAAAAAAAGAGCATACTAGATTTGATTTCAAAGCCCATGCCTAAAGCACTGCTCTATTGTTTCTCTTATTCTAAGGACAGAACCAGGATCAGCATGGGGAAAGTTAAAAAAAAGAAAAAGAAAAAAGAGACACATTCTTGTAGAATAAAAAATTACCTGATAGTCAGACCTAGCTCATCACAGAAGAGACTGCTCTGGTAGATAGTGAACTCCCTGTCACTGAAGATGAGCAAACAGGATATAGAACTCCACTGATTCGTCAATGGAGGAAATTCTTCTGTTAAGTTGATGAAATAATGTCTAAGAAATTAAAAGTTGAAGGAAAATAGAATTCCTAGAGGGAAGGTATAATTTGCAGATAGTGGATGGGGTGGGTAAGCCTGACTAGTGGGGAACCAGTGTGAGCAAAGGCGTGGAGGTAGTAAGACACATGGTGCCTTTGTTTGGCTAAAAGGACTATGGACAAAAATCTGGAAAGAAAAGTGGGACCCAGGCAACCAGGCTGCGATATGTGTCCTTGTTGAACTCAGCAATGGAAGGTTCTTGAGCAAGGACAACAACCATGATGAAAGTATCTGTGAAACTTGTCACACCTAGAAGTGTCTTTGGTTTCCAAAAGATCAAATTTTTATTTGTTTCTGCTGAGAATAGAGCCATGTTCTGGTGGCCAATGAGGCCTAGAAGTGTCCTGATCTCTCCCCTCGGGCTTGGTCACATCACTAGGAGATAGATGGCGCAACAGTTAAGAGGTGATATGATCCAAGAGCTACAAATTCCTGGATATCTTTGCCATCTGCTCCTCCTTCTTTTTTCACTCTCTACTGAATTGCTTTGTCAATGAGGATAAGAAGAAAATGTTCTTTTTAGAGGAATGTTATCACAACAAAAAGCTCTTCAGCACAAACTGTTCCAAAATAACACAAAAGCTGTCACCCTGCACCAGTTGTTAGCTGTTCTTTTTCAGCATAACTTCTGCTTTGCCTCAGCTTCAACTGCTCTCCCTTTCAACTCAGTTCTCTCATAGTTTAGAGAGGTCTCCTTGTCTAGGTTTACATGATCAATGGTATGCTACTGTACTTAAGAGAGAAAGCAATGATAGCAAAATCCAAACATATTTGAGGCAACCTTAGCATTCGGGATCTAATTAGGAAGTTGGGTGGACAGCTCAGCGTGTAGAATGCTGGGTATGAATGATGAGGCACCTGTGATGAAATCCTGGTTGTGCTGGTCATCAGGGACCTGAGATTTTTCTGACCCCTTTGCTGATTACACAGGGACCTTAGTGGAGGCCTGAAGTAATGCTCTATCAATGTTTCATTTATGCAGCCTCATGTTGGTTGGTGTGTTTTTCAGATAACTGAACTTTCAGTTTTAGTTTAGTTTTTAGTGAGTCTTCTTACAGATTATTGTGAACACAGTGTGAACTTTCTTTGGGTGATTTACAGTATTACTTCAGGGCCTCTTGTATTATTGCCCCAGGTCTAGATTGCTGTTTGGACTGTTGTGATTGCTTCTTATAGTTTTCCTCAGTTCTCTGATTCATTCTCTTTTCTAGTGGCTGTATCTACTCCACTGAGTTGTGAACTGAGATTTATGGTAAATTGAGACTCAGCAGGTAGTTTGGCTTCTCAGGTGCCATCTGTTCTCGCTTCTGCTCTGCATAGCAGAGGCTGTCGATTGTTCGCCCTTCAGATGAGCAAGATGGCAGTAATGGTGCTCTTCTTGCAAAGCTACCTGGGGGTTCATTCATGATGTGTTCTCTTCAGATCTCTGGAGTGGGCATACTGCCTATGGACAAAGGATCTGTTGCAGTGGGATGATGCTGTCAGATTGTCCTGACAGTCAGGACATCAGACAAGGGCCTGCCTATAACTCCTGTTCCCCGATTAGATTAGAATCTGAGAGCAATTTTCTTGAGTACGCTTTTCTTCTCTGGAGACTACATGGAAAAATCAAGGGCATTTATTCAGTCATTAAACAAATTCTTACTGAATACATACTATGTGCCAGGCACTGTTCTAGGTTACAGA
This sequence comes from Dasypus novemcinctus, assembly GCF_030445035.2. Classification (NCBI taxonomy): domain Eukaryota; kingdom Metazoa; phylum Chordata; class Mammalia; order Cingulata; family Dasypodidae; genus Dasypus; species Dasypus novemcinctus. The sequence goes on along the minus strand of NC_080682.1, from coordinate 101,769,088 downwards.
TACTGCTAGGACCCCTGCTTTTATGGAGCTTTCATTCTCATGGTCTATATGTCACAGGTGATTAAGTGATAAGAAAACTGAAATGAGGCAGAACAATTGATCAAGTTATGGTAGTTTAGAGACTTACCCTTTCATTTCCTCAGGGTAAAATGGTGGTTAATGATTCCTACTCTTGCATTATTGTTGTCAGGATTATGTGAGTAAAATGCTGTTAAAAGAACTCTCAAAACTCAATAATACAAAATAAGCAACTCAAAAAAAAAATAAGGATCTCAGTAACAAATGGGAAAAGATTTAGATACTTCACCAAAAAGGATATATGGCTAGCAAAGAAACAACATGAAAAGATGCTAAATATCATTAGCCAATAGGAAAATGTAAATTAAAATCATGGTAAAAGATATTTTATTTTATTTTATTTTATTTTTTTATTGACTTTGTAATAATAGTACATTAAAAATATATATGTGAGGTCCCATTCAACCCCACCCCCCCACCCCCCCTCTCCCCCCCCCAACAACACTCGTTCCCATCATCATGACACATCCATTGGATTTGGTAAGTACATCTTTGGGCACCTCTGCACCTCATAGACAATGGTTCACATCATGGCCCATACTCTCCTCCATTCCATCCAGTGGGCCCTGTGAGGATTTACAATGTCCGGTGATTACCTCTGAAGCACCATCCAGGGCAGCTCCATGTCCCAAAGACGCCGCCACCTCTCATCTCTTCCTGCCTTTCCCCATACCCATCGTCCACCATGTCCACTTTTCCCAATCCAATGCCACCTCTTCTATGTGGACATTGGATTGGTTGTGTCCATTGCACCTCTATGTCAAGAGGAGGCTCAGATTCCACATGGATGCTGGATGCAATCCTCCCATTTTCAGTTGTAATCACTCTAGGCTCCATGGTGTGGTGGTTGTCCTTCTTCAACTCCATCTTAGCTGAGTGTGGTAAGTCCAATAGATCAGATTGTAGGTGCTGGAGTCTGTTGAGGCTCAGGACCTGGCTATCACATTGTCAGTCCAGAGATTCAAATCCCCTAAATATATCTTAAACCCCAACATTAACTGCACCTCCAGCACATTAGCATGAAAGTCTTATGAAGGGAGATCCCATTTGAGTCCAGATTCATCACACATAAACACCATTTCCAAAGAGGGGCCATCTGCCCTGGTAGTTAACCCCATCGGCCATGACCATAACTCCCATGGGTCTCTTTAGCCCTCAAAGGAACCGATATCTGGGGGTTGTATCTGCTTTATCTGTCTCTCTGACTCTGCTCAGTTGTGCATGAGGGCAATCCTTCTGCCAGCCTCCAGACTCTTTTTTAGAAACTTGTAGCCATATAAACTCATTTCTCCTTTCCATTTCCCCCTTACTTTAGGTCAAACAGCATTTTAAAGTCATGGTATTTTATGTAGACATGGATATTCTGCTGATCCGCATTGAACCTTCCATATAAGGTCATTTTCCAGTTGCATCATCAGTTGGTAGTTGATAGTGGTCCCTCGTTGCCAGGGAGGCTCATCCCCGGGTGTCATGTCCCACGCTGGGGGGAAGGCATTGCATTTACATGCTGAGTTTGGCTTCGAGACTGGCCACATTTGAGTAACATGAAGGCTGACAGGAGGAAATTCCCAGGCACAATGTTGCTCTAGGCCTTGTTCTTATTTTAGGTTTATCAGCTCACAAGCATAGTCATTAGCATCAGGGGCTCACTGTTGAACCCTCACTCCCTCCCGGTCCCCGCCACTGTACCTGGGAGACTGTCGCTGCTCCCCTAGGGACCACGACAGAGCACCACTGGCCAGGAACCCAGTACCCCCCCTGCTGTGGTTTTTAATTGTTGCCACTATGAGTATATCCAAACATTACCATGCACCCTGGACATATGTTCTGTACAGCTCCCTGTCAGCCATATATCACCTGTCATTGGTATCCCATACCAGTATCCCTCCATTGCCATTGTTGAAACACTCTGTGATCCAGAACTCCCCGAAATTTGAAGCCCAATATAATGTCATGGTCCCTTACTAGGGAATGGCATATAGCGATGGGTTTAAAGGATAGATAAAGAACTTGGATAAAGTTAGATAAAGAGCTTAGATAAAGAATGTTGACTTGAAAAAATTCCACATCCTATCTTTTTCTTTTTTTTTTTTTTTTTTTCCCCCCCTAATTATTCAGCTTTTCTTCACAGGAGTCCTAGACCACAGCAATGTATATATATAATATACAGCACTCCCACACATCCACCAGAAAACCTTTTCCCTTCCACAGTGATACTCTTACGCCCTATTCATATCATATTTACTTAAAGTGATGTACAGAGTCTGAGACATTAGCTTTCTAACAAGGTGACATCTGTGCTTACATTATGGTGCATACTTTAGGATACACAGTTCTTTACATTTTTAGTTATCCTATGTTTTACATTATGGTTTACATTATCAGTCTGTCATCTCCTATATGTTATGGTGTAATATTGCATGTTTTATATCCATCCTTGTGTACTCTCAAGAAACTCCTCTCTTACCCCCCATTTACTTTGGTTCCACACATTTAACGTCCATTTTCCCTTCCACCTTGGTGCCCACAGTGACAGCCAACCTCCGTTTCCTGAGGAGCCACTTCCAGAGATAGATGGAATAGTGTTCAGGGCCTAACTTGCTCAACTGCCCCAATGCCCTGGGAGCCACCCTTTCTCTCGAGGGATACAGTTCCCTCTATTTGATGGCATTAGTCCTCCCCAGGATGTGGGTCCACCCCCACCCTCACTACTTGGGTTTCTACCCCATGGTGTCACCCACTCTGGCAGAATGAGCATTTAGACATTCCCCAGGAGCCCGTCCTGCATCAGACCCTCCCCTCCGAGCATTCTAAACAGGTAACCCTCTTTATTATATTTTGATATGATTTTCTCGGCATTTTACTCTCCACCAACACCTGACCCTCTCCTGTGTTCGTATGCTACCCCTCCCTCCCCCCACTTTTGGGCAACGTTACCCATCCGTCCCTCCCCAGCCACCCTCAAACCCGCAAAGCCCCAACCAAAGGCACCCCCTTGCCCCCCTTTTATCTCTTCTTTGTGTTCATACTTACCACCATCTCGTCTTAAATTCCACCCCTGCAGACATCGGCTCATATCCTTCCTCCACCCTCCGATTTCCTGTAAGCCTATCGTTCAGTCTCTTGCTATCTAGGGCAGCTTGTTTATTTCATATCATTGAGGTCATGTAGTATTTGTCCTTCAATGTCTGGGTTGCTTCACTCAACATAAGGTTCTCAAGATTCATCCATGTTATCACATGTGTTTGTAGTGTGTTTGTTCTTACAGCCGAGTAGTATTCCATTGTGTGTATATACCACATTTTATTGATCCACTCATCTGTTGATGGGCATTTGGGTTGATTCCAACTTTTGGCAATAGTGAACAATGCTGCTATGAACATTGGTGTACATATATCGGTTTGTGTCCTTGTTTTCAGTTCTGCTGGGTATATACCCAGCAGTGGTATTGCTGGGTCATATGGCAAATCTATGGCTAGTTTTTTGAGAAACCGCCATACTGTCCTCCAGAATGGTTGGATCCTTCTGCATTCCCACCAGCAGTGGATGAGTGTTCCCCTTCCTTCACATCCTCTCCAGCACTTGTATTCTTCTGTTTTTTTCATAGCTGCCAATCTTATGGGTGTAAGATGGTATCTCATTGTAGTTTTGATTTGCATTTCCCTGATAGCTAGAGATTTGGAACATTTTTTCATGTGCTTTCTTGCCATTTGTATTTCTTCTTCGGAGAAGTGTCTGTTTAAGTCTTTTTCCCATTTTTTAAATGGGTTGTTTATCTTTTTATTTTCAAGATATAGGAGTTCTTTATATATGCAAGTTATAAGTTTCTTATCAGATATATGATTGCCAAATATTTTCTCCCACTGTGTGGGCTCCCTTTTTTACTTTCTTGACAAACTCCTTTGAGGTGCAGAAGGCTTTAATTTTGAGGAAGTCCCATTTATCTATTAGTTCTTTTGCTGCTCGTGCTTTTGGTGAGATATTCATAAATCCATTTCCTATTACAAGGTCCTGTAGATGTTTCCCTACACTGCTTTCTAAGGTTTTTATGGTCTTGGCTCTTATATTTAGGTCTTTGATCCATCTTGAGTTGATCTTTGTATAAGGTGTGAGATGGTAATCCTCTTTCATTCTTCTACATATGGCTATCCAGTTCTCCAGACACCATTTGTTGAATAGGCCACTCTCTCCCATTTGAGAGGGTTTGGTGGCTTTATTGAATATTATGTGGTTGTATATGTGAGGTTCTATATCAGAGCTTTCAATTCGATTCCATTGGTCTATGTGTCTCTCCTTATGCCAATACCATGCTGTTTTCACCACCGTAGCTTTATAGTATGTTTTGAAGTCAGGTAGTGTGATTCCTCCAATTTTGTTTTTCTTTTTCAGTATGTCTTTGGCTATTCGGGGTCTCTTTCCTTTCCAAATAAATTTCATAGTTAGTTTTTCTAGTTCCTTAAAGAAGGCTGCGTTGATTTTTATTGGGATTGCATTGAATGTGTAGATCAGTTTTGGTAGGATAGACATCTTAATAATGTTCAGTCTTCCTATCCATGAACAAGGAATAGTCTTCCATTTATTTAGGTCTTCTTTGATTTCCTTGAACAATCTTGTATAGTTCTTGGTGTATAAGTTCTTTACCTCTTTAGTTAAATTTATTCCTAAGTATTTGATTTTTTTATTTACTATTGTGAATGGTATTTGTTTCTTGATTTCCTCCTGATCTTGCTCATTATTGGTGTACAGAAATGCTACTGATTTTTGCGCATTGATCTTATAACCTGCGACTTTACTAAACTCATTTATGAGTTCTAGAATCTTCGTTGTAGATCTCTCAGGGTTTTCTATGTATAGGATCATGTCATCTGCAAATAATGAAATTTTGACTTCTTCCTTTCCAATTTGAATGCCTGTAAAAGATATTTTAAAGACAAGTTGTAGGAAGATAGTGGAGTGGAAAGCTCCAGGAAGCAGTCTTTCCATCAGAAACAAGTATTAAATGGACAGGAACTGTCTAAAACAACTATTTCTGAAACTCCAGCATCTAGTGGAATGCTGTACAGCATCCAGGGAAGAGTGGAGGAGGTTGGTAAATTACGGTAAATAGAAGTACATTGCTCTCTTCCTGCAAGTGGTTACCATAGCCCATGTACCATGCAGTGGGGTCCAGCCCCTGGCATAGCTTATTGGTGCTAGAGAAGGACATAACAAGCCACTTCCCCAAGATCTGGGGAGGGGGATGAGGGCCAATTATTGATTACTGTTTTTGATAAGCTATTCCTGATCACTGGGGGTCCAGCTCAGAGGGCAGACATTGTTCCAGTGCATCCTAGAAAAAAGTGGTGAGGAGACTTAAAGATGGCATGTTTCCTCAGTACCGCAGAGGACAATTTACGGGCAGCTTTTGCTAGGCAGGGGCTGAGCCAAGAAGGCGCAGCTTTGCAGGGCCCTGGAAGAATCTCCTAGCACCCTTCCTTGCCCCTTCCGGAGCACCTCCTCAGGACAGTTTAGAGCTAGTTGTCTACTCCCTCTGTTGATCCCTGGCCTTGTAGTGGCTGGGAAAGACTGACTTGGGAAACTCCTCTCAGGTGTTCCTCTCTCCCAGAATTTGGCCTCTAGGCAAAAGCAGCTTGAGACATTGAAAGCGGTGTAAGAAACAATTGAGGCAGATGGTCTGGGGCAAAGATTTACCAGCTTTAAGTCCTACAGTGGAATATCCTGAAGAGGGAAAAGGTCTGTTTCCTGGGACATAGAGGAGGCATTCAAACTCCTATAAACAGGGACACTCCTTAAAGTACTAGCAAGCACAGACGCAGGAAAGAGGGAGGACCCAGTACTTTGCATTTGCCGTGGGCTGACCTTCCTGATAGGAGGGCTGAACCCTGAGGGAGAGTACCAGCCAATGCAAAGCCAATTGGCAAAGTCAGTGAAATGTGTTTTCTTGCTTAGGTTTGCTTGGTTTTGTTAGCTTCGTACACTCAAGAAACTCTCTGTTATCATCAGCTGGTTACAAACTCAAGGAACGGACATATCAGGGAATAAATCCCATAATTAATATATAAAAATACTAAAATGTATACTATGTGACAAAAGATTACAAGAAAACAAATAAACAGGAAATGATAGCTCATCCAAAGGGAGAGAATGAAAATCCAGGAAACATCAGTGAAGACAGTCAGACTATGGACATACTGGACAAAGACTTAAAAAAAAGTGTTGAGGATGTTCAGTGAGATACAGGAAAATTCAGAGAAAGAATTAAAGGATATTAGCAAAACAATTAATCAACAATATGAGAAACTCAATAAAGAGATAGAAATTGAAAAAAAAAATCAAACAGAACTCCTGGAGTTGAAGACTGAAATAACTGAAATTTAAAATTCCCGGATGGGTTTCAGCAGCAGATTGGAATTGGTGGAAGCATCAGTGAATTTGAATATAAGACAATTGAAATGAGTCAGGCTGAAGAGCAGAAAGATAAAAAAAAAAATTGAAAAATTGAAAATAGCCTAAGGGACCTCTGGGATACCATTTAGTGTACCGATACATTCATAATGGAGGTTCCAGAAGGAGAAGAAAGAGAGAAAAGGAGAGAAGGAATTTTTAAAGAAATAATGACAGAAAATGCTTCAAACTTAGTATAAGATATGAATATATACATACAAGAAGCCTAGAGAACACTAAACATGATAAACTTGAAGAAAAATACACCGCATCACATACTGATCAAATTGTTATGCAGGGGACAAGAGAAAAGTTCTGAAAGCTGCAAGAGAAAAGCAATATGTTAGTTAGTATGTACAAGGGACCTGTTTAGATTAAATGCTGATTTCTCATCAGAAACCATGGAGGCAAGAAGACAGTGTGTTGAAATACCTCAAGTACTGAAAGGAAACAATTGTCAACCAAGAATTTTATATCTGCAAGGTTTTCTTTCAAAATGAGAGAAAAAAGACATTCCTAGATAAACAAAAGCTAAGGGAGTTCATCATCACTAGACCTGCACTACAAGCAGTGCTAAAGGGAGTTCTTCAGACTGAAAGGAAGGGACATGAGGCAGTGGTTCAAAGCAGAATAGAGAAATAAAGGCCTCTGTAAAGGTAACCATATAGGTAACTATAAATGCCAGTGCTATTGTATTGTACTTTTTGGTATGTAACTCCACTTCCTGCTTCCTACACATGCTAAAATGCAAATATATAAATAGTACAGATAAATCTATGTTTTGGAAAAACAATGTATAAAGATATAACATAACAAATACGAACAAGGTAAGGTGAAAGAGAGGTATATGAACAATATATGTGTATGCTGCTGAAGGGAAATTGGTATCAAATCATGTACGATTATTACAAATTTAGGGTGTTAAATTTTAACCCCATCATTTCCTTGTAATCACAAGGAAAGTAAATGAAAAATATATCCAGATAGACATGAGAAGGGACTTGATGTGGTACAATATAAAAAAAATGAAATAAATATGAAAGTAGGCATTAACAGAAGAACTGAAGGATAAAAAAAGATATAAGACTGACAAAGACTAAATAAAAATATAGCAGAAGAAGGTCCTGTATTGTCAGTAGTGACTTTAAGTGTAAATGGATTAAACTTTCCAGTCAGTGGTGAATGGATGTAGCTCAGTGGTTGAGCATCCCCTTCCCATGTATGAGGTCCCGGGTTCCATCTCTGGTACCTCCTGGAAAACAAATGAGCAAACAAACAAACAAACAAGCTCTTCAGTCAAAAGGCAGAAGTTGGCAGAATGGGTAAAAAGGCATGACCCAACTATATGCTGTTTACAAGAGACTCACCTTAAATTCAAAGACATTAGTAGATTGAAAGTGAAAGTGAAAGGGTGGAAAATATTTATGTACACTTTGAGTATTAACCAAAGGAGAGCTGGGATAACAATACTAATATATAAAATAGACTTTAAGTCAAAAACTGTTATGAGGGACAAAGATAGTTATTATATACTGATAAAGGGATTCATTCAACAAGAAGACATAAAATTTATAAATATATCCACACCCAACAGCAGAGCCCCAAAATATATGAAGCAAATACTGACAGAGGTAAAGGGAGAAATAGATGGTTCTATATTAATAGTAAATGTCAATTTCCATAATGAATAAAAACATCTAGACAGAAGATTAATAAGGAAATACAATACTTGCATGAGGTTCTAAACCTACTAGACCTAACAGACATATACTTTACCCAATAACAATAGAATATACATTCTTCCCAAGTGCACATAGATCATTTACCAGGATAGATTATATATTAGGTCATAAAACAAGTCTCAATAAATTAAAAAAATATTGAAATCATTGCATGTGTTTTTTCTGACTACAATGGAATGAAACTAGTAATGAATAACAGAGGGAGTATTGGAAAATTCACAAATATGTGGAAATTAAACAACATACATTTTTTCCATTTAAAAGACAATTTATTGTATATCATTCATACATGAACATACATAAACAAGTAAGCAACATACTCTTTTTTAAACAAGTAAGCAACAGTCTTTTTTCTTTTTTTAGAAAGAAAAACTTGAAGGATACAGCAGAGGGAATGCTGAGTAGGAAATTTATAGCTCTAAATGCCTACATTTAAAAATAAGAAAGAAAAGAAAAAACAAAAACAAAAAATAAAAACAAGAAAGACTTTAAATCAAAGACAACCTCAAAGCTGAAAGAACTAGAAAAAGAAGTGCAAACAAAACCCAAAGTGAGGAGAAGAAAGGAATAAACAAAGATTAGAGCAAAATGAGTGGAATTGAGAATAAAAGAACAAAAGAATCAACAAGGCCAAAAGTTTGTTCTTTGAGAAGATAAATAAATGACAAAACTTTAGCTAGACTGACCAAAAATAAAAAATAAAAGGGCTGTAAGAGGGTACTGTGAACAATTGTATGCCAACAAATTAGATAACCTAAATAAAATGGACAAATTCCTAGAAGCATACAAATTACCTACACTGACTCAAGAAGTAGAAGATCTTAGCAGACCAGTAACATGTAAAGAGATTGAATCAATAATCAAAAACCTCTTAAAAGAAGAAGAGCCCTGGGCAAGATGGTGTATCAGTTAGCCAAAGGGATGCTGAAGCAAAGTACCAGAAATCTGTTGGCTTCTATAAAAGCTCACAGTCACAAAACCCCAAAAAGAGTCCAACTCAAGGCTGCTCTCTCACCAAAGTCACCCACCACTTGTTGAAGCAAGATGGCTGCCAATCTCTGTGAGGGTTCAGCCCTCCTCTCAGCCACAGGTTGGCACAGGGCCCATTTCTCTCTGGGCTTTCTCAGCACTGCAGACCATCAGGCGAATGTCTTATCTCTCTTTACTGGGCTGCAGGATCAAAGTTCTCTCCTCTGCCATGTCTATGGAACTCTCTCTCTTCCTCTGTGTATCTTCCTGAGTAGACTGAAAGCTTTCTCCCTAAGATCAGGAACAATACAGTGATGCCCACTGTCACCACTCTTATTCAGTGTTGTACTGGAAGTTCTAATGAGAGCAGTTAGGCAAGAAAAAGACATAAAAGTCATCCACATTGGAAAGGAAGAAGTAGACTTTCCCTATTTGCAGATGACATGATCCTATATACTGAAAATCATGAAAAAATCTACAACAGAGCTCCTAGAGATAATAAATGAATTTAACAAATGGCAGGGTACAAGATCAATACCTCCAAATCACTATTGTTTCTATAAACTAGTAATTAACAACCTGAAGACACCATCAAGAAAATAATTCCATTTACAATAGCAAGCAAAAGATTCAAATATCTAGGAATAAATCTAACCAAGGATGTAAAGGACTTGTACATAGAAAATTACAAACATTGCTAAAAGAAACCAAAGAAGACCTAAACAAATGGAAGAACATTCTGTGTTCATGGATCAGAAGACTAAGTAGTATGAAGATGTCAATTCTACTCAAAGCCATTTATAGATTAAGTAAAATCCCAATGAAAGTTCTGACAACTTTCTTTGCAGAAATGGAAGAGCCAATCACCAAATTTAGATGGAAGGGTAAGGGTCCATGTATAACTAAGGCCATCTTGAAAAATAAGAACAAAGTTGGAGAACTTATCAATCGTAAAGATAATTATAAAGCCATAATAATCAAATAGCATGGTATTAGTGCAAGGACAGACAAATAGATAATTGAAATGAGAATTCAAAAATCAACCCTCCCAACTGGAACACTTGCTAGTGGGAATACAAAATGGTACAGCCACTCTGGAAACGTTGTACTATTTCTTGGAAAGTTAAACAAGAGTCACGACATGTCCCAGCAATTCTACTTTGAGGTATTTGCCCTAGATTAATGAAAATTTATGTTCAAGCTAAATCCTGTACTTGAATGTTTATAGCAGCTTTACTCATAATTGCCAAACAGTGTGCACTACTCAAATGTTCTTCAATATTTGAATGAATAAATAAACAACAGTGTGTCCATAAAATGGAATACTATTCAACAATAAAAAAGAAAGCATGCAACATGGATGAATCTCAGAGGCATGCTGAGTGAAAGAAACCTGTGCCAAAAGGTTACATACTATATGGTTCCATTAGGTGGCATCCTGAGAAAGGCAAGGATATAGGGACAGAGAAGTTCAGTGGTTACCAGGAGTTAGGAGTGTGGGGAAAGTTTGACGACAAAAAATAGGATGAGTTTTTTTGTGTGTGTGTGAGCGGTGATAGAACTGTCTTGTATCCTGATGGTAGTCATGGGTGCGTGAATGCAAATACCCGTTAAAACTCTGAACTATACAACAAAATCAAAGTCAGTTTCACCTTATGCTAATTTTTAAAAGTTCCCAGCATAGTATCTGACACATAATATAAAAAACTTAGTGAATGATGGTTATTTTCCCTTTGTTTTTCCCTCTATTCCCAGGAAATGTCCTTGGCATCTGACCATTGTATTTTTTAAAAATTTTTTTTAAATTTTTATTTTATTATTATTTTTCCTCCCCTCCCCTCCCCCGCTCTGCTGTTTTTGCTGTCTGTATTCATTGCTGTGTGGTCTTCTCTATCTGTTTCTCTTTTTGTCTTTCTCTTCTCGACTTTCTCCTCTAGGATTCACCAGGATTTGATCCTGGGGACCTCTGAGGGAGAGAGGTTCCCTGTCAATGGTGCAACCTTAGTTCCTGGTCTCTGCTGTGCTTCACCTTGACTCTCCCCTTCATTTCTCTCTCTCCCTTTTTTTTTTTTAAAGATTTATTTTTTATTTGTTTCTCTCCCCTTCCCCCCTTCCCCAGTTGTCTGCTCTCTGTGTCCATTCGCTGTGTGTTCTTCTGTGACTACTTCTATCCTAATCAGTGGCCCCGGAAATCTGTGTTTCTTGTTGTTGCATCATCTTGTTGTGTCAGCTCTCCGGTATGTGGTACCATTCTTGGGCAGGCTGCACTTTCTTTCACGCTGGGTGGCTCTCCTTACGGGGCGCACTCCTTGTGTGTGGGGCTCCCCTATGTGGGGGACACCCCTGTATGGCACGGCACTCCTTTTGCGCATCAGCACTGGGCATGGGCTATCTCCACACGGGTCAAGGAGACCTGGGGTTTGAACCGTGGACTTCCCATGTGGTAGGCGGATGCCCTATCCATTGGGCCAAGTCCTCTTCCCTTCATCTCTCTTTTGTTGCATCATCATCTTGCTGTGTGACTCACTTGTGCGGGCACTGGCTCACTGCATAGGCATTTGGCTCACCGTGCAGGCTCTTGGCTCACCATGCAGGCACTTGGCTCACCATATGGACATGAGCTTACCACATGGGTACTCAACGTGGGCACCTGGCTTGCCAAGCGGGCACTTGGCTCACCACATGGGCACCTGCATGGACACTCGGCTCACCATGTGGTCACTGGACTCACTGTGTGTGCATCCAGATGGGCACTCAGCTCGCTACATGGGCACTTGGCTCCCTGTGTGGGCCCTTGGCTCACTGTGCGGGTACTTGGCTCACCACATGGGCACTGGCTCACTGTACCACCACTTGGCTTGCCTTGCAGGCATACTTTCTCTTCTTCTTTTTCACCAGGAGGCCCCAGGGATTGAACCTGGGTCCTCCCATATGGTAGGCAGAGGCCTTATCACTTGAGCCACATCCGCTTCCCCTGACCATTAATGCTTGCCTGATTGATGTCTGTTTCTCTCACCAAATTGTAAGTCCCTTAAGGACAGAGATTGGTCTTAACTGATTGTCTCCCTTTCCCCAATGCCCATTACAGTGTGGTACAGAATATATGCCTTATCTGTCTGTTTGAATGACTGACCAGTACTGCTGCAGCAGCACAGTGTTAGGCTGAGGTGGGCGTCCTGAGCACATCCTGTGGGGTGGGATGGACGGATAGCAATTATGAGCCCCAGGCACTGTGGGGTTTATTTGTGATTCCTTGTCTGTTGTGTTGGGTATGGAAATATAGCACAGGGTTAAGAGCTTGAGCTCTAGAGTCTCATAACATTGATTTGGGTTTGAAGCTGATTTTGCCTCATACGAACTCTGTTAACTTGAAGATACTTTTTCTCTTTCAGCCCCATTTTCTTCATTAGAAATTGGAGTAATAATAATAGTAAGTACCCCATGAGGTTGTTGCAAAGATTAAATGAAATAATGCTTATAAAGCACTTGATATAATGCCTGCCATGTAGGGGAGGCTCAATAAATGTTGGTTTCTATTGTTGTTTTTATCATTATTATCAGAAAGTACATGCCTTTTGAGACCGACAGGCTTGTATTCAAAACTTTGCTTTGCCACTTTTTAGCTCTGTGACCTTAGGCAAATAACTTCACATCTCTAAGCCTTAGTTTCTTCAGCTGTTTGAGGGGGATAACTCTTTGCAAAGTTGTTGTGAGAATTCAGTGTATAGAAAGCCCCATGCATAATGCCTGGCACAACCCCAAGCCAAGTGCATATTTTTTCTTGCCTCTGTGGGATGTTTCAGAGAAAGAGGGCTGACCTAGTTAGCAAGAATTCCAAATCAGTCCTCTTATCATCGCATGGCACCACAGCATTCAGCTATGGGAGCCACCCCCAGCAGCTTGGCTGACTTGATGGGATGCTGTAGGAGGTAGTTTTATTTCTGCCGGACTGGCTGATGGTAGTAAGGAGGGGCCATGATAGGCAGAGCTACATATGTCTAGGGGCTGAAACTTCTCTTGCAGTTCAACCAGCCTCCTGCTTTTGCCTATGAACTGGGTCTGAGTTGAAAACTAATATTTCCCTACCCATCTGGAAGGTAAGAGGATTTTGAGCAACAAAGCCATATTCTAGTACTGTGAGTAGGTCTTGTTGGACTTCAGTAGAAGTAGAAGCTGACTTTTTTCCCACCCCTTTTCACTGTTCCACCAAGAGCAACATTAGCTCCTAAGAGACTGTGAGAGTTGGGGAAGTGCTGGGGAATTAAGAGAGCTGGGACCAGATGGAATCAGGGTGGGCGGACAAAGCCCTGAGAGGAAGAGCCAGCAAGTCTTCTATCCAGTAGGCTAGGAGGAACTTGGACCTGATTAGAAGCTGTGAATAGGGAGGAAGCCCAGTGCTGTGGCCACCATGGACTAATTTGGGTGAAGGTGCATAGCTAGGTTATTACCACGATTAATACTTTTTATTCCATCCTCAGGCTTTGGGCCCCATGTCCCCATATCCAGATAGCTGTGGAAGCCCCGTAACTATTCCCTGTCGCTCGTCTCTCCACACCCCTAGCCTGTGTTGTACCTGCTGCAGCTATCTTCCTCAGCTACACTTTGGTTCAGTCTCTCCCTCATGATTTCCTTTTTCTAGTCCACCTGACTTTCTGTGTCCAGTACCCCATGTTTTCAAATCTGGCCTTAGCTTTCCCTAGGATTCTCTATACATACCTCCTACCTACATCCCACTGTTCTGACTCTATCCTCTTTGTCTCATAGTCATTCCATATTCATTTCCAGGTCTCCTTACCTGGAATCAACCTTTCATACTCTTCCCCCTGACCTCCAGCTCTGTCTGTATCAATGTTAGCTACCCCCTCGGATGCTCCAGCCTTACAGTTTTCTTGAGCTATTCCTGACTCTCCCACCCCCACTGATCTCCCTCATCTCAGTACTAACTCTCAGCACACAGTCTATCACTCAATTTAGCATTTAGTTAGAAATTGTCTTGCTTTGTGCCCTAATGATTCTGACTGTGTTGCCTTGCTTTTAGGTTTATCTTTCTACACTGATAGGGGAGCTGCTAAAGCACAGCTCTCATCAGGTCATTCCTACCTTGTAATTGGAGTGTGGTGAAATGGGTGCCTCCCTACCAAGCCCTGTGCCAAGTGATTACATAATAACCACTGGATGAGCTAGATGTTACTAACTCCGTTTTTGAGATAGCACTAGTAAGTGTGTGACTTACCTTTGCTTATTAACTGATCTAAACTCTAACTTGGCCTTTAGTGCTCCCACAATTTGGTGTTGGCTCACATGGCTACTTCACGTTATACTGCTCTCCCTTACCCTAGCTACAGCCATCTCAGACATCTCTTCATATCCCACCACTGTGCCTTGGCTTCAGATAAATCCTCACCTTGACCTCTCTCTGCCTCCCATCATTGCCTGTTAAAATTCCACTTGTCCATCAGGGCCCAGAGCAGGGTTTCTCACCTTCAGTTTTATTGACATTTTGGGCCAGGTGATTCTTTGTGGTGGGCGTTATCCTGTGTATTATAGCATGTAGTTTGTTTAGCACCATCCCTGGTCTTTGCTCTCTGGATGCCAGTACCACCTCCCACACCCCACCTCCTTCTTGGGGTTGTGACAACCGAAAGTGTCTCAGACATTACCAAATGTCCCCTGAGGGGAAAATTGCTCCAGTTAAGAACTATTGGCCTAGATTTAACATTTCCTCCAAATAATCTTACTTGTTGCTCTATAAAGGGATGTAATCCTTCCTCTCCCATGGTCCAGACTCATATGGCCAATTGCTCTGCTCTGTATTGTAATTAGTTGGGTCCATCCATGTCTGTCCAACTAGATTGTGAGTGCCTCCAGGGCAGGAACCAGGTCTTATCCTCACTGTTTCTCCCACTGTGCTTGTGCAGGGCCTTACACGTAAAAGTGCTGAGTTGAGATTTTAAAATTTTGAACTTGAAAGCAATTATCTGATGTTATCATCATGTGCGCCTTAAATTGTTTCCCTGGGGAAGAAGAGCAGAGGGTACAGAACTGACTGGTCGGTGGTATGTGTGATTTAGTCTTCTGGGTTCACTCCCAGGACAGAAGATGAGTCTGTGGTGAGCTGTTTCTCTGAGTTGCTAAGGTCTGGACTCCAAACATGTTAGTGTATGATGTATATGTCTGATCCCCTCTGGCTTCCCTATCCCCATTGCCCTGAACCGTGAATCACACACAGAATCTGGGTGGAGGCAAAATCACTGTAGATAAAATAACATGAAAGTCTTAGGAAAAAATACATACTAGAGGGGCATAGGTGATGAAAAGAAAAAGAACACTGAGAATGCTGAAAGACTATGTACTTGAGCAAAAGTATGCACAGGCTTTAGAGCTAGAAAAATGAGAGTTTAAGTGTACTTCCACCAGTTATTAGTTGTATGATCTTGGAAAATTTCTTAAACTCTTGGAGCTTCAGTTTCCTCACTGTCAAATGGGGGTGATAATCTTACAGCAAAGATGAAATGAAACCATGTATACAAAGTACCCAGCCTGTGGTCTGGTTTACAGTACTAGCATTACTGCTATTTCTGTTCCTACCCCTACTGTGTAATGTGCGAGCCCTGCTGCTGAGTGCCCTTACACACACTTTCTCATGTAATCTTTGCGAGAACCCTGTGAGGTAGACAGTAATTTTTCCATATAATTGATAAGGAAACTGAGACTGAGTTAGGTCTTAGTTATCTATTTTTAAGATTATTGTGACTCATATCTGCATCTGGCTGGATTCCTTGTCACCTGTGTTTTCTCTCTCAACTTGTAGAAACCATTGCCTTTTGGCCCAAGCTTCTGCCCTTCCATGAGACCAAGGGTTGCTTTGAGAAATGTTAGGGTTGCTTTTCCTTCCCCCCACTTCAGAGGTTAGGGTTGCATCCTGTTTCCCTAAATAGTCCATGGCAGTTGGTGTTGACTTTTAAGTGCAAATCGAAGTGAGACTTGACATCCGTGCAATATTTTTTTGTTAAACGTTATTTTCCTATACATTATCTGATTTGATCATTGTATCTTTGTGAGGGAGATCTTACTTCCTCCACATTTATGTACAAAGTATCCATGGTTTAAAGATTTTAAGTGACTTGTCCAAAGCTGCACAGCTAATTATAATTATAGCCAGTTTTTTTTTTACCCTAAGTCTTATTTTCATTATCTGAAACCATAAAGCATTTTTAAAAAGTTACAATGTCAGGAAAATTTATTTTTTGTACAAGGTCATAATACTACAGTTTCAATGGGTTTGAATTATTCATCACACAATCTCCTTTTTTATGTGGTTTATAGTGTTGTAAGACCTAAGCAAGCTGGGACCTTAGAGAGACTTTAAGCCCTGCACTTTCCAACTTTTTTTTTTTTTTAAGGAATGAACCCTTTCCTTCAAATGAAATAATACACCAAGGCCCAATATATAAAATAAATGACAGTGGAGCTGCTCATTATTCATAACAGTTAAAGAACAGAAACAACCCAAATATCCTTCAACTAATGAATGGATAAACAAAATATGATACATCGGTACATCCATACAATGGGATATTATTTGGCTATTAAAATGAATGAAGCACTGTTATATGCTATAACATGGGTGAACTTTGAAATCATATCATGCTAAGTGAAAGAAGCCAGTCATAGAAGGCTTGTGTGATTTCACTTAGGTGAAATGTCCAGAATTGGCAAATCTATAGAGTCAGAAAGTAGATTAGTGATTGCCTAGGGGTGGGAATGTGATGGAGAATGGGAAATAACTGATTATGAATATAAGATTTCTTTCTGGGATGATGACAAGTCTGTAAACTTAGATGGTGGTGATGGTTGCACAATTCTGTGAGTATACTGAAAACTTAAATGGCATATGAGTTATATCTCAATGAAGATTTAATTAAAAAAAAAAGTCACCTACCACTTGCCCTTCTGCAACCCAACCACAGGAATCCCTGGGGCCTATAGAAAACATTTTGAAAACTGTGTTGATTTCAGTCTCCATGTTTCCAAGTCTGAAGTGCCATGGTTCCTGGAAGTGGAGATCCCTGGTTAGCTAAGTGACAACTAGATTGTCTCTGTTTCTGGGCAGGTGTGGCCGGCTTTTTTTTTTTTTTTTTTTTTAAGTATCAGAGTCTGTGTGCAACCACTGAGCCACATTGGCTCCCTTCAGTTGCTTTTTTGTTTGTTTGCTTGTTGTTTGTTTTTAGCAGGCACTGGGAACAAACCTGGGGCCTGCCGTGTGGGAAGTGGGTACTCAACCACTTGAGCCACATCCGCTCCCCTATAGCTGGCTTTTTTAAAAAGATTACTTTATTTCTCCCCTCCCCCCCATTCTCCCCGCCTGCTGCCCGACCACGTTGTCTGCTCTCTGTGTCCATTGCTGTGTGTTCTTTGTGTCTGCTTGTATTCTCATTAGGTAATTCCTGGAGCCGATCCTGGGACCTTCCAGAGTGGGAGAGAGGCTATCATTCTCTTGTGACCCCTGGTCTGCTGCATCTCTCATTGTCTCTCCTCTGTGTCTTTTTTTGTTGCATCATTCTCTTGTGCCAGTACTCTGTGCAGTCTTCGCTCCTGGGTGGGGCAGCAGTCTGCATGGGCCAGCATTCCACACGGGCCAGCTCTCTGTTCAGACTAGCACTCTGTGTGGGCCAGCTTGCCTTCACCAGGAGGCCCTGAGTATCAAACCCTGGACCTCCTATATGATAGACGGGGGCCCAATCTCTTGAGCCAAATCTGCTTCCCTGTAGTTGTCTTTTGAGGATACCAGATTGAAAAGCACTGGAGCATTTCCTTTGGGAGAATTTTTTTTCTCTCTTTTTTTTTAGTAATGAACACTCCTTCCAGGGAAGCAAAGATGGCAAGGAAGCTGTGGGAGAACCCAGATGATAATTCTCTCTCATCCACATACCAAGAGTATGTATCTATTTCTTGGCCTAACCTTCCATATGACGCTCCATGTGGGGAGATGTCAAAGACAGCTGGCCAGGTATCCCTGGTTTTATTTTTCCCTGGATTCACCTCATGCTCAGAAACTCCCTGTGAATCCCACAGCCACTACCATGCTGGCCCCCGGGAAGCAGTGTTCTCCCTTTGGACATAGACTTTTCCTTGCTTCCTTGCACAGCTTTGAAAGGCTTTAGCTATTTTAAAAATTTATTATATGCAAAGTATGGCAAAAAAGCAATAATTGCAAAGAGTTCTCCAAATAACCTCACTGCTGGTTTGTGATATACACATTTCTGTTGTTGGAATAATTCTCCTTGGACCCCAAAGGACTGTTAAAGTCTGGAGGCACCTCTCTGTCTTTTGACCTTCTAGTTCTTGCCTGTCTCCTGGTGCAGTCACCATCTTATCTCCTACCACATGGCACATTCTGACCCTCAGTCCTTAATCCAGGCATTGCATAGAATGAAGACTTCTCAGGCCCTCTGACAAGACAGGGATTACTGATACCATGAATGACATCATTCTTTAGGTGAAATCTGCTTCCAGCTAAGGGCATGTCCTGCCCTCACTCTTCCTTTTAAATACTTATTGGATGGCTGTGGCCTACCAGGAATCGCCCATAGTCCATTTACAGGCTGCAACCCCACTGAGTCGAAATTCTGTGGCCCTACTCATACATTGAGTTTCTTAGAATAAACTATTTGGACATTGACTTTTTGGAAGTCCAAGCATGAACTTTGGAGTTAGACCTATGTTCATTTCCAGATTTTGCACTCTATTAGCTGAAGGGTGGGTCCTGTAATTTAGAGCCTCACTTTCCTCCTTTGTAGAGATGAAAATATATTCTTGCCATTGACAAGCCCTCAGGCTAGTGAGTGAGACAATGACAATTGTATGCTTTAAGGGCTGTAATGGTAGTGCATACAAGGACCTGCACGAGTCTCCAGGGGAGTCAGGGTGTGCTTATCTAATATATGCTGGAGTAGCAGAAGACACATTGCCAGCCAGCACTCAGGCAAGGGTACCAGTTGCCAGACAAGTTGAGCTACCCATTAGAGGAAGTAGGCATAGTTTGCAATCTGTCCCAGTGCCTTAGCCAGATACAGGATGAGGCAGCAGCTCCCCCAGATGGTACCCCTCATGTTTCCAGGAAAACCCAGAAGGTGGCTTGCTTTGACAGAGAGGGAAACTCTTTCTCACTAAACAGGCTGTTGTTTTTCCTCCTTCCCCTCTTTGTGGGTGGGTTTGCTTTGTCTATTTTGGATGGGAATCCTGTTGATGACAGGGATTAGTTATATTTGTAAGGCTTCTCTGTGTCTGTGTCCATATATGTATGTATGTCTGTGTGTGCCTTTGTGTTTATGTTTCTTTGTATGTGTTTATGCATCATTTTGTGCTTTTGTAAGTATGTGTCTTTCTATATTTATGGATCTGTGTGTATGACAAGAAGTGGAGGGAGGGGAGAAAAGAAGTTGGAGCTAATAGAAACCCATAAGCCAGGATGAGGATCAAGAGAAGGTTAGGCACACTGGAGAGGCCTGCAGTACAGTATGTGGGACCTAGAAGTAAAAGCAGACCCAGAAGTAGAAGCAGGAGCCTAAAGATGCTGTTAGTCTAGGCAGGACTTCAGCAGAATGCAGGGGTAACCTAGTAGCCAAAAATGATAAGTCAGCAAAGAAAGAGAAAAGCCCTGCATTAGGGATTAAACCTCTGACTCTTCCTGTCTAAGGAGAAATCAGCAGCTGGCTTCCAAGGGCCTGCTTACCTTCAGGCCTAATTGGTGTCTGTGTTGATTTGTCTCTATGTGTATTTATATGCAAGTCTCTGTGTGCATGCTGGAATCTGTATATATCACTTTCAGTGTGCTCGGTAGTATTATTAGGTAGAATTGGGTTCCAAAGCAGTCTGATTTACTTAAAGATCAATGACCCTCCCCTCATCTCTTATGTTCTTCCTCCATCTTTTTCTCTCTCTTTTTCTTCCTTCCACAAACATATTGAATGAGTGTTCTGTGCTACATGCAAGGGATGCAAAGACTAATAAAGGAAGACAAGTCTCTGTCCACAAAGGACTCATGTGTTAGGGAGGCAGAAAGACATATGCATTCAATCCTGGCATTTGTGACAAGAGATGAATGCTGTGCTCTAGAAATACAGGAGAGGGAATTTAATCCATTCTAAGATGTCAGTAAAGACTACTTAGAAGAGGTGAAGGGAAGCGGACTTGGCCCAATGGATAGGGCATCCACCTCCCACATGGGAGGTCCACGGTTCAAACCCCTGGCCTCCTTAACCTGGGTGGAGCTGGCCCATGCGCAGTGCTGATGCACACAAGGAGTGTCTTGCCGTGCAGGGGTGTCCCCTGCATACACAAGGAGTGCGCCCCGTAAGGAGAGCCGCCCAGTGCAAAAGAAAGTGTAGCCAGCCCAAGAATGGCGCCGCACACATGGAGAGCTGACACAACAAGATGATGCAACAAAAAGAAACACAGATTCTTGGTGACACTGATAAGGATAGAAGCAGTCACAAAAGAACACACAGTGAAGGGACACAGAGAGTAGACAACTGAGGTGGGGGGAAGGGGAGAGAAATGAAAAAAGAAAAAGAAGAAAAAAAAAAAAAAGAGGTGAAGCCGGAGATGAGTTTTGGGAAACAAATATGAGTTAACCTGGGGAAAAGGTGTCAAAAGTAGACCAGGGAGAGAAACAAGTATGGTGTTCTTAGAAATCTGTGGGTCTGCAATTCTTCTTTTTTTAATTTTAAAGTTTTATTTATTTGTTTGTTTATTTATTATAGGTATTGGGGATTGAACCCGGGGCCTCATACATGGGAGCAGGGTCTCAACCACTGAACTACATCTGCTCCCTCTTTATTTTTAAAGGAGCATTAGGTTATGTAAATGTTACATTGAAAATATAGGGGATACCCATATACTGCACTACTTCCCCTTCCCACACTTTCCCCCATTAATAGCATCTTTCATTAGTCTGGTTCATCTTTTACAATTGATGAACACATATTGAAGCATTGTTAATAAGCATGGCCTATAGTTTACATTATGGGTTACACTATGCACCACACAATGTTATAGGGTTTGACAAAATGTATAATAGTTTATATATGTCATTGCAATATCATACAGAATGATTCTAGTATCTAAAAAATGCCATATGTTACACCTATTCTTCCCTCTCCCTTCCCTTAGAACCTGTGGTGACCACTGTCTTTATATCATTGTTAAAAGTTCTTCCATTACTAGAATAATAATGTCTACTTTAGTCCATAGTTGAATCCTCCCCCTCTTTGTTTGTTTGTTCCTCTATCTTGAGGATTTTGGGATGCTGATGCCCACTCTGCTTCCAGTTGAGAGGGGGCTTAGATCCTATGGGGAAGATAGATGAAATTGTCTTGGTTGCAGTTACAGATATTCTCTGCTTCTTGGGATGGGTGTTGTCCGTCATCATCCTTTTGTTAGTTGTCCTTGGCGAGTCTGATGAACTGGAGAGTAGGTGCAACTCCTGCTCATATTTAAAAATCAAGTTTCAGTTTCACCTCCTCCTCTGCAAAGCCTGCTCCTGACACACCTTCAGTCAGAATCAGAGCCAACTCTGCGTATAATCCTTCTAGTTCATCACCTTTGGCCAGATTCTTGCCTGCCTTTCCAATCTTATCTCCAGCCTCTCCCCCGCTGTTCTTCTGTTACACTTTATGCTCAAGTTGCAGCTGTAGAAGGGGAAGATCATTGGTACAGGATGTCAGTGGTGGGGGGATATGTGTGTGTGGGGTGCACCTGGGGCATACCTCTATGGAGTGTGAGTATGTTCATGTGGTCATGGGATGTTGTCTTGGTAGGTGGAGACCCACAGAATAACTGATGGAATATTGAATTCCCATCCTGGTGAATCCTGCTACATTCTCTCATAGAGTGGTGAGATCCCTGGTGTACATGGGAGTGCCTAATGGAGGAGGGTGGACCAATGTGCCAGTCCCTTGATATTGATGCTTGTACTTATTAGCCTTGTTCCTGTGAAATTGAAACTTGGCCTGGTAATATATATTGCCTAAGAGTTACCTCTTGAAAGTCTTCTTGTTGCTCAAATGTGGCCTCTCTCTAAGCCAATCTCAGCAGATAAATTCACTGCCTTCTCCCTGAGGTGGAATGTGACTCCTGGGGATGAGCCACCCTGGCACCAAAGGATTGAAACCAAGTGCTGGGAAGTGGACTTGGCCCAGTGGTTAGGGTGTCTCTCTACCACATAGGAGGTCTGTGGTTCAAACCCCGGGCCTCCTTGACCAGTGTGGAGCTGGCCCACGTGCAGTGCTGATGCGCACAAGGAGTGCCCTGCCACGCAGGGGTGTCCCCGCGTAGGGGAGCCCCACGCACAAGGAGTGCACCCCATAGCCGCCCAGTGCGAAAGAAAGTGCAGCCTGCCCAGGAATGGCGCTGCACACATGGAGAGCTGATGCAACAAGATGATGCAACAAAAAGAAACACAGATTCCCATGCCGCTGACAACAACAGAAGCAGACAAAGAAGAACACGCAGCAGATGGACACAGAGAGCAGGCAACGGGCGGGGGGGGGGGGGGGGTTAGAGGGGAAGGGGAGAGAAATAACAAAATAAAACCAAGTGCCAACTAATGATACATTTGGAGAAAGATGTAGACTGAAAGGAGAAATATTAAATGCAAATGAGTTTTTATGGCTAAGAGATTTCAAAGTAAGTCAGGAGGTCCTTCCAGAGGTTACCCTTGTGCACGTCTCAAGAGGATCTCACTGTCTGCCACAGTAAACAGTGCCTCTAGTAGAGGGGTTCTTGTGGGCTCTAGAGACATCTAGACACTATAGGCAGGGCAGACAACCCCAAGAAATTAGCATCCCATCAGTGATATATAATTTTCCTACACATGGTTCTTCTGTCCTATTTATTAAACCTACAATTATTGCTATATGCATTAAATATATGTCCCAGAGACTTAAATCTGCCAGCTGTTCATATGCCAGGTGAGATCTGAATCTCAGCAGAGTTGCACTTATATATATAGGTATATATATAAAAATAGGGGATTCCCATATATTCCACCTTCTCCCTCCCACACTTTCCCCCATTAGCTGTGGTCTTTGTCACAACTACTTAACAGTGCTGTTCTAGCATGAAAGCAGTGACAGGCGACATATAAATGAATCAGAGTGGATGTGTACCAATAAAAGTTTATTTATGGACACTGAAATTTGAATTATCAGTTTTCCATTCCAAGAAAGGGGTGAACCTTATGAGTAAAGGCAGGGAGGCAAAAATATGGCAAATATGGGCTACATCAAGTAAGGAGGTATCTGGAGAATAGTTTATTCGTCTATACGACAGGGATACCAGTAACATACACCTTCAGTGGCTGGTATGAGGTTCAAATAAAATAATAGATGTTGAAAATGCTTTAGAAGCCATTGAATTATTGTGTGCAAATGTCAAAAGTAGG
The DNA here is from genome assembly GCF_030445035.2 of Dasypus novemcinctus. Lineage (NCBI taxonomy): Eukaryota > Metazoa > Chordata > Mammalia > Cingulata > Dasypodidae > Dasypus > Dasypus novemcinctus. Next base: position 101,745,409 of record NC_080682.1, on the reverse strand, counting down.
TGTTGTTATTCTGCTTTTTCTCTGCTCCCCTTGGTGTCCAGCATCAGCAGGCCCTCTTAGGTATTTTGGAAAATAAAGAAGGGCTAATATCAAGAAGGTTCAGGTAGGTATGCATCTCAGCACTTTGGCATTGACTGGGTGAGAACCGTACCTTCTTTTATCTTTCCACATGGCATATTGAAGAGATTGGAAGTTGCTGGGACTCAGAGGCTGAGTGCTGATTCAGTCAGGATAAATTGTTCTCCACAGTATGAGCCCTCTTGCTGAGGGGGTCAGGTTCAGAAAAATCAAATATTTATATCAAATATACATGTGCTCCCCAGTGAGAATTGTTTTTTTCACTTGTTTATTTGTTTGTTTGTTTTTAGGAGGTACCAGGGATCAAACCAGGGACCTTGTACATGGGAAGCAGGCACTCAACCACTTAAGCTACGTCCTCTCCCTTAGACATGTGATTTTGGTCTGAAGAGATGAGTAGACGTGATCTGGAGATGGAGAGTGTTAGAAGTGAGGAATAGCATGTGCACATATGTAAGACTGGTGCAGAACTTGCTATCTTCAGGAAATTTCAAGTATTTCATTATTGGGGATGGGAGGAAGTAGCTTTTGATGTGGTTAGAAAGGCAGGGTGAGTCAGTCCATAGAGGGTTTTTTATACAGTGATGAATTTCTAGAATTTAAATGGAGTTAAAGTTTTTATTAAAGTAGAATAGAAAGGACCTTGGAAATCAGGAGACTATAGTGCCTTGCCTTAATTATCTCTATCTCTATCTCCTGGCACACGATCTTTATAAAGCAGGCCCTCAGGAATTATCCGTCTTCTACCTCTTCTTTGGGTCTCCTTTACCTATGTGGAATCAGCCTCATTGTAACAGTGGATGAACCTCATGACTGGACATTCTTAGTGTGACAGTTGAAGTTCTTTTTTTTAAATCCCCAAAGATTATGTTCTTAAATTAATCTATTCCTGTGGGTGTGGGCCCTTTGATTGCATTAAATTCAGTTAAGGGGCCTTTGATTAGATTACTTGATAAGGTGGTTTAGGGCTTTTGATTGGACTAAGTCAGTGAGGCATGAGCCAGCCTGGGTCTCTGCTTACTTGTTGGGTCTGATATAAACAGAGACACAGACAGAGGGAGGCAGAGAGAAAGGAAGCTGCCATTTTTGACTGCCATGTGAGGGATGACTCGAGGATCCCTAGCAGCCAAACCTTACGCATGAAATCCCCGAGAGGCTGGGCCCATGGAGCAGCAGCTCAAGACTGAGGAGACAGCCCAGGCTGAGGAGACGGTCCCTGCCATATGCCTGATCGCCATGTGGCAGAATGCCAGGATCCCCAGTAGCCACTTTGTTGAGGAATTGTCTCTGATGGTGCCTTGATTTGGAATGGCCTCAGAACTGTAAGCTTTTTCCCCAAATAAAATTCCCATTATAGAAGCCAACCTATTTTTGGTACTTTGCTTTGGCAGTCCTGTGGCAAACTAAAACACTTAGTATCTTTATATTCTTCTTAAGATATATTGAAAAACATGGAAGTAAGTAATAATAGCAGCAGCTAACTCGTCGGAGAATTTATTTTGTGCCAGGCACTATTCTAAGTTCTTTATTACATTTAATACTGTCAATATGAGGATTTAATGAGGTTTGGTACTACTATTATCTCCATTTTACAAGTGATGTGCATGATACACTGAAAGTAAGTGGTAGAACCATTATTCAGAGCCAGGCAGATTGGCTCTAGAACCAGGCTCTAAACTATCTTGTTATGCTGAATCCAAGCCACTCTGGCCCCTAGCTGAATATCTTTGTTTTATATTGGTGGACAATTTAGGGACCTTTTTCTTTCATCTGTTCAGGAGGGCATTGACTAGCTACTGTAATCTAAGCACTGTGCTGGAGCCTGTAGGACAAGCTCAAGTGAGAGACACTCAGTTATTTAATAATCACATATGCTGCTCTTTGCCAGGCACTATGCGTGGAGGTGGGTTTTTGGAGGTGAATTAATTATTCATTTAGGTGTTCTTGATACTTTGTAAGACATTGATAAAGGTATAAGTGATAAAATACAGTCCCTATTTTTGAGTTGCTTAGGGTAAGGGGATAATTAGTAATTATATGTATAATGGGATAAGTACTTTCATAGATATATACTCTGAGAACTAAGCGAACAAACAGGATAGGCCTGGGAGAGGTCTGAAAAACTTCACCAAGGCAATGATTTTTTCTTTAGCCCACAAAGAGAGGGAGATACATTTTAAAGGAAGCACTATGTACAAAGCTTGGAGGTATAAAAAGTATAGTTTTTTCAGGGAACCCAAAGTGGCTTGATATATCTAGAGCAGGGGTTGGCAAACTTTTTCTGTAAAGGGCCGTACAGTAAATATTTTAGGCTTTGCAGACCATACAATCTGTCATAGTACTCAACTCTGCTGCTGTAGCACAGAAACAACCATAGAAAATTCATAAATGAATGAGTGTGGCTACATTCCCATAAAACTTTACTTAAAAAACAAATCTGGATTTTGCCCAGATCCACAATTTCCTGACTCTTGGTCTGGAGTATAAGGTGTCTTGGAGGAAGAGAGAGTGGCTAGGTATGAGACTGGGAAGTTAGTCTATTGGCCAAGGTATAAAAAGCTTTGAATGCTAGGCTTTATCCTGTAGCTAATGGGGAACCATGAAAAGACTTTAAGCAGGTGGGTTGATAAAGTTAGATTTGTACTTTACAAAGCTTGTTCCAATGGTTAGTGTGGTTAATGGCCTGGCAGAAATGAGACTAGTTATACAAAGATGAGTGAGAAACGATGTCCTTTCTCTGCCCTCGTACAACAGCTTCTGTTCTCATTGGGGACAAATACTTCATTTCATGAAACATCTTGCTAGAATCTTGAGAGGTGAACAAGAGCCAGATCTGAGGACTTGTGGGTTTGAATTCTGTGTGCGTGAGTAAGTGGGAGTGGAGGTGGTGTGGTCTAGTTTGGGAGACATGGAAGTTGAGAAGTGGGGAAAGAGTACGGGGTAATGGGTTCTAAGGAAGAACCCAGGAGATCCGCCCAGGTCCAGTCTACTCTTCTGGATTTACATCAGTGAATTCGATTTACTGATGGAGCTGAGGAGCCTATTTTGTGAGAATTTCAGAGGGCTATCTCCTTTCCCCTCTGATCCCACCCACACCCTTTGACTGCTGCTTAACATTTGGGATGAAGTTGCATGCTTTGTGCCATTGCCGGAGAGATCACTTTCCTGAGCTCAGAGAACTAAATATACTAGTAACAACTGGTCCTTTGGCGCTTCAGCTAGCTATTGAGCTGTAGCTCTAGCCAAAACCGCACTCCTAATGATAAGGCAAGACTTTTAGGGAGTCTTTTAGACCTTCCTGAGTTTGAAACAGTACATACTTGTTGTGGAAGTCAAAAGCTGTCTGTTGTTTGTTTGTTTTTGGTCATTTTTAGTCTTAAACTTTGTGTTAAATCAGATTTTAGCTATTAACTGGATGCGGGACAGGGTTTGGAGTAAGATGTGGTAATGCTTACCTTCAGGATAATGGACAGCAGAGTTCCAGTTCAGTACAATATTCTTATATGCTTTGTTTATATCCAGATTACTTGGACCTTCTATCAGTAGGTATATGGTTTGGTACGGGAGATAAAGACATAACCAGACAGATACAGATGTGCACAGAGGCTGTGGGAGCACAGAAAAGGCCACCTTTTATCAAGAAGCATTTCCTGGGAAGTGGATTTAGCTCAACGGATAGAGCATCTGCCTACCACATGGGAGGTCCAAGGTTCAAACCCAGGGCCTCCGGACCCATGTGATGAGCTGGCCCGTGCGTAGTGCTGATGCGTGCAAGGAGTGCTGTGCCACACGGGGTTGTCCCCTGCGTAGGGGAGCCCCACATGCAAGGAATGCGCCCCATAAAGAGAGCTGCCCAGTGCGAAAAAAGTGCAGCCTGGCCAGGTGGTGCTGCACACACGGAGAGCTGATGTAGCAAGATGACACAACAAAAGGAGACACAGATTCTTGGTGCCGCTGACAAGAATGCAAGCAGACACAGAAGAACACACAGCAAATGGACACAGAGAGCTGACAACTGGGGAGGGGGGTGAGCGGGGAAGGGGAGAGAAATTAAATAATTAAATAAATAAAATAAATCTTTAAAAAAAGCATTTCCTCTTATTCTCCTGTCCTTATCTCATCCTCCTTCTAATAATAATTGTAACTAATATTTAAGTCTTGCTTTAAAATTTACAGTGTGTTTTGTGTTCATCAGGAATTATAAACTCTTTGTTTCTAATGGGCCAAGAAGTATCATAATTGAGAAATGTAGGCTGTACAGATACAAATGCATAAATCTGTGAGCTTTGGCCAACGAGAGAGTATGTGCCTTTTCAGAAGGGAACAGCTGCTGCTCAGCCCTGGCAGATTATACTATGCAGATATGTGAGCCCAACAGCGGTGCCAAAGGATAGAGGCTTGAGGTCCTCATTAGCTCCCTCAGCACTTACTCCCCTATCCCCAAGCTGCCCCAAATTAAAATATATGTATTCTTTGATATGGGCAATTGATTTCTTCTTTCTTTTTTTACTAGAACTTTATAGGCTTTATTTGTTTATTGTCTTTTTTTAAAAGATAAATAGATCACACAAAATGTTACATTAAAAGAGATTCCCATATACCCCACTCCCCCCCCCCACTCCTCCCACATCCACATCCCTTTTCATCAGTAAGGCACATTCATTGCATTCGGTGAATATATCCTGGAGCACTACCACATCACATGGACCATCGTTTACATTGTAGTTCACACTCTACCCCAGTCTATCCATTGGGTTATGGCAGGATATACAATGTCCTGCATCTGTCCCTGCAATATCATTCAGGACAACTTCAAGTCCTGAAAATGCCACATATCACATCCCCCCCCCCACCATCAGCAACTCCCATGGCCACTTTCTCCACATCAATGATAAAATTTCTTCCACTGCTAGAGTCACAACAGTTCTATAGTAGAATACCAGCAAGTCCATGACACCCCAATCCATATTGCGTTCCTCCATCCTGTGGACCCTCATCCTGTGGACCCTGGGATGGTGATATCCGCTCCACCTCTAAATCAAGAGGGATCTTAGATCCCACATGGCTGTTGGATGCAATTCTGCTTGCAGTTCTAGACACTCTCAGTTCCCTGGTTTGGTGGTTGACCATTCTCACCTCCCCATCAGCTGACCTGGGTAACTCCAACAAACTGGAGAGTAGGTGTTGCAACTCTGCTGAGGCTCAGGGCCTGATTTTTTATTAATTTAAGTGAAGTGTGACTAGAACTATTGTGACTCTAGCAATGGAAGAAATTGTATCATTGATATGGAGACAGTGGCCATGGTAGTTGCTGAGGGCAGGGAGAGGAAAGAAGAGATGTGACGCGGGGGCATTTTCTGGACTTGGAGTTGTCCTAAATGATATTGCAGGGACAGATGCTGGACATTATATATCCTGCCATAACCTACTGAATGAACTGGGGGAGAGTGTAAACTACAATGTAAATGATAATCCACGTGGTGCAGCAGGGCTCCAGAATGTATTCTCCAAATGTAATAAATATGCCTCAATGATGAAAGAGGTTATTGATGTGGGAGGAGTGGGGGTGGAGGGTGGGGTATATGGGAACCTCTTATGTTTTTTAATGTAACATTTTTTGTGATCTATGTATCCTTAAAACAATTTTTAAAAATCATCATAGAAGGTTGCTTTTAAAAAAATTTTTTTTGAAGTATATCACTCACATAATCATACATAAACAATAAATGTATAGTAATAGTTGTGAAATTACAAAACAGACATACATAGCATCATATAGGACTCTCATAACTCATCCTACCACCAATACCTTGCATTGTTGTTAAACATTTTACACTAATGATTAAAGAGAAGATTGCCTTTTTAATTAATTTGTAATGAAAAATCTCTATAAAAACAATGTGCAAACTAGATATAACTTTATGTCAGGTACTTAAACATTAAAAAACATAAAAGGTTCCCATATACCCCACTCCCCACACCCCCACAATCCCGTTGGAGATTTTGGCATTTCTGCTTCTAAACTCTGCATATGACAGGTCTTTCTCTAGTCTTAGATTAAGATGATCTGGGTCAGAGTTTAGAAGGGCTTTCAAAGAAGGAAATATCATAAAGGACCTGACTAATCAGAACTACAAAATCATGAGAATTGGTGATATTGTATCTTTAAAATATATCCAAAACCTGATAACTTCTCATCACTTTCACAGCTACCACCACCTTGTTTTAAGCACTATTATCTCATACTTGGATTATTGCAATAGTTACCTGCATTTGCCCTAGCTCTTTTACAGCCTACTTCTCAACACAGCATTCACAGAAACCCCTTAAATATATCAAATCCCTCCAACAGCTTTCATCTCAGAGTAAAAGCCAAAGTCCCTATAATGGCCTATGAAGAAGGGTCTTTGGGTATCTAGATCCTCGTTGCTTCTCTGAATAAAAAGTATGCTCCTGCTTTGGGGCCTTGGCATTTTCTGTTTCCTATTCTTGGGATACTCTTCTCCAAGTTATTTTACATGCCTTTCTTTTATTCCTCCTTCATATATTTACTCAAAACATTTTTTAAAAAAAATGTTTATTAAAAGGTTGCAGGTTTATGGAAAGATCATGCAGAAAATACAGTTTCCATATACATGTCTCCATATTTAACATTTTGTATTAGTGTGGTACCTAATTGATAAGGGAATTTTTTTATAATTTTACTATTAGCTTTTTTTTGTTTGTAGTTTACATTAGGGTTCACTGTATTGCATAGTCCTATGTTTGTTGTTTTTTTAATTTTTATTTTACCAACACATATAACATCTGAAGTTTTCCCTCTTAATGATGTTTGGATGTATAATTCAGTGTTGTTAATTATATTCATGACGTTGTTACCATCACCACTATACATTACCAAACTGTTTCTACAACACCAAACAAACAGAAACCCTGTACCAATTAAAAATTGACTCCCCATTCTCTACCCCCACTTAGGCCCCTGGTAACATATATTCTAGTTTCTGAGTCCATGAATTTGCTTATTCTAATTATTTCATATCAGTAAGATCATGCAATGTTTGTCCTTTTGTGTCTGGCTTATTTCACTCAACATGATATCTTGAAGGTTCATCCATGTATCCGAACTTCACTTCTTTTCACAACTGAATAATATTCCTTTTTAGTATATACCACATTTGTTTATCCAGTCATATGTTGATGGGTGGGTACTTGGGATGCTTTCATCTTGTGGTTATTGTGAATATTCTTGCTTTCAAGTGTTTTAGGTATATACCTGGAAGTGGAATTGCTAGGTCATATGTTAATTCTATCTTACCTTTCTAAGGAAATGCCAAACTCTGTTCCACAGAGGGCTAGACTGTTTTACATTCCCACTAGCAATGAATGAGTGTTCCTATTTTTCTACATCCTCTTCAACACTTGTAATTTTCTGTTGTTTTTTTTTTAATTTTTTTTTTAATATTAGCAATTCTAGTGGGTATGAAATGTTATCTCAATGGTTTTGATTTACATTTCCCTGATGGCTAAGGATGTTGAACATCTTTTCATGTGCTTTTTGGCAATTTGTATATCTTCTTTGGAGAAATGTCTATTCAAGTCTTTTGCTCATTTTTCAATTAGTTTGTCTTTTTTGTTGTTGAGTTGTAAGATTTCCTTATAAATTTTGGTTATTTAACCCTTATCAGATATGTAGTTTCCAAATATTTACTTCCATTGTGTAGCTTTCCTTTTTACTTTCGTGATGAAGTTCTTTGATACACAAAAGTTTTAAATTTTGATTAAGTCCCATTTTCTTTTGTACTTGTGCTTTGAATATAAAACATAAGAAACCATATCCTAACACAAGTTCCTGAAGATGGTTCTCTACATCTAGAAGTTTTATAGTTCTGGTTCTTATATTTATATTACTTCTTATAGTTAGTTAATTTTTATATATGTTGTGAGAGAAGAATCTACCTTCATTCTTTTGCATATGGATATCCAGTTTTCCTAGAACTGTTTGTTGAAGAGACTATTCTTTTCCAGTTGAGTAGATATGACATCTTTGTTAAAAATCAAATGGGACTTCTGGGAAGATGGAGGACTAGAAAGACATGAGACCCTCTTCTCACCCAGAAAAACAGCTAGAAGACAGGCAGAAATAGTCTTTAAAAAAGTCTTCTAAGGTTTAGGAGACCAGGGGAAGGCTGGACACCACTCAGAAAAGAGAGGAGCAAAGGAAAAGAATTGTGATGGCAAAACTGTAAATTAAAAATGACAGCTTTAATTGCCAGCATCCTCCCTCATCTGTAGACAATTTCAGATTCTCAGGCCTCATGGCTTGTGGCTACAGACAAAGGGGACCCCAGGGATCCACCTCCCCAGGAAAGGGGAGAGAGAGGGGCATAGTCTATGACTGACTCAACTTTTGACCCACAAATTTTGTCTGCTCTGTCCCACCAGCCTTTCCATGCTGGGGTGGGGGGTGGGGGGCGGAGAAGTCGGGGGGGGGGGGGGTGGTGGTGGTGGAAAGCATGCCATTGTTTGCTGTGGGAGCCAGCAAAGGATGAAAGGGATCGGACCTCCTAATCTCCCTCTTTCCTGACTGGGACTGGTTGTTGAGAATGCAGAGGGGAGTGAGATTATTTCCTAGCTGGGAAAATGGAGAGGGCTGCCAGCAAAGGTTGGAGAACTGCCTCTGTGAAAGTTTGAATTATGAGGCTCTGAGTCTCCAGGCGGGATCCTCTACACATTGATCCAGTCCCTGTTGCAGCTATACACTCTAACCAGGCATTGAAATGAGAGGGCTTCCGAAGAGCACCATCTGTTGGCAGACCAAGGAAATGCATGTGAGGAAATTGACAGTAAATACATGAGGTGCTTTTTCCAGCCTTTACAGCCTATCTCCCCAAAGCCCTTAGACACAGGTCTGCAACCCCATTACTGGGTCAAGGGCCCAGGGCCCAGATTTGAGCAACTAACAGGGACAGTCCTAAAGACCCAGAACAGGTTGAACCAAGAATCAAGGAACAGCAGTAACACATAACCTCTAATTCCTACAAAAGAGAAAAATTGAACATCTGAGTAAACTCATTATCTGAATCAGATATCTAATTATCAGCAAAAAAAAAAAAAAAAAATCACAAATCATACTAAGAAAATGGAAGAAATGGCCCAAGCAAGGGAAAATATCAAAACCCCATATGAGACTTAGAATTAAATTAATCCTTAATAATTAATAAGTTGAAGGACAGTATGGCTAAAGAGGTAAAGGACATCAGGAAGACACTGAGCAAACACAAAGAAGAATTTGAAAACCTGAACTGAAAAGTAACAAAGCTCATGGAACTGAAAGACATGATAGGTGAGATAAAAAACACATTAGAGGTGGCGGACTTGGCCCAGTGGTTAGGGCATCCGTCTACCACATGGGAGGTCCGCGGTTCAAACCCCGGACCTCCTCGACCCACGTGGAGCTGGCCCATGTGCAGTGCTGATGTGCGCAAGGAGTGCCATGCCACTCAGGGGTGTCCCCCGCGTAGAGGAGCCCCACGTGCAAGGAGTGCGCCCGTGAGGAGAGCTGCCCAGCGCGAAAGAAAGTGCAGCCTGCCCAGGAATGGCGCCGCCCACACTTCACATGCCGCTGACGACAACAGAAGCGGACAAAGAAACAAGATGCAGCAAAATAGATACAGAGAACAGACAACCAGGGGAGGGGGGAGAATTAAATAAATAAATAAATCTTTTAAAAAAAAACCAACACATTAGAGGCATACAATAGCAGACTTGAAATGATAGAAGAAAGAATAAATGATAAAGAAGACAAAGCAGCTGAAATTGAAGAGTATAAAGAACAGAGAGAGAAATGAATGGAAAAAATTGAGCAGGGGCTCAGGGAGTTGAATGGTAACATGAAGCTGAACAAGATATATGTCATGAGAGTTCCAGAAGGAGAAGAGAAAGGAAAAAGGGCAGAAAGAGTATTTGAGGAAATAATGGTTGAAAGTTTCCCAACTCTCATGAAAGAAATGAACTTATATGTCCAAGAAGCATAGTATACCCCAATCAAATTAAATGTGAATAGACCTACTTCAAGACATATACCACTCAGAATGTCAAATGCCAAAGATAAAGAGAAAATTTTGAGAGCAGTAAGCTGCCCCAGTTGTCTGTTCTCTGTGTCTATCTGCTGTGTGTTCTTCTTTGTTCTAGCCTCCAGGGGAGTCTCTGGACCACCCTGAGCAGAACTCCAGGTGGTAGAATGCATTAGAGCTGTGCTGTCCAATATGTGGCTATTGGCCACATGTAGCCATTTATGTTAAGTTTTAACTAATTAAAATTTTAAATATATAGTTCCTCAGTCACACTAGCCACACTTCAAGTGCTCAGTAGCTACATATGGCTAGTGATCATTGTATTGGATCACACAGATAAAGAACATTTCCAACGTTGCAGAAAATTCTATTGCACAGTGCTGTATTAGAGTGGACAGTGTCTAGTTTCTTGTGCTCAGTGGTATACACCCTGGCTAGGATGAGAATGCTCCAGTGTAGACTTGTCTTCAAACATCTCTTGTTAATCCAGATGTCATCAGTACTGCAAAACCCAGGAGAAGAAATCACCCCTTGATTACAGATCTAGGTAATCTGGGGCCATTCAGTCAACAGCATTTACTAGCATTACTCTGGTTCAGACCCTTTTCTAAACCCTGGAGATAAAGAAAGATGGTAAAGAAGCAGTTCCCCAAAATCCTGCTAAAATGTGTTCTTGTGAGAGTAAGTCTAATATAGTGATGAGAATTGCCTGTGTCTTTGATGATTGAAAACCTAGGAAAATCGTGATCATGCTTTCTAAGCCCTATACATGCTAATGATGTTAAGGATAAAGATTAATGAATATTGATGAGGCTAAACAATTAAATTTCTGAAAACCTGGCTTTCCTTCTTTCTTGTAAAAGTATTAAATAGAAAAAAAATCGAGATAATTGAGAGATAGCATATACTTTGGGGGTGGGGTTTGGACTTTGAAGTCAGGCATTTTGAGTTTGAATCCTAACTCCATCACATACCAGTTGTTACCCCGGGCAAGTGTTTCAGTTATCTGATGCTAATACAAACGTCTCCAAAACTTAATGGCTGAAAGTAATAACATTTATTTTGCTAATATATTTACCATGTAGGCATGGCTCAGCACATGTCCACTCAGTGTTGGATGGGGGACTTGAAAGCTAGAGACTGGAATCACCGAAGTTTCACTCACTCACATGTTTGACTCCTCAGCTGGAAGACTCAAAGAGCTGGGACTGCTCAGGCATCTCTCTCTAGTTCTATTTAATATTTTCACGTGATCTCTCCAGCATCTTCAGTGTAGCTATGCTTCTTACATGTTGGCTCAGGACTCCAAAGGAATGTGTCTTAAAAGAGAACATGCCAGGTAGAATCTGTATTGCCTTTTTAAAAAATTTCTCTCCCCTTCCCGCCCTCCCCCCCAGTTGTCCGCTCTCTGTGTCCATTTGCTGTGTGTTCTTCTGTGTCTGCTTATAGTCTTGTCAGCAGCACCGGGAATCTGTGTCTCTTTCCATTGCATCATCTTGCTGCGTCAGCTCTCTGTGTGTGTGTCGTCACTCATGGGCAGGTTGTACTTTTTTTGTTCTGGGAAGCACTCCTTACGAGGCGCACTCCTTGCACATGGGGCTCTCCTACGCTGGGGACATCCTTGCGTGGCATGGCACTCCTTGTGTGCATCAGCACTGCGCGTGGGCCAGCTCATCACACGGTCAGGAGGTCCTGGGTTTGAATCGCGGACCTCTCATGTGGTAGGCGGATGCTCTATCCATTGAGCCAAATCCGCTTTCCTGTATTGCCTTTTCTAACCTAATCTTGGAAGTCATGTGATATCACTTCTGCCACATTGTGTTTGTTAGAAGGTAAGTTGCTAATGTCATCTTGTATTCAAGGGGAGAGGAATCCCCCTTTTGTGGAAGGATTGTTAAAGAATTTATGCATACATTTTAAGACCATCACAGCAAGTATTTTAAATTTGATTCATTGGTTGTCAGGATTCAATGAGAAAACACTGTGGACGTTCTTGAAATGTTGTTTAGTATATAAATAAGTGCTCAAAAATAGTTACTTCCTTCTCCCTTTTTCTAGCTTATTGAATACCAGTTAACTGTCATTTATTATCTTTCCAAAATTCAAAAAGGATTATGAGGAAGGAATTTCTAATTCATATTTACTATTTTCAAGTGAATGAATAACAAAGAAAAAAAGGCAATCAAATTGGCAGCCACGACGTTTGTACATGGAAGGATACCTGAGTGATATGTCACATTTGTGCCGTGGGTAGATGGGATATGCTGTGGCTGGCTGGCGGCAGATGGTCTGTGTGGAGATCTTGGTGGGCTACCTCCCAGGCATCTCTTTTTTTTTGGTTTCATTGATCCTCTCAGTTGTTTTTCTTTTTTATTTTATTTATTCATTAAAAAAAATATATATTACATTAAAAAATATGAGGTCCCCATTCACCCCTGCTGTCCCCACCCCACCACACCCCCCACAGCAACACTCTCCCCCATCATCATGACACATCCATTGCATTTGGTGAGTACATCTCTGGGCATCGCTGCACCTCATGGTCAGTGGTCCACATCATAGCCCATACTCCCCCACGTTCCATCCAGTGGGCCATGGGAGGATCTAGAATGTCCGGTAATTGTCCCTGCAGCACCACCCAGGACAACTCCAAGTCCCAAAAATGCCTCCACATCTCATCTCTTCCTCCCATTCCCCGCACCCAGCAGCCACCATGGCCACTTTTTCCACACCAATGCCACATTTTCTCAATTATTAAGCACAATAGTTCATGACTAGAATATCATTAAGTCCGCTCTAATCCTTACTGTATTCCTCCTTCCTGTGGACCTTGGCTTGGTTGTGTCCATTCCACATCTATGTCAAGAGGGGGCTTAGATTCCACATGGATACTGGATGCAATCCTCCTGCTTTCAGTTGTAGGCACTCTAGGCTCCATGGTGTGGTGGTTGACATTCTTCAACTCCATGTTAGCTGAGTGGGGTAAGTCCAATAAATCAGAGTGTAGGAGCTGAAGTCTGTTGAGGCTCAGGGCGTGGCTATCATATTGTCAGTCCAGAGATTCAAATCCCCTAGATATATCTTAAACCCCAGCACCAACTACAATTCCAGTAAAGTAGCATGAAAGGCTTGTGAAAAGAGATCACATTTGAGTCCAGCTCCATCACGCAGAAACACCAACTCCAAAAAAGGGCCAACTGACATGGCAGTGAACTCCATATGCCATGACCATAAAACCTGTGGGTCTCTTTAGCCCTCAAAAGAACCAATACCTGGGGTTGTATCTACTTTATCTGTCTCTGAGACTCTGCTCAGGTGTGCATAAGGGCAATCCTTCTGACAACCTCCAGACTCTTTTTGAGGGACTCATAGCCATATAAACTCATTTGTCCTTTCCATTTTCCCCTTAATTTAGGTCAAACAGCATTTTTAACTCCTGTTATTATATGTAGACAGGGATATTCTGCTGGTCGACGTTGAACCTTTAATTCATCAGCTGGTACTTGGTAGTGATCCCTCGGTGCCAGGGAGGCTCATCCCTGGGTGTCATGTCCCACGCTGGGGGGAAAGCAGTGCATTTCTATGCTGAGTTTGGCTTCGAGACTGGCCACATTTGAGTAACACGGAGGCTGTCAGGAGGGAACTCTTAGGCACAATGCTGCTCTAGGCCTTGTTCTTATTTCAGGTGTGTAGACTCACAAGCATAGTCATTAGTATCAGGGGCTCACTGTTGGACCCTCATTCCTTCCTGGTCCTTGCCGTTGCACCCGGGGAACTGCCGGTGCTCCCCTAGGGACCACGACAGAGCCCCCCCTGGCCAGGAACCCAGTACCCCCCCAGCTGTTGTTTTTAATTGTTTCCACTATGAGTATATCCAAACATTTTCATGCACCCCGGACACATGCCCTGTATAACTCCCTGTCAACCATATGTCCCCTGTCAATAACATCCCATACCAGTATTCCTCTGCCCAGGCATCTCTTTTGACTCGTGTGCCTTTCCCTTGCAGTTCTTGAGAGAAGACCTCAATTACCATGACCCAACAGTGAAACACAGCACCTTCCATGGTGAGGATAAGCTTATCAGCGTGGAGGACCTGTGGAAGGCATGGAAGTCCTCAGAAGGTAATAAGCACCCGGGGCTGTTCCATCCTAAGAAGAGAAGAGAGAGGAAGATGGCCGGTACCTTGGCCTTAAAAGGATTTAAATATAAAATGATTAGTAAGGGCAAATTATTTAAATGATTCTACAGATAGTCACTGAATAAGACTGAATCACTGTGCTGGGAAAGCGGGGAGGTGTTACAAACAGACCAGGCCCTGGAGTTGATTTTTGAATTCCATCCTGTACCTACCCTCTCCTCACCTGCCATGGAAATCTCCCAGCTTCTGCTGCTTTGCTTCCAATGACAGGGAGCTTGCTGACTTTTGAGGCAACCCCTTTCATCTGTTGCTCCCTGCTTGGTCACAACTCCGCTTAGTCCACATAAATCGTTGAATTTTGTTGGATCATAATTCAATGATTTGGTGGAAGTGTAGATGGACTTGCCCCTGAATCTTCTCTTCATAGGGTTAAATAGCTCTAGTTCTTTGAAGAAAACATGTTTTCTCAGCGTCCTCCTCATTTTGGTTTCCTGCCTTGGAACATTTTTGTTAATGTCTTTTTTAGATCATGGTTCTCTGAATTGCACATAGATGCCCCAGATGTGGTTTGATCAGCACGAAGTTTAGCAGGACCGTCAGCTTCTTGGGTCTGGAATCTGTGCAGATCTGTTAATGTGGTCTGAGTAGATATTGGTGCCTTTAGCAGTCTCTTCACTGTTCTGACTCATGTTGAATTTAGTATTAATGAAACAGATCTCTTTCATATGGTAAAACTGCTAAACCATAACTATCCCATTTCTTTCCTGGAGCATTTGCATTGAAGTTCTGAGTGAGAGTGCATGTCTAATTGTATGAAATGTAATAAGAAAGGAAGAAACAGGGTTTTAGCCTCCTCTCCATTTGTATTTGTGACTAGAGCTTCCTTTGATGCAAACAAGATTAGAAGCAATCTCTTTCCAGGGTCTCTTAGGATAGGTCCTGATGCTAAGAAGAGTTAAACATGAATAACCACCAGGGTTATAGTTCCTGGTTTTGCACATGAAGAGCCTAAGGCTCACATTTATAAAGCTACTTGTTCATTGTTATGCATTAATTAATAGTGAAGCTAGGACTTAAACCTGAGGGGGGTGCTTTTCCATACAATCTTACCATGGTTGAAAGCACTGGTCTAAGTGGTAGAAAAGGACTGTTTGGTAGGAATAAAGCAATTTTTCTTTTTATTTAAATTCTTGCCTAGATTATAGCATTTTTGATGTTGAGGGGATCATCTATAATGTAGTGGAGAGCATTAGATTTGAAGTAGGAAGGCCTGGATACTAATCCTGATTCTGGGATAGCCAGGCTGATGCTTCTTGTTAGCCCTGTGTCTTCTGAATTTAGAATAAGCATAAGAGAGCTTTCAGGAAATCTTTGGGGGCTGTGTTTATTTGGGCAGCTTTTCTTTAATGGCTCCTGAGTAACTTAGGTTGTCTAGTGATGAGAAATTAAACAGTAACCTGAGCTTGGTCACTTTTCAGCACTGGCAGGAAACACGTTCTATCATTTAGTTTTAGTTTCTGTCTTTTTCTTTAATAGCATGGGGACAAGGAGCCTGGATTTTTAAGAGTGGATTTCACAAGTAGGACCTTTGACTGAAAGATGTCAGGGAGAGCATTCCTGGCCTTTTCTGAAAGCTCACATAGTAGAAGCAGCTTGGAAGGGAAAGTGACCTATAGAAGGCAGAAATGCCCAAGGCATTTTTCTGGTAAGAACTTTATTTCTGAACCCGGCGACATTTGGAACACTTGCAGTGTACTTTAAACTACAGGAAGATGAAAAAAAGAGACAGTAAGTGTTGTGGGTCCCCCATTACTAATAAACGGAGAAAACATTTTCAGTGCACAATAATGTAACCCATAGTTCATATATGACAGTGATATATGTGTACCATGTTAAGATCTGCTCACCCTGTATTATACCTGGTAGTTTCACAAAGTAAAAGTGAGAATCTTCTTGTGTCCTATTTCTCCTAACTATCACTTCATTATATACAGCACAACCTCTAATGTCTCTGGAGTAATGATTTTCAGAGCTACAGAGAGCATGTAATATTCTGGCACTGGCCCAAATTGGCTGGTCTAAGTTTAGCTAGATGAGGTAGATATCCACAGTGGTCGTTTGTGTTCAGAACATTAACTGGCTAGTGTCAGTATCATCTGTGTGGTTAGGGTTGTTAACATTTTCTGGCTGTTGGGAGCCGTCTTTTCTCTGTGTTCTTTAGACCTTAGCAGAAGAGCCTGCTAATCTCTATATTACCCAGCTATGGACATTAATAATAAAATCAACAACAAGAATAATTTAAAAACTACTCTGTTTTAGTGTGCTAGGCTGCTGAAATACAGTTTCTGTGAAATGGGTCTGCTTTTTAACAATGGGGGTTTATTAGCTTACAAACTTACAGTTTTGAGGCTGAGAAAAATGTCGAAATCAAGGCTTCAACAGGTGATGCATTTTCTCTGAATACTGGCTGCTGTCAATCCTGGACTCCTCTGTCATGTGGCAAGGCACATGGCAGTCTGCTGGTCTCTCCCTTCTCTTCTGGGTTTCTTGCTTTCAGCTTCTTGCATATGTGGTGTCCTCTCTCTCTTTCTCTCTCTTGTATTCATCCTGTTTATAAAGGACTCAAGGATTAAGACCCATCCTGGGCCATACCTTAACTGAAATAACCTAATCAAAAGGCCCTACTTACAATAGGTTTATACTCACAAGAATGGATTTTTTAAAAATTATTTTATTTATTTCTCCTCACCCCCTCGTTGTTTGCATTTGCTGTGTCTGTTGTGTGCTGGTCTTCTTTTTAGGAGGCACTGGGAACTGAACCCGGGACCTCAGATGTGGGAGGAAGATGCCTAATTGATTGAGCTGCCTCCGCTCCCTACTCTTTTGAGTCTCTCATGTTTTTCCTCGTGTCTCTTGTTGTATCATCTTGTTGCATCAGCTTGCTGTCTTGCTTATGTTCTTTAGGAGGCACAGGGAACCAAACCTGGGACCTGCCTTGTGGTAGGCAGGAGTTCAATCGCTTGAGCTACATCTGCTTCCAGGACTGGACTTTTTCTGGAGTACATACAGTTTCAAACCATCACATACTCTAACTTTAGTGTTTACTCTTTGCTAAGTACTGTTCTAAGTGCTTTACATATATTAACTATATTTTTTCTAACAACAACCTCATAAAGTATAGATACTATTATTCTCCCATTTACAAATGAGGAAAATGAGGCAGAGAGAGATTAAATAATTAAGTAAGGAAGAACTGAACAAGCAGGCCTGAGGAAGGACCAAGAGTAAAGGCAACTCCGGAGATCCCAGCAGCCGGGACTTAGGGACTGTTGTTATCTAATAGGCTGCTGTCAGATGACGTGGCTTCATTTTTCATCCCTAAGTGTCTTTGTTTAAGAGCCAGATACAGGTGCGTAGGGAGGGGAGAGTCAGATCAGCCTAACCTGGATCACAAACGTACACAGAGTGGTGTGATAGTGGGAACGTGTGTATGGGCTGGGGGTACTGTGAGTTGCAGTCCCTCTAAGACTATGTGAGGTAGGTAGAGTGGTGGTTCTCTAAAGGAAGGACCATAAGGTAGATTTTATAGAATCTTTGAGATACAGAATTGTTGTTTGCGTATTTGAGCTGAGTGAAAACAGTAATAGTGTCCTTGGTAGTGAGGGGTGGTGGGAGACACTGACCTAGGAGGATTCTCCCCTACAGCATTTTTCTGTTCTTTTAAACCTATCAAAACCTTCACTCTCTCCCAAAATGTGTCTCTTGCACCTTTGCAACACCTTACTCTGGCCCCTCTCCAAACCACCCTTCCAAGGCAAGTACTGATCTGCTTTCTATCCCTACAGATTCACTTACATTTCCTAGAGTTTAATATAAATGGATCATATAATATATACAATTTTAAATTGACTTCCTTCACTCAGCATGATTATTTTTAGATTCCTTAATGTTGTTGCATGTATCAAAAGGCCATTCCTTTATTTTGCTGAGTAGTATTACATTAAATGGATATACTACAATTTATTTATCTCGTCACTTGTTGGTAGACTTTAGAGATGTTTCCAGGTTTGGACTATTACAGATAAGTCTGCTGAGAACATTCATGTGCAAGTTTTTGTGTGGACATATATTTCCTTTTCTTTTGGGTAAATAATAGGAGCGGAATGGCTAAATCATATGGTAGATATACGTTTAACTTTTTAAGACACCATCACACTGTTTTTCAAACCATCACACTGTTTTTCAAAGAGATTGTGCCATTTTACATTTCTAGTAGTGGTTTATTAGACTTCCAGTTCCTCCAGATCCTTGCCATCACTTGATATGGGTCAGTCTTTTTAATTTTTACCATTCTAATAGTGTAGTGGTATCTTGTGGTTTTATTTTTGCATTTGCCCAGTGACTAATGATGCTGGGCATCATTTCATGGGCTTGCTTGCCATCCATATTTTGTCTTTTTTTTCTTACATATATCTTACATCTTCTTTGGATGGTGTCCAAAAATTTTGTCAATTTTGAAATTTGTTTGTATTATTTCTGAATTTTAAGAATTCTTTATATGTTCTGAATATCAGACCTTTATTAGATTTACGCTTTGCAAAGATTTTGTCCTAGTCTATAGCTTATCTTTTTGTTTTCATTATCTAAGAAATCTTTGCCTAACCCAAGGTCACATGAGGATTTTTTTCCTTATGTTTTCTTCTAGAGTTTTGTAGTTTTAGGTTTTACATTAAGGTCTAAGATCTATTTTGTATTAATTTTTGTATGTGAAGTATAAATCCAAGCTCTTTTTTGCACATATGATACATATGATATCCCAGTTCCAGCACTATTTGTTGAAAAAAGTAGCCTTTCCCAGTACATTGCTTTTGTCCTTTTTGTAAAAAATCAGTTGTCCATACAAGTAATGGTTTATTTCTAGATTCTCTATTCTGATCCACCGATCTGTTTGTCTGTCTTGAGGCTAATACCATGCTGTTTTGATTTCTATGGACTTATAAATAATTATTTAAATCAGGTAATGTTAGCTCTCCAACTTTGTTTTACTCTTTCAATATTGTTTTGGTTGGTTTAGGCCCTTGAATCACCTTGTCAATTTCTTTAAAAAAAAAAGACTGTATGGAACTTTGATTGGCTTTGGGCTGAATCTGTAGATCAGTTTGAGAGACGTGACATCTTAATATTGAACTGTTTGGCCCGTGAACAAGGTATGTCACTCCATTTATTTAGAAGATAGGCTTTCTTTCAGCAATATTTTGTAGTTTTTAGTATACAGGTCCTTCTTCTCTTTTGTCAGATTTATCCCTAAGTTTTCCTTAGTTTTTTGATGCTGTTGTAAATGGTATTTTTAAAAAAATTTAATTTGTTTGTTGCTTGTTTATAGAAATACAATTGGTTTTTATATATTGATCTTGTATTCTGTGAGTTTGCTAAACTTGCTTATTAGTAGATTCCATGAGATTTTTTACTTAGAAGTCATGTCATCTGCTAATAAAAAGTTTTACTACTTTTCCAATTTGGATACCTTTAATTTCTTTTTCTTGTTTGATTGTCCTGATTAGAATCTCTAATACCATGTTGAATAGAAGTGGTGAGAGCAGACATCCCTGTCTTATTTATTATCTTAAAGAAAGGCATTCAGTTTTTCACCATTAAGTATAATGTTAGTTGTTGCTTTTTCATTATACCTTTTATCAGGTTGAGAAAATTCTTCTGTATTTCTAGTTTCCTGAGATCTTTTATCAGGAATCCATGTTGGAGTTTGTCAATTTTTTTCCTCATTTGTGATGATTGAATGGGTTTTCTATCTTTGTTATATAAGGAATTGCATTGATTGACTTTTTCCCCCCATGTTTTGTTTTGTTTTTTAAAAATTTATTGAACTATATCATTCATACATAAACATACATAAACAATAAATATATAGTAATAGTGGTGAACTTATAAAACAGGCATATATACCATCATACAGGACTCTCATAACTCACCCAATCACCAATGCCTTGCATTGTTGTTAAATATTTTTAACTAATGATTAAAGAGCATTGTCAAAATATTACTCGTAAGTATTTTCCCCCAACCCAACCTATTACTATTATTGTTATCTTTACATCATTTATATATGAGCATACATAAACAATAAGTGTATATTAAAAGTTGTGAACTTACAAAGCAAACATGCATAACATCATACAGAGGTCCCATGCATCAACCCTCCACCAACATCTTGCATTGTTGTGAGATATTTGTTATAAATTATGGAAGAGTATTGTCAAAATCTTACTACTAATTATAGTTCTTATCTTACATTTGGTGTATTTTCCCCCAGTTTGGTGTATTTTCCCCCAACATACCCTATTATTATTTTAAAATATATTTTTTATGACAGAAGTTATAAACTTACAAAACAATCACGCACATGTGCAGAATTCCCAAACAACACCCCTCTATGAGCACACCATATGTGGAAGAACATTTATTATAAATAAGATAATATCATCTGATTGTTACCATGTCCATATGGTACATTTGGCACACATTTTCCATACTGCCCCATTATCAACTAGTACATCTTTGGCATCGATGCAATAATATTATATTATTACTGTTAATTACAGTCCATAGGTCACTCCAGTTGTATTTTTTCCATGCTTCTCCACATTTCTACCACCCTGCAGTAGTGATGTACATTTGCTCTAGCTCACAAAGGACCCTCTTGCATCTCTACCATCAACCATAATTCTTACCCACTTCTTGGTTTACTGTGCTATTCAGTTCCTAGATTATTCTCTAGCATTCTGTCAATTAGCATTTACATTCCTAGACTACCATTTTCAGCCACATCCCCATTTATAAACTAGCTGTGACTCACTATTTGTTACCATCCACTCTATACATTTCCACACTTTTACAGTAAAGCTAATTAAAACTCTACATACATTAAACATCAATAGACCATTTCAGTCCTCCTCTTATCTCCTTTAAGAATCCACGACCTACTGCCATGTCTTGAAGATATTTTCCTACAATTTCTTCTAAAAGCTTTATGGTTCTTGCTTTTATTTTTAGGTTTTAGATCTACTTTGAGTTAATTTTTGGATAAGATGTGAGATAGGGGTCCTCTTTCCTTCTCTTGGCTATGGATATCCAGTTCTTTCAGCAACACTTGTTGAAGGGACTGTTCTCCCTGAGCTGTGTGGGTTTGACAGGCTAGTCAAAAATCACTTGACTGTACATGTAAGGGTCTGTTTCTGATCCATCAACTTGGTTTCATGGGTCAATGTGTCTGTTTTTATGCCAGTACCATGCTGTTTTTACCACTATAGCTAGGTAATATGATTTAAAGTCTGGAGCTGAGGGTTCGCTTTTCCTTTTTAAGATGTTTCTGTCTATTCAGGACCCCTTCCAAATAAATTTGGTAATTGCGTTTTCAATAAAAAAAATGCTGGTGGAAATATATCAGGGTTGCATTGAATCTGTATATCAATTTGAGTAGAATTGACATCTTAATGATATTTAGTCTTCCAATCCATGGGCATGGGATGTTCTTCCAGTTATTTAGGACTTTTAACATTGAGCTGCAGTTTTCTGAATATAAGTGCTTTACATTGTTGGTTAAGTTTATTCCTATTTGAGTTTTATCTGTCATATTTTATTTTCATCACTCTTGACATTTTTAGTTACTTTTATTGATATAATCTTTATTTCTAGACTCTCTTCCAGGCCTTTCTCTCCTGTCTTTTCTTTTCAGGCTCTAGCACACCGTTTAGTATTTCCTGAAAATCTGGTATCTTGCTTAGAATTCTCTCAGTTTCTGTTTATCTGTGAATATTCTAATCTCACCCTCATTTTTAAAAGACAATCTTAGCAGATATAAGATTCTTGGCTGGAAGTTTTTCCTTGTAGTATCTTCAATATCTCAGTACTGTCTTCTTGTCTCCATGGTTTCTGCTGAGAAATCAGCAGTTAATATTGCTGGGTATCCCCTATATGTTATGCACTGCTTTTCTCTTGCTGTTCTCAGAATTCTTTGTCATTGGCATTTTTAAAAAATTAAAGTTAATAGATCACAAGGAATGTTAGATTAAAAAAAATAAAAAAACATGAGGTTCTCATATAACCCACTCCCCATCCCCCATTACATCATTTTTGTAAATTGTATTTTTTTGAAGATATATACTCACAAAAAGTTACATTAAAAAATATAAGAGCATTTGACATTCTGATTATATGGGTCTTGGAGTTGCTCTATTTGGGTTTTTTTGGATCGGAGTCTGTTGTGCTTCTTGGACATTGATGACTATGTCCTTCAATAGGGTTGGGAAATTTTCGACCATTATATCTTCAGATATTCCTTCTGCTCCTTTTCCCTTCTCTTGTCCTTCTGGGACACCCATGACATGTATGTTTGCCCACCTTTTGCTTTCATTTAGTTCCCTGAGACCTTGTTCATTTTTTTCCATTCTTTTCTTCATCTGTTCTTTTGAGTGTTCACTTTTGAGGCCATTTCTTCAAGTTTACCAATCCTTTCTTCTTCCTCCTCAAATCTATTATATGATTCCAATGTTTTAAAAATTTCATTTATTGTGCCTTTCATTCCAGTGAGATCTGCTATTTTTCTACATACGCTTTCAAATTCTTCTTTGTGCTCATCCAGTGTCTTCTTAATATCCTTAATCTCTTTAGCCATCTCATTGAATTTATTAAGGAGATTTGTTTGAACATCTATAATGTTCAACTCCTTTATGTCATCTGGAGGCTTATCTTGTTCCTTTAACTGGGCCATATCTTTCTGTTCCTTGGTGTGGATTGTAATTTTTTGTTGGTGTCTTAGCCTCTGGCTTACTAGAGTATTTATTTTGGGTGCAGTTTTTCTCTTTAGTTTAGGGTTTCCTGCCCTTTCTTCCTTGCTGGTTGTGCAGTAGGAGCCAAGGATGTAGTTGGTGCTATAACCAGTGGAGGCTCAAGCTGCCCTCATTGCCCCAGGGACCGATGAAGCATCTACCAAATTTCTCCTTTGCCAGGGGTAGGGACAGAGTCACAGCTGTGTGGCATAATCCTAGTTGTGCATGCCTAGACTGTAGTGCCCAGAAAGACTGATTAAACTTCATGCCCCTTTCTTCCCTGCGTGGGGTGGGGATGCAGCTGTAGGTTTGGGCAGCAATCTATACAGTGTTGGTTCAAGATGACCACAGTTGCCCCAGTTGACTTCCAAGTTTTCAGTCTGTGCTAGCCAAATGTACCTGCAGTTACCTGGATAGGCTGGTGCAGGGCCCACCAGCCTCTTCCCTGCCAGAGGTGGGGCTGAAGCGTAGGCTAGGGCTGCAGGCCGATCTGGGTGAAAGAAACTGATTTGTATTATCATTGTGATTTTCAGTCAGCCCGGCTTCTCCTCAGGTTGGAGGCAGAGTCAAAATAGTGGCCACTGGCCTCTTTCTGCCTTGAACAGTTTCATACCCTAGCTCTTCCTAGGGTTATACTTTAGTCAGCTGACTCTACTAATCAGTAGCTGAAATCAGTGACCAACCATCTCCTCTTCCCCTGTTTTTGGGGAATGGAGCTTCCAATTCCAGCCACGGAATAGCTCCTGGGGCAACTTGTGCTACCAAATAGAATAATTACCAGCCTCTGTGGCTTGGCCAGAATTTCCCTGAAAGGCTGGCACAGGTACCCCCAGCTTCCTCCCTGCTGGAGGTGGTGTTGGGGCTTAGGCTAGAGCTGCAATCTGATCTGGATGGAAAGAAGCTGGTCCCCACCAGCACTGTGATTTTCAGTCCTCCTGCTTCCCCTTGTGCCAGGTGTGGAGTTAAGATGGTGGCTACCAGCCTCTTTCTGACTTGGACAGGCTTGAACTCTAGCTGTCCCTAGGATTATACTTTAGCCTGCCGAATTTACTAATCAGTAACTGGAGTTGGTGCCCATCTGGTCCCTTCCTCCTCTGTTTTTGGGAAGTGGAGCTTTCAATTCCAGCTGTGGAAAAGTTCCTGAGACAACTTGTGCCTCCACTGGAGGGTGGGCACCAGCCTTTTTGATGTGGAGCACTCTACTTATGAATCTTCTCTGCAGATGAGCAGTCTCCTCCTTCCATTCCCTCAAGGATGTTGCAGGATGCTCTTCTGGTCTGCTGGAGCCCCCAAACAGGTGCCTCAGCTAGCTCCAGGTAGCTCTGGGTGTTTACTAAACTGCCCTGTAGCCAGCGTTGACTCTAGGAGCTCCTTACTCTGCCACCATCTTGCTGGTTGTCTCATTGATTGACTTTTGAATTTAAATCAGCTCTACATTCTTGGGATGTAACCACTGTATACTATATACTGTATTTTTGGATTTGATTTGTTAAATTTTGGTTATAATTTTTTGCATTTTTTTTCTTAAGGAATATTAGTTTGTAACTTTCTTTTCTTGTAAAGTCTTTGTTTTTGATTATCAGGGAAATGTTGGCCACACAGAATTACATTGTGGTTCAAGAACATATTTTGGATGACTTGAATCCTTTTAAATGTATTAAGACTTTTTTAAATGGCCAGCACATGGTTTGTCTTGGTAAATATTGTATATGCACTTATTAGGTGGAATTTTCTATAAATATCAATCAATTCATGTTGGTTGATGTGTTGTTCAAGGTTACTATATCTTTGCTGATTTTCTGCAATAATTGTTATAGCAGTTATTTAGAGAGGGATATTGAAATTTCCAACTATTATGGGTTGCCTATTTTGTCATGTAATTCTACCAGTTTTTGTGTCATGTATTTTGAAGCTCTGTTACTAGGTACATAAAGATTTACAATTATTCTTTGTCTTCTTGCCTGACTCCTTCATCAGTATGAATTGACCCTCTTTATTAATATTCTTTGCTCTGAAATCTACTTTGATGTTACTGTAGCTTTCCTTTGACTTTTTTTAGTATGGTACTTTTTTTCTATCTTTTTACTTTTAATCTATTTGTATTTTTGTATTTAATGTGTTTCTTATAGGTTCTTGCCTTTTTATCTACCCTGACAATCTGTCTTTTAATTGGGATGTTAAGATAACTAATATTTAATATGATGATTAATATGGTTGGTTTGAGCCCATTAACTTGCTATTCTTGCTATTTGTTTCCTCTTTGTCCCATTTGGTAATTTTTCCATTACTTTTTCTGCCTTCTTTTGGGTTAATTGATTATTTTTAATGATTGATTTTATTTTCTTTGTTGAACTTATTAGTTATAACACTTCATTTTGGTATTTTTGTGGTTGCTTTAGGGGTTATAGTATATATCTTTAACCTACCACAGTGTATTTTCAAGTCATAGTATATTATGTCACAAAAAGAATAAGAACCTTATGATAGTGTATTTCCATTTTTCCCTTTTCAGCCTTTATGCTATTATTGTCATGTGTTTAATTTTATGTAAGTTATAAACTCTACAGTACATTAGTTTTTATTTTAGTTTATTAATTTAAAATAAATAAAATTATTTTGATTTTAATATTACTTTTTCAGGAGGTATCAGGGATTGAATCCCAGACCTCGTACGTGGGAAGCAGACACTCAGCCATTCCCCACAATACATTGTTATTACCTCTTTGTAAATGGTCAATTGTGTGTTTGAAAGTTTTAAAGAATGATAAAAAAGATCACATGTTTTTCCTTGTAGTTACCATTTTTGTTGCTCTTTATTTCTTTGTGTAGATCAAGATTTCCATCGATATAATTTTCCTTCTTCCCAAAGGATTAACTTTAACAGTTCTTGTAGTGGAGGTTCATCTGAAAACATTGTTTTACCGTCATTTAAAAAAATGTTTTAAAATAATTTTTTATTAAAGAAGTTACTGATTTATAGAAAAGTCATGCATAAAATACAGAGTTCTTATATATCCCCCTTACACACAGATTTCCTTGTTATTAACACATTGCATTAATATGGTACCTTTGTTACAGTTGATGGAATCTTATTATAATTATACTATTAACTATAGTCCTTAGTTTTATATTAAGGTTCACTGTATATTCTTATCTGTTTTTTTTAAAAGCAGTTTTAGTGTATATATTTATTTACCATACAGTCCATCCAAAGTGTGAAATCTATGGCTTTTAATATATTTCCAGAATTGTGCATTCATCACCACCAAAAATTTTAAATCATTTTCATTACTTCAAAAAGAAGAATCCCAAACCCCTTAGCAGTTAGCTCTCAGTCCTTCCCCAGCCCTATGTAACCACTAATCTATAATATTTCTACCTCTATAGATTTACTTATATTTACATTTTATATAAATAGAATCATACAGTATATAGTATTTTGTGTTTGTTTCTTTCACTTAGCAAAATTTTTTTTTATTTAGAGAAATTAAAGATTTACAGAAAAGGCTTGTAAAAAATACAACGTTCCCATATACCCCCTATTGTTAATACCTTTGTTAAAATTGATGAAAATTAATAAAATAGTACCATTAACTATAATCTGTAGTTTATATTAGGTGTATTTCCCCCCTTATACCACCCTATTATTATTTTTTTAAAGATTTATTTATTTCTCCCCCCTGCCCACCCCCATTGTCTGCTTTTTGTGTCCATTTGCTGTGTGCTCTCTGTGTCTGCTTGTCTTCTTATTAGGCGGCTGTGGGAACCGATCCTGGGACCTTCCGGAGTGGGAGAGAGGTGCTCATTCTTTTGCGCCAATTCAGCTCCCTGGTCTGCTGTGCTCTTGTTGACTCTCCTCTGTGTCTCTTTTTGTTCTGTCATCTTGCTGCACTAGCGCTCCATACGGGCCAGCTTGCCTTCACCAGGAGGGCCTGGGTATCAAATACTGGACTTCCTATATGGTAGGTGAGAGCCCAATTGAATGAGTCACATCTGCTTACCCCACCCTATTATTAATACCTTATATTAGTACTGTACCTTTGTTACAATTCATGAAAGAACATTCTAATACTATTATCCCCAGTCCATTGTCCACAACAAGTTTCAGTGTGTTATACAATCCCATGTGTTATCTTGACTTTCATTTTAGAAACATACACCACCCAAAATATCCTCTTTCAGCCACATTCACATACATAATTCAGCACTGTTAATTACATTCACAATAATATGCTTCTGTCATTACCTTCCATTTCCAAACCCTTACAGTGAACCCAAATAGGAAGTGTTTAAATTAAGCATCAGCTCACTGTTCTCTACTCCCAATCTAGCCTTCTGGTAATCTGTATTCTAGATTCTAACTCTGTTAGTTTCCTTATTATGATTAGTTCATAACAAGCATGGGCTAGGTTAGGTACCCTCTTCTCTTTTCCCGCAGCCTCTTATGCTAGTCTTGTTATAGTACTTTGCACACTGTTCCCATGTCTGTTTTTCCACCAGACTTTTTATGTTACTATTTTTATTAGTTTTAAAAAATTAATTAATTTATTTATTTATTCCCCCCCTTGTAGCTTGTTTTTTGCTATCAGTTCTCTGTGTCCATTCGCTACCCGTTTTTTTTTCTGTGTTTGCTTGTTTCCCTTTGTTGCGTCACCCTGCTGCGTCAGCTCTCCGTGGCGCACAGGCCATCAGCCCTCCATGGCACACAGGTTGTCTGCTCTCTGCGGTGCACAGGCCAGCTCTGCCTTCACAAGGAGGCCCCGGGATGCGAACCCAGAGCCTCCCATATGGTAGACGGGAGCCCAACTGATTGAGCCACAGCCACTTCCCCCACCAGACTTTTTGAGAACAGGATCTTACGTGATTCTTTATCCTAACACTTATTACAGGACATAGCTCAGAGCAGGGATGCAGAAGGCCAAAGTTTGTTCCTGGCTCTACCCTTGTATAATCTTTTGCAAGTTGTTAGGCTCATTCAACATTCCAAAGCCCAGGTTCTTTTATTTCTTTGCTACCACGCTACCAGCCTTTCTGCAAACTGGCTGTCTACTAGCCTTGCAGTTGCTCTACAAGTGGTCCTCAATAGCATATCCTATTGGGCCCTGGAGGACCTGGTTTTTGCCAGGTAGCCTAGTGAGTCTGTTACTGAAGCCTCAGCCCAAGGGCCAGATTCTTTTTGCAATGATGATTCTGAACTTGGTATGGATATCATATTAGAAAACAAAAACCTCTACCTCCCTTTGTTTCCAGGTGACAAGCTGCTCTAATGGAAGCCGGAACGGCATACTTAGAGACAATCCACAGGTCCAGGTCACAAACTATCCTTGTATAGGGCCATTTTGGGAGGATATTGTAGATACCTTTCTATATTCTCTCTACAGAGTAGCCAGATAAGAAATTTAGCTTGTGATACCTTTTCTGATTCATTCTCTTTCCTCTGTGCTCCCACAGCACCCCCTATCTCCATCCCTCTGACCTAGCACTTACCACATTGTATTTTATTTGTTTCCTTGTAGGTCTCCCTCTCTAGAGGAGAACCCTTGAGTATAGATATCATGCATGATGCATCTCTCAATGCAGAAACCCACCTAGGACCTGCTAGAATAAAAGTCATTAAAAGTTTCATGGATGAATGAATAAATGAATGGTGATCATAATAAAAGCTAAGATTTATTTGGCTAAGAACTTCCCATATTGCCATTACAGTCTTATGATGTGAGTATTCTGATTCTCACAATTTTATAGGTGACCGTATGATGCATAGAAAGTGTAAGTAATTTGCCCATGATGGTACAGATCCTCGTTCCAAAGTCCACATTCTTGACCACTGTGCTATATCTGACTGACTGACCAAATGGCTGGCCAAATGAACAACTAACTGACTAGCAGCTCCATGGAGAGGCAAGTAAGTCACTGGCAAACTTCCTGACAGACACAGATCTTTTGGGATATGGATCTGTAAGCACAAAAGTAGGTGAAGGCTTTATCTGGAGGCACCACTAGTCCATTAGAGGAAAGGGATACTGATTCAGGAGCCCTTAACTATTTGTTCTTTCCCTGGCAAGAGAGAGTGTTGGCCGAAGCCAAGGATCTGCCCTGGCACATCCCTGGACCCTGTCGTTATAGCTCAGGTACTAGGGAGTGATACCCACTGTTACCCCTGCTTAGCATGCTCTTCCACCAGGTGTCCACATGGCTCACACTTTCATTTTATTTTCTGTTCAAATATCACCCTATCAGAATGCTTTCCTTGACTTGATCTATTATAGCACTACTCTTTATATTTTTATCCTGTTTTATTTTTCTTCATTGTACTGATCACTGCTTAGCATATAATTATTTGTGTCGTTTATACAGCAGTGCCTGGCAAATAATTGGTGTTCAGTAAATGTTTGCTTTTTCTTTTTCTTCAATGAATACATGCTTTTGGAGTTTGAAACCATTTGCTCTCAAGGCTGTTTATCATTTGGTCTCTGTAATACCTCACTCTCCTTGTCCCTTTACATGATCCTTAGACTCCAGACAAACTAGAGTCAGTATTTTCCCATTTTCATTTGTGTCAAGATATTTATGAATATTGATTTCTCTTGCAATTTCTTCTTTTACCCACTGATTATTTAAGAGTGTGTTATTTAATCTCCATATTTTTGTGAATTTTCCCCTTTTTTTTTTGCTTGTTCCTGATTTCCAGCTTCATTGTATTATGATCAGAGAAAATGTTTGGTATAGTTTCAGCCTTTTAAAATTTATTGGAACCTGTGTGACCCAACATATGCCCTATCCTGGAGAAGGATCCATGAGCACTTGAAAAGAATGTATATCCTGCTCTTTGGGGGGTAATGCTCTATAAATGTCTGTTAGGTCTAGCTCATTTATCGTATTATTCAAGCTCTCTGTTTCCTTATTTATCCTTTGTCCAAACGTTCTATCTGGTGCTGAGAGTGGTGTACTGAAATCTCCAACCGTTATTGTAGAGATATCTGTTTTTCCCTTCAGTTTTTCCAGTGTGTGCCTCATGTATCTTGGGGCAACCAGGTTAGATGCATAATTATTCAGTATAGTTATTCTTGGTGACTTTCCCCTTTTATTAATATATAACGACCTTCTTCATCGCCTGTAACAGTTTTGCATTTAAAATCTATTTTGTCCAATATTAGTATTGCTACTCTAGCTCTGTTTTGGTTACCATTTACTTGGAATATCTTTCTCCAGCCTTTCACTTTCAACCTGATTGTGTCCTAATGCCTGAGGTGAGTCTCTTGTAGACAACATCTAGATGGCTTATATTTTTCACACATTCTGTCAGTCTATGTCTTTTGATTGTTGAATTCAATTCATTAACATTCAGTGTTATTACTGTAAAGACATTACTCCTTCCATTTATTCTTTGGCTTTCCATTGTTATAACAATATTGTCTGTCTTTTTGCTCTTTAAGTTATTAGTAGTCTTCATTTCTACACTCTTATCCAAGTCTCTCGCCCTGTTCTTCCTTTTCAGGCTGTAGCATTCCCTTTAGTATCTCTTGTAAATTTTGTCTTTGGATAACATACTCTCTTGTTTTTTTGTGTGTGTATGAAGGCTTTAAACTCACCCTCAATTTTGAAGGACAGTTTTGTCAGATAAATAATTCTAGGCTGGCATTTTTTCTTATTCTGTACCTTAAATATGTCATACTACTTTGTTCTCATCTCCGTGGTGTTTCAGATGAGAGACTGGCACTTTGTCTTTTTTTTTTTTACTTTATTTTTAAAGGAGTTTTAGATTACATAAATGTTACATTGAAGATATAGGGGATTGCCATATACCCTACCCACTACCTCTCCCACATTTTCCCCCAATAACAACATCTTTCATTAGTATGGTACATTTGTTACAATTGATGAACACATATTGAGGCTTTGCTGCTAACCATAGTCTATAGTTTACATTATGGCTTACACTTTGCACTATGCAATTTTATAGGCTTTGACAAAATGTATCATGGCTTGTATCCATCATTGAAATATCATGTAGAACAATTCTAATGTCCCCAAATGCCCCATGTTACACTGTTTTTTCCCTCTCCCGACCCTCAGAATCTCTGGTAACCATTGTCTTTATAACATTGTTACAAGTTCTTTAATTACTAGAGTAATAAGTCTACTTTAGTCCATATTTGCATTCCCCTCTTATGTTTGTTCATTCCTCAGTCTTGAGGATTTTGGGATGGTGATGCCCATTCTGCTTTTGATTGAGAGGGGGCTTAGATTACATGAGGGCAGATGGATGGAACTGCCTTGCTTGCAGCTGAGATACTATCTGGTTTTTGGGATGGGTGTTGCCCATTATCATCCTTCTGTTAGTTGTCCTGGGTTAGTCCAATAAACTGGAGAGTATCAGATGTTGACTGCAACCCTGTGAGATTCAGGGCTTACCCTGCATATGAACAGCTTGAAGATTTAAGTCTCTGGGACATATATTTAATGGGTATAGTACTAATAATAGATTGAAATAAATGGGGCAGAAGACCATGTGTAGGAAGATTATAAATAATCTAACTCTGATACATTGAGGCAGATGGGTTATAATATATTCCAAGGTAAGGCCCACTGACGTGGTGCTGATTTCTTGGGGTTGTCTGCCCTGTCTATAGTGTCTAGATGTTTCTAGAACCCTCAGGAGCACATCTGCTTGAAGCACTGTTTACTGTGGCAGTCAGTGAGGACACTTAGTGTTATTGAGGTTCCTTTTAATGCATTGCTTTTCTTGTGCTACTTTCAGAATCCTCTCTTTATCTCTGATATTTGTCACTCTGAATAGTAGATGTCTCAGAGTAGGTCTATTTGGATTTATTCTGTTTGGGGTGCATTGTTGTAGGTTTTTGGGGACTTTCTAGATATAGAATTGTATCATCTACAAATAGTGAACATTTTATTTCTTCCTTTCCAATTTAGATGCCTTTTATTTCTTTTTCATGCCTGATTGCTTTAGCTGGACCTCTAGGACTATATTGAGCAAAGTGGTGACAATGGGCATCCTTGTCTTGTCCCTGATCTCAACAGGAAAACTTTCAGTCTTTCACCATTTAGTACAGTGTTATCTGTGTTTTCCATATATGGCCTTTATCATGTAGAGAAAGTTTCCTTCAATTCCTATCTTTTGTAGTATTTTTATCTATTTTGTCAAATGTCTTTTCTGCATCAATTGATAAGATGTGATATTTCTTCTTTGAGCTATTAATATGTTGTGTTATGCTGACTGATTTTCTTACATTGAAACACCCTTGCAGGCCTGGTATAAAATCCACTTGATCATGATGAATAATTCTTTTAATGTGTTGTTGGATTTGATTAGCGAATATTTTATTGAGGAATTTTGCATGTGTATTTATTACAGAAATTGGTCTGTAATTTTCTTTTTTCATAATATCTTTATCTGGCTTTGGTATTAGGGTGGTATTGGCTTCATAGAATGAGTTTGTTTAGTGTTCCTCCTTGTTCAATTTTTTGGAAGAGCTTGAGTAAGATTGTTATTAAATCTTCTTTGAATGCTTGGTAGAACTCTCCTGTGAAACCATCTGGTCCTGGGCTTTTTATTTTGGGGGGCTGTTTGATGACTGTTTCAATTTCTTTACTTGTGATTGGTTTGTTGAGGTCTTCTATTTCTTCTAGGTTCAGTGTAGGTTGTTTGCACGGTTGTAGGAATTTTTCCATTTCTTCTGCATTGTCTAGTTTTTTGGCATAAAGTCATTCATAGTACCCTCTTATGATCTCTCTTATTTCTGTAGGGTCAGTAGTAATGCTCCTATTTTCATTTTTTATTTCATTTATTTGCATCTTCTGTCTTTTTTTCTTATTCTAGCTAAGAGTTTGTCAATTTTGTTAATCTTCTTGAAGAACCAACTTTTGGTTTTGTTAATTCTCTCTATTGTCTTTTTGTTCTCAATTTAATTTATTTCTGCTCTGATATTTGTTACTTCATTCCTTCTACTTGCTTTGGGATTGGCTGCTGTTATTTTTCTAGTTCCTCCAACTGTGTAGGTAAGTTATTGATTTTAGCTCTTTCTTCTCTTTTAATGTAAGCATTGAGGGCTATAAATTGCCCTCTCAGCCCTGCCTTTGCTACATCCTTCATATGTTGTGTTCTCATTGTCATTTGTCTCAGGATATTTATTGATTTCTCTTGAAATTTCTTCTTTGACCTGCTGATTATTTAAGAGTGTATTGTTTAACCTCCATATATATGTGAATTCTCCCTTTGTCTGCCACTTGTTGATTTCCAACTTTATTCCATTGTGATCAGAGGAAGTGCTTTGTATAATTTTGATCTTGTTGAATTAATTGAGATCAGCTTTATGACCGCACATATGGTCTATCTTGGAAAAAAATCCATGAGTACTTGAAAAGAACGTATATACTGCTGTTTTGGGGTACAATGTTCTGTACATATCCATTTATCATATTATTCAAGCTCTCTCTTTCCTTATGGATCCTCTGCCCAGATGTTCTATCCAATCCTGAGAGTGGTGTATTGAAGTCTCCAAATATTATGGTAGACAGCCCTGGCCAAAAGTGTCTGCTGTTGCCTGAAAGTGCAGTGGATTCACAAGTACCCATCAGTCCAGGCTATGTAGGCCAAAAGCACTGGCAGTGCCCAGAGAGGCTGGGGAAACACAGTCTCTCTTAGCCTATTGGAGGTGGGAGTGGAGCCACAGGTGCCCAGTCATTGGGTTTGTGCAGGCCAAAAGCACCTGCAGTTGCCCTGAGAGGCTGAGGGAACACCAGCCCCCATCCTATGCTATAGGGGGACAGAGATGGACTCGAAGGCACTCAACAAACCACTTCATATGGGCTGAAAACACCTGCAGTTGCCCAGAGGGCTGAGGAGACCCAGCTCCTCTCCTATTGGGGTACAGGGATACAGACTCAGGTGTCCAACTATTCAGTCTGTGCCTGCTGAAAGTAACTGTAGTTGCCTGGAGAACCTGGTGCAGGTTCAGCCAGCTTCCTCCCTGTCAAGGTGGGGTTGGAGCCTAGGCCAGGACTACAATCCAGTCTTGGTGAAAAAAAGCCAGTCCCTAACTTCACTGTGATTTTCAGTCAGCCCTGCTTCCCCTCATGCTGGAGGCAGAGTCAAAATGGCAGCTACCGGCGTCTTTCCAACTTGGGCAGGTTCAAACACTAGCTGTTCGTAGGATTATACGTTAGCCAGCTGAGCCTACCAATCAGTAGCTGAAGTCAGTGGACAACTGTCTCTCCCCCTGCTGTGTATGGGAAATGGATCTTCTAACTCCAGCCATGGAGTAGCTCCTGAGGTCGCTTGTGCCACTAGAGTAGGATGGGCACTGGCCTCCGTGGCATGTCTTGCAGCTTCCCAGAGAGGTGGTGCAGGTATCCCCAGCTTCCTCCCTGCTGGAGGTGGGACTGGGGCTTAGGCTATAGCTGCAGTCTCATCTGGGTGGAAAGAAGCTGGTCCCTACCAGCACCATGATTTTCAATTAGCCCTGCTTCCCCTAATGCCAGGGGTGGAGTTAAAATGGTCGTTACTGGCCTTTTTCTGACTTAGACAGGCTTAATCTTTAGCTGTTTTTAGGCTTATACTCCTGCTGAATTTACTAATCAGTAGCTGAAGTCAGTGCCACACCTTGTCTTTCTCTTCTGATTTTAGGAAATGCAGTTTCCAACTCCGGCCATGAAATAGCTCCTGAGGTAGCTTGCTCTGTAGGCACTGGCCTCTGTGGCATTGAGGGCTCTGTTCACAAATCTTTTCTGCATATGGGCAGTCTCCTCCTTCCATACTTTCAAGGATGTTTGCAGGATGCTCTTCTGGTCTACTGGGGCCCCCAAGCAGGTGCTTTAGATAGCTCTGAGTAATTATTAACTACTCTGTAGGATGAGCTGACTGTTAGAGCTCCTTACTCTGCCGCCATATTGGCTTAACCCCCGATCTAAAGTTTTTTTAAAAAAAAGATTTATTTATTTATTTATTTCTCTCCCTCCCCACACCCCCCACCTGAGTTGTCTGTTCGCTGTGTCCATTTGCTGCGTCTTCTTTGTCCGCTTCTGTTGTCAGTGGCACGGAAATCTGTGTTTCTTTTTGTTGCGTCATCTTGTTGTGTCAGCTCTCCGTGTGTGCGGCTCCATTCCTGGGCAGGCTGCACTTTCTTTCACGCTGGGCGGCTCTCCTTACGGGGCACACTCCTTACTCGTGGGGCTCCCCTACGCGGGGGACACTCTTGTGTTGCATGGCACTCCTTGCGCGTATCAGCACTGCACATGGGCCAGCTGCACATGGGTCAAGGAGGCCTGGGGTTTGAACTGTTTGAACTGTGGACCTCCCATGTGGTAGATGGACGCCCTAACCCACTGGGCCAAGTCTGCTGCCTGTTTTTTTTTTTTAAGATCTATTTATTTATTTATTTATTTCTCTCCCCTCCCCCTCTCCCCCCAGTTGTCTGCTCTCTCTTGTCATTCGCTGTGTGTTCCTCTGTGACCACTTCTATCCTTATCAGTGGCACCGGGAATCTGTTTCTTTTTGTTGCATCATCTTGATGTTGTGTCAGCTCTCCATGTGTGCGGCGCCATTCTTGGGCAGGCTACACTTTCTTTTGCACTGGGCAGCTCTCCTTATGGGAGCACTCCTTGTGCGTGGGACTCCCCTACGCGGGGAACACCCCTGTGTGGCAGGGCACTCCCTGCACGCATCAGTGCTACGCATGGGCCAGCTCCACACAGGTGAAGGAGGCCCAGGGTTTGAACTGCTGACCTCCCATGTGGTAGGCGGACGCCCTATCCATTGGGCCAAGTCCACTTCCCTCTAATTTATTTTTAATCTCATCCATTGTGTCTTTGATTCCCACAAGCCTTGTTGTTTTTCTTTTTGGGCTTTCAAATTGTTCTTTATGCTCATCCAGTGTCTAAAGAGATATTATACTTTATTTCTTTAGTCATATTTTCTTTCACCTCCTTGTATTGATTTAGGAAATTTGTATGATTATCACTGATTAGTTGTCTTAAATCCTATGTCTTGTCAGGATTTTTGGTTTGCTCCTTTGACTGGGCCATCTCTTCCTGTTTCTTAGTGTGGCTTGCAATTTTTTGCTGATGTCTAGGTGCCTGAATATGTTGGTGAATTTATTCTGATGGTCAATTTCTCACTCTTGCCTCATGGTTTTGTTTTACAGCTCTTCTTTGACTTTCAGTTCAACTTATTCTGTCTTTAAAATTTCCCAGCTTAAGTTACCAAAACAGGACCAATGACTCACTAATGGGGTGCAGATTTGTTCCACCTGGGTTGGGAAAGACTCCTAAAGGCATTTTTTCTCCTTGCAGTTTCCTGGCTAGCCAGCAGATGGTGCTTGTCAACGAATCTTTTCATGGAGGTGTCTCAACCTCCACTTGCAGATGCTTCTGTCTGGCCAGAGCTGAGATTTAAAGCAGACCAAATTCACTGAAGAGAAACTACTCTCTGTCCTTTGCCACACCCTCCCTCTTCCCAGGAAGGAAGACGTCTGTTCCTCCTTTCAATTGGCTGCAGTGAGTCATGGGTTTTCCCCAGGCTGTATGCCTTGACGGTGGAGGATGGGTACCATTTCAGCCACAGGGGTTAGTAACTCATGGTTTGGGAGGATGGGTGCCATTTCAGCCACACGGGTTAGTAACTCATGGTTTTCTTTTTGGCTTCTTTGTCTCTCTATCCCTTGCCCTCCTGGAGGATATGCAGCACTCTTCTGAACTGCAGATTCCCAGAGCAGCTCCCTTGGACAGCTTTTGGCCCTTCCTCCATTATTTTTGTGAGAGAGTTGAGCCCTGCCTACCTACTCCCAACACCATGTTCCCCAAAGTCGAGTCAGTATCTTTGGAGCATGCCCCACACTTCATAGTTCTGTGCCTTTGCTCATGTTTCTTTCCTCTGGTGGACCTGCATCTCTACCCATCCAGGTTCTGATCAGTCCTCAGTATATATTCCTTATGGAATGAATGTATGCATGAAGAAACAATTACTACTGAGTTTTTACTAAACATTGTCACGTTCAAACATGTGAACTCATTTAATTCAACAACTCTGGGAGATAGGTATTGCTAGAGTCTAAGCTACATGAGGATAGCGATCTCTGACTTGATCACTGCTCTGTTCCCAGTACCTGGTCCATAATACATACAAAATAAATGTTGGGGACATGGATGTGCTCAAGCAATTGGGCTTCCATCTACCATGTAGGAAGTCCAGGGTTTGATTCCCAGGGCCTCCTGGTGAAGGCAAGCTGGACCTCATGGAGAGCTTGCCCGAGCAGAGAGCTGGCCCATGAAAAGTGCTGGCCTGTATGGAGTGCTTGCCTGTGTGGAGAACTGGAGCAGCAAGAGGATGCAACAAAAAGAGACACAGAGGAGAGACAGTAAGAGAT
Organism: Dasypus novemcinctus; assembly: GCF_030445035.2. Lineage (NCBI taxonomy): Eukaryota > Metazoa > Chordata > Mammalia > Cingulata > Dasypodidae > Dasypus > Dasypus novemcinctus. Next base: position 101,707,887 of record NC_080682.1, on the reverse strand, counting down.
GCAGCAGACCAGGGAACTGAGATGGTACAAGAGATTGATTGCCTCTCTCCCACCTGAGAAGGTCCCAGGATTGGTTCCCAGTGCTGCCTAAAGAGAAGACAGGCAGACACAGAAGACATACAGCAAATGGACACAGAAAGCAGACAATGAGTGCAAAACCAGTGTGTGTGTGTGAGTAAATAAATATCTTTTAAAAAAAGTTGAATGAAAGGATGAATATTTTACAGAAGGGAAAATTGAGGTTCAGAGTGGTTCAGTGATTTAGCCAATCTGGTCCATGGTTGATAGGACAGAAGTTAAGTTCTTCTAGGTTCAAATCTAGTGCTGTTTCTACTTCATTCTATAATAAAAACCCAGTCTTCAAAAATGCACAAGGATTTAGCAGTCCTGGGTAATTTTATTTTTGCATTTATCTCAGAATAAACTACTGTTTTTTTTTTCATTTCATATAAAAATCTTTCTCAAATGGAAAATCTCCAAAACACATAGAGACCAGGATTTATATTTTACTATCTGAAAAATGAAAGAACATCAATTTCTGGAGTTCTCTGCTAATATACATAAATTAGTACGTGCTTTTTTAATATTTTTATGTTTCTCTCCTTTACCTCCTTTGGAAGTCTGTTGGGGAGAATGATGCTTTCTGTGAGAAAACATAATGTACATGTACCAGACCCACTAATTGTCATTATTTGTTCATTCATTTAGTAAATTTTTCAGAGCCCTGTGTTAAACATTGGGGAATAAAGAGGTGAAAAAGACATGGCTCCTACCACTAAGTAACTTATAGTCTAATGAGAAGACAAGTAGGTGGCTAAATAATAACAATATTTAAGATATGTTAGAAAACAAGCCTGTAAAAAAAGCGTTAACTAAATAAGCAGAGAAGGAAGAGCTTAGACTTATCTTGAGAGTTTTAGAGTAATATGTTTTGAAATGGGTTCCAAAGAGTTTCAACAATCAAAGGGGCAGAGCTGGGCTTTAAGGATTAGTTAGTGTTTAGTAGGCCAAAATAGGGAAAGTGCTTTTCTGGGAAAGGAAATAACTAAGACCTAGAAGCCTGAGGGCAATGTGCAAGGATGAATAAATAAATGGTGCAAGACATTGAATGATTTTAGATGAGGACTGCATGCCAAGTTAAGACTATAGCAGAAGCAGCATCTGGGGCAAAACTTAATTTCAGGTTATCTGTTACTGAGACGAGTTAGACTGTGTGTCCAGTGGTCTCTAAATGGGATATGCACACTCCAGCAAGCCTGCAAAAGACAATTGAGGTACCAGAAGAAAATATTAGAACTTTTATTTATATTGTATTAATTTTTCTTTTCATTCTTTATTTTTGTGTGTTTTATAATCTACCTAATATTAGTACATGAATCTAATTTATAAACAGATATACACATATTGACAATGCATACTCAAAATGTTTTTACAGTTAGATTATGTCATTAAAGAGGTTTTACCCAGAAATTGGCCTTTGATCTGGCTAGGGGCCACATGGACAGGTTCAGGGAGATGGAAGGTATATGACAATAGGAGACTATCTCTTGCTTGCATTTCCTTCTGGAATTTGGACATGTGAGTCATTTGGAGTCTGTATCTAGTCTAAGCTTCCTTACCAAATTCTTTTGCTTCTCAATGACAACCATAGCTAACTGTACTTGCTATTGCCATCTTCCTCAGTTTGATTGAGAGCTTTTTCCCATTTTCTCTTTTGGAAAGAGAAAGCAGAATATGACTTTTAACTTTGAGTTTCTTGAACTTATGGACAAGGGGCCCTGATATCTCAACTTGACTGTTGAGTTAGATCTTCATGCTGGGGCACACATTTCCTGTCTGAGAAGAATGGAGTTCACCTTGACTTACTTTGTTAAGACTGCAGTGCCTCTACTTGGGGGACATCATGCTTCTGTGCCCTGCCTAGGTAGGACGTCTGCCTAGGTAACAAAGCCATACGTGGAGCTCAAAAAACTACCTTGAAGTTTGGCCTGACTGAAGTTTGGCCTGACAAGTTAAGCCATTATCCTTTTCCCCCTACAGTTTAGCAATATAGGGGCTGACTATGCCCAGAGTATAGCCTCATTGGAGTGCAGTGGCCCCCTTTTAGACCTGCTGCCTCACTTGATGAAGTGCCTAGAGCAGTGGTTCTCATCTGCAGCCGGTTTCACTTCCTAGGGCACTTTTGGCAATATGGGGACACATTTTTTAATTTCCATGACTGGGAGTGTGTTATTGGCATCTTAGCGAGTAGATACTAAACATCCTACAATGCATTGGACAACCCCCAAGAGCAAAGAATTATGTGACCCAAAATGTCATTGGTACAGAGGTTTGGAAACCCTGGTCTAGAGTGACTCCTCCTCGCCTCCACTAGAGCGCCTGCCAAGGGCCTGTGCCCTGGCTTATATCAAGGCATTTCCCAGGAGACAGAAAGCTCTTGGAGTACCACTGGCCTCAGGCCTTTCCAGCAAACAAAACGTGGCCTTCTTTCCACTCCACATGCCAAGCAGAATGGCCCCTTTGTGCTGGACGAGGCTAAGCTCCCTTGGCAGCAGCGGCTGAAGTATGTTCTCCTCTGTTCTTTACGGGCTAGCACTCATCTGTCTGTCTCATATCTGTGTGTCACCCTCCTACACCTTTGTTATCTGACTCTCCAGATTATAGTAAATGATCACGTTCATTTTCAGGAATAACAGATAAAGTATTCTACTTTCCCTAACACTTTTTAATTTAGCTCATTATCTCACCTTTTCCAAACCGTAGGCTTTGAACATATCTCTTGGAAATTAATTTCTCTCTTCCTTCAAACATAGTTTTGGAATCAGAAGTTTAACTAAGCAGTGACCAAGCAACCTTCACGTAAACCTCTAGGATATTGTCCTCTTGGACGCAGCCTCTGCACACACTAGACCTCATTCCCTCCCTCTGAGTCCTTTTGCTTTTCCCCTCCTATGCCTTTGCAAATAGTCCATTCTGCCTCCAAAGCCTCTCTGCTGCAGAGCTTTCCTTTTTTTTTTTGTCTTAATTTATTTTTTAAATATTACATTAAAAAAATATGAGGTCCCCATATACCCCCACCCCCCTCCCCCCACTCCTCCCCCCATAACAACAACCTCCTCCATAGTCATGAGACATTCATTGCATTTGGTGAATACATCTCTGAGCACCGCTGCTCCTCATGGTCAATGAGGCCATCAAGAGGTCAAACAGTTTTGCCTTCAACTTTGTTTCATTCAGGATGTATTCCTGAGTGCTTCGTGTCCTGCCCTGGGCCCCACTGTGCAGGAGGTAGAAGAATGAAAGGATAGGGCCTGGCTTCTACCGTCTCTAGCGCAACAAGTGCCAGAAACAACCTAAGACTAAGGGGAGCCTACCAGAGGAACATCTGTTTTTTTTTTAAATTTTTTTTATTTAGCAACATTTTTTTCCTTTTTTTTAAAAAAGATACATAGATCACACAATATGTTACATTAAAAAATATAAGAGGTTCCCATATACCGCACTCCCCACCCCCACCCCCCATTCCTCCCACATCAACAACCTCTTTCATCACTGTGGGACATTCATTGCATTTGGTAAATACATTTTGGAGCACTGCTACACTGCACGGATTATCTCCCCCAGTCCATTCAGTGGGTTATGGCAGAATATATAATGTCCCTGCAATATCATTCAGGACAACTCCAAGTCCCGAAAATGCCCCCATATCACACCTTCTTCCCTCTCCCTGCCCTTAGCAACTCTCATGGCCACTGTCTCCACATCAATGATACAATTTCTTCTGTTGCTAGTCACAGTATTTCTAGAGTAGAATACCAGTAAGTCCATTCTTTGAAAAGCATTTCAGAAGGGACCATCCATGTGAGCTGTATATTTTTCTAAGGTGGTTTTTTTTTGCTGTTGTTGTTTGTAGGCCCACAGACAGGCATTTCTGGAGCTCCTCATTTAGGATAGTTATTATTTGACTCCATTTTTATTGAAGTCACTGTGTTCAAAGCTCTGTTGTAGGAACAGCGAGAGGAGTAAGACATGACCAGGACCTGGTCCATGCTGTCAGTGTTTTCTGACTATGAACTGTAAAGAAGACAGCATTTTGATGAAAGAGTTTTTGGTAAAGATGTGAATCTTAGGAAAGGGGTGGATATTGCCACATTGCTCTCCTTCACAACTCTTTTGGCTTCTTGCTGCAGTAGTTCTCAAGCCTGAGGAATGTGCAGATTCCTTTTAAGGGAAATAATTTAGCCTAGACCTATGGTGCTGACTTAAATTCTTTTTATTATAATGTTATAATGTTATTTAAGTATGTACAAGCATAAAATGAGATTTTACTATATAAAATTTTTATACAAATTTAAGCAGAAGCATATTTATACATAAGAACAAAATTTTAAACTGAATAAAATTATATACTGTTGCTGAAGCTAAATTGTTCCTGGACTCCTTTTTTTTTTTTTAAAGTATTGGGGGCCAGGGATTGAACCTGGGACTTGGTATATGGGAAGCTGATGCTTAACCACTGAACCACATCGGCTTCCCTGAGAGTTGGCTTTTTTTTTTTTTTTTTTTTTGCTTTTTGTGTTTTTTTTTTTTTTTTTAAGGCACTGGGACCCAAATCCGGGACCTCCCATGTGGGAAGCAGGTGCTTAACTCCTTGAGCCACATCTGATCCCTCCCAGGCTCTTTTAATTTCAGCATGCCTGATGCTTTTCTTCTATTCAAGCTACTGTGAAATTTTGATTTGTATGATGCATTATAATGTCATTTGACCTTCACTTGGCTTGAACACATTCATTGCTTTTATTAAGTCTACTTCAATTCCTTTATAATTGACTGTTCAGAAAGTATGGTGATAAATTTATTACCTGTGCATCTAAACACCATACAAATATCAAAAATTTTAAAGAAAATTCTTTTTATGATTATCAATTTTTTAAAAATCATACCATAATATTGAGGTGCAGTTAGCTACAGTGCTCCATATATAGTGATGATGTGATTACTGTGCTGCAAATGACTGTTCATTGATCTTTTCAGTTAGGATTGTCTCTTTCTGTGACAGTAAATCCTCTCAGTGTGACAGAAGTAAAAGAGGGAATTTATTTCTTGCACAAAACTGAAAATCTATGAATAGGGCTATCTAGAGTCCTGACCTGACTCAGGGATTAAATGATATCATCTGCATCTATTTCTTAGCTCAACTTTGCCTCTGCATGAAGGCTTCTAGCCTTGTCAGTGAGGCAATATGGCTTAGAGCATGGGCTATGGAGCCTAACCATTAAGACCAAATCTTGGTTTTACCAATTCCTAGCTGCGTGGCTTTGGGAAAATTAAATAACTTTTCTGTGACTCAGTTTTTTTATCTGTAAAATGGGAATACCTACTTCACAGTGTAGCTGTCAGGACTAGTGAGTTAATGTGTCAGGTGCTTAGAAGAGTAATAGTCATTAGAAAGTACTATATGAGAGATAGCATCTATGAATATTATTGTTATAATTCAGGATCACTTTATCTGGACACCAGTGCAGTAGAAGAGCTATACCCCATTCCATCCCCTGCAGGTAAAAAAAAATCCTGGAATTCAGTTTCTTTGGACTCAACTTGTGTTATGTGCCTGTCCTTGGACCATGCACTCTGGGCAGAAGGATGGAATTTACTGATTGACTTAGCATGGGTTACGTTCTCTGGGGCTTAATTTGTCTTTACTCCAACCATATTGACTGAGAGTAAGGGATTGGTGGTAGTTTCCCTAATACACTCAGGGTACTGTTGCTACCACAGGAAGTAGATGCTCAGTGGCAAAAACATAGAACCTTGTCCTCTATGGTTCTATCAGCCAGACCGTATTAAGTTATTATGTGATGTTATTGCAGTCTTTCTTGGAATGCACCATTTGGGACAGTATCTTTTAGTGGGTAACATTTGTGTTAAACGTTTGTATCTCAATTATGAAAATATATTTTATATTTTGCCTCAAAATATCTAAATTCCGGGTAACATAGTTGATATAAACCACATTATATCCTAAAATTCCAGGCCGATGATTTTCTACTGTTGTAATTACTTAGCATTAATACATTTATAAACACAAATGCACTGTGGGCACTGAGGTTGAGATTCCATACCCTTATATATCCAGATGATCCAGAATACGCTTTTATTTATTTTTAAGTTATTATTTTAGTTTCTTAGGGCTGCTATAATAAATTACCACAAACTGGGTGGCTTAAAACAGTGTAAATTAATTCTCGCACAGCCCTGGAGGCTAGAAGCCTGAAGTCAAGGTGTCAGCAGGGTCACGCTCCTTGCAAATGCCCTAGGAAGAATTCGCCCTGCTTCTTCTAGTTGCTGGTGGTTGCCAACAATCTTTGGTGTTCCTCTCCTTGGATCTGCATCACTCTAATCTCTGCCTCCATTGTTCCACAGAGTTCCCAATGTGTGTGCGTGTCTGCGCGCATGCGCGTGTTTGTGTGTCCAAATTTCCCTTTTCTTATAAGGGTGGCACCCACCCTAATCCAGTGTGACCTTCTCTTAACTTGATTACATTTGTGAAGATCCTTTTTCCAAATAAAACCACATTCACAGGTACCAGGTTTAGGGCTGGTATCTTTCACAGGGACACAAATCAACTCAGAACAGTTATCTTGAAAATAAAGGTTTAAAAGTGAGACATTCTCACCATAAATTCTCTTGACCATTACTTTCTGTAACAGAAATGTTCTGTAATTTATGCTATTCAGTATGATAACAACTAGTCAGATGTAGCTATCGAGCATAGGAAGCATGGCCAATGTGATTGAGGCACTGAATTTTCTTTAACTTTTTTTCTTTCTTAGAGATGTTGTAAGTTTCCAGGATGAGCTTGCATAAAACACAATCTTCCCATATACCACCCTATTATTAACAACTTGAATTGGTGGTTACAATCAATGAGAGTATATTTCTATAATTGTACTATTAACAGTTCATGGTTTAACTTAGGGTTCGTTGTTTGTGTAGTGTAGGTCCATTGATTTTTAAAATAATTTTATTTTCTTAACATATATACAATATAACATTTCCCCTTTTGATCACATTTGGATATGTATTTCAATGCTGTTAATTACATTCACAATATGGTGCTACCATCACCACTATCCATTAATTTACCAAAATACTACCATCTTTCCAAATAGGGCACCCTGTGCATTTTAAGCCTTAGAGTCCCATTCTCTCTTTTGATCCCATTGCCTGGTCACCTATAGTCTAGATTCTGACTCGATGAGTTTGCTTATTCTAATTGTTTCAACCAGTGATATCTTCAAGGTTCATCCATGTTGTCACATGTATCAGGACTTAATTCCCTTTTATAGCTGAATAATGTTTCATTGAATGTATATACCGTATTTTGCTTATCCATTCATTGGTTGATGGACACTTGGGTTGCCTCCATCGTTTGGCAATTGGGAATAATGCTGCTGTGAACACGAGTGTGTAAATATCTTTTAATTGTTTTGGATGTGTGCTTAGCAGTGGGATTGCTGTGTCTTGGTAATTCTATACTTAGCTTTTTGATGAACTGCCAAACTGTCTTCCACAGAGGCTGTACCACTTTACATTGCCACCAGCAATGAAAGAGTGTTACTATTCCTCTACATTCTCTCCAACAGTTCTTTTCCTTTTTTTAAATAGCAGCCATTTTAATGGGTGTGAAAAGGTATTTCATTGTGATTTTTATTTTTATTTTTCCTGATGGCTAACGATGTTGAGCATCTTTTCATGATGCTCATTTGTATATCTTTTTTGGAGAAGTGTCTATTCAAGTCTTTTGCACTCTTTTTATTTTTATTTTTTCAGGAGGTACAAGGGATTGAACCCAGGACTTCGCACATACAAAGCAGGCACTCAACCACTAAGCTACATCCACTCCCTATTTTGCTCATTTTTAAATTGGATTGTTTGTCTTTTTGTTGTTAAGTTTAAGAATTTCTTTATAGATTCTGCAACCTTTTTCGAATACATGGTTTCCAAATATTTTCTCCCTTTGTGTAGACTGTTGTTTTACTTTCATGATAAAGTCCTTTGAGGTGCAAAAGTTTTAAATTTTGATGAGGACCCATTTATTTTTTCTTTTGTTGCTTGTGTTTTGGGTGTCAAGGCTAAGAGACCATTGCCTAACACACGGTCCTGAAGATGCTTCCCTATGTTTTCTTCTAGGAGTTTGATAGTTCTGGCTCTTATAGTTAGGTTTTTGATCCATTTTGAGTTAATTTTTTTTAAGGTGTGAAGTAGAAGTCCTCCTTTTCTTTTTGGCAAGTGAAGTTCAAGTTTTCCGAACACCATATGTTGAAGAGACTATTCTTTCCCAGTTGCGTGGACATGACTCCCTTTTCTTCCTGTACCCCTCTGTCTTCTGGGTGGTGTCCATCCTTCCCCTGGTGTCCTAAACCCTAGAACATTTTCTCCCCAGGTCATTTCTTCCTATCCTCTAGGTATTTTTCTGGGAGAGAAGGGAGTCCTATGTCTCTCTAATCCACCATCTTAGTCTTTTTTTTTGGTAACTTCAAACAAGTCAATGTTGCTAAACTTCAGTAGCATACATATATACTTTTTCTATGTCCCTTTATTCCCCCACCTTTTTTTTTCATAGTTGTTACCATGTAAATCTTTGCACACTGTATATCCAAAACCATAGAATTATCATTTTTCTTTTTTTCTTTAGATTTATCATTACTTTTATGTATTTGCATTTTAGCACTTGTAGGAAATAAGAAATGGAGTTACACTACAATAATAATGGCATTTATAATTACCCAGATGGTTACCTTTACCACAGGTCTTTATTTCTTCTTGCCACTTTGAACCACTGTGTAGGGTCCTTTCCTTCTGGTCTGAAGAACTGCCTTTTAGTATTTTTTCTAGGGCAGGTCTAGTGTTGATAAACGCCCTCAGCTTTTGTTTATCTGAGAATGTCCTAATCTCACCCTCATTTTTGAAAGAAAGTCTCATCATATATAAAAATCTTAGCTGTCAGATGTTTTCTTTCAGCACTTGAAATATTTCTACCCACTGCCTTCTTGCCTTCATGGTTTCTGATTAAAATTCATCTCTCAATCTATTGGGACACCCTTGTATGTAATATGTTGCTTTTCTCTTGCAGCTTTCAGAACTCTTTCATTGTCCTTTGCATTTGATAATGTCGTCAATATATTACAGGTTATATTTTTCTTCATGGTTATCCTTTTCCATATTCTCTTGGCTTCTTATTCATGTTGCATGTGCATATTCATGTTGCTTGCTAAGTGTGGGAAGTTCTCTGTCATTATTTCTTTGACTATACCTTCTGCCCCTTTCTCTCATTTTTCTCCTTCTGGGACACCCATAATGCATAAATTGGTGCACTTGATGGTGTCCCAGAGGTGTATTAGACAATTTTTTCTTTTGTTATTTCTTTTGTCTTTTTCTCAACCTGACATATTTTAAGTGTCTTTTCTTCAGATTCACTGATTCTTTCCTATTCTAGCTCCAGTCTGATCTTAAAAACCTCCTGGGCATTTTTTATTTCAGGTATTGTGGTCTTCAACTCCAGTAGTTCTGTTTGGTTCCTTTTTAAAATTTCTGTGTCTTCACTAAGTTTCTCATATTGCTCATTCATTGTTTTCTTGATATCCTTTAGTTCTTTCTCTTTTTTTTCCTTCATCTCCTTGAGTATTTTTAAGATCATTTTTTTAAAGGCTTTATATCGCTAAGTCCATATTCTTGTCTTCTTCATTCGTGTTTTCTGAATTTTATAATCATTCATTTGAATGGACCATCATTTCCTGTATTTTTGTTTCATACTCTTTTGTTCACAGTGACATTTAATATTTTAAAATTTTAATTCTGGAATTTATTCCATGAGATATCTGTTTCTTACTTTTGTAACTGTCTGGCGATAAGACAGATTTTCTTGTGTTTCAGTCCTTCTGTCGAGAAGTTCTGCTTCATGTGCAAAGTTTTCCCTGACTTTCTGTGACTCTGTCTTGTCCTGGAATTTGCTCCTTAGTTGTTTCGGAGTGCCCCTGTTACAGGAGTTTTCTTGTCCCTTCTTTTTCCCAGAAGACAGACTTCCTGGGTGTTTGAAGTTGGCAAGCTATTGCCCCAGGTGTTCTACTTCTATAGTTTCTCATACTCTTTTTGTTGTCTTTTGTCTCAAGCTGCTTTTACAGGAGGGCAGATTCTGGGAGGAGAGGCCCACCTGAGAGGACTTTGTTAAGACAGTGTTCCCCAACAAGAAGAGGGCCAGGGACTCAAAAAGGGACACAGACAGCTCCTGTGTATCCTAGTAAGGGGGCCAGAGGGACGCCAGGAGGCTTTTCCATGGCTTTCCAAAGCTGAGCTTTCCTGCCTGCTCTGCAAATGCAGCCCTTCAACTAACTGTCACCCACAGCCCTGAAGCTGCAGGCATCTTTAAATCTCTTCCACCACGGACCCCATCCAGGATGGTTTGAAACAGTGGCAGCCACTGCCTTTGTCTAGATAGACCGACACATCGGCTGCTGCTGCCCCTGTCCAGGGCGAGTTGAAACAATGGCCGCCCTCCAAGAGTCACTCAAAGACGCTGATCAAAAGCTGATATCATTGATCTGTCATGCCCATCCCTGTTCTTGGAGCAGAGGATTTTTATGTCCCTTTGTGTCACCAGCAAGCTAGCCAGGGGCTGGACCCCATGGTGGCATGCCATATGAGTGGGAGTGGGCACTGGTAGTGCTGCTGGAGAGAGCAGTTTCCTGGTCTTTACCAGAATTTATCAGCCTTTTCCTCCTGCTCTTCCCTGGATGCTATATAGTATACTTCTGGCCTCTGGAGTTTCATTCTGTTGTTTCAGACTGTTCCTGACTGTTTAATAGTTGTTCTGGTGGAAGGACTGAGGCCTGGAGCTCCCTGCCGTGCCATCTTACCATAGTCTCATTGCAGCACTGAATTTTAAATTTTATTTCATTTTAATTAGTGTAATTGCTATATGTAGCTTCTGGCTATGGAATTGAACAGTGAAGTTCTGGGTAGAAATAATAAATATGAGAAATGATGCAAAGGGTCCATGCTGCTCTGTAACAAGCACACTACAGATCTGAGAAGAGGAGAGGCCTACAGGCTCCACCCTGAAAAGGGTAGACATTGCTTAAATGACCAGGGCAACCTGAGGCAAGCCCACCCCAGATTAAGACTAATAACTGCCTTTGTATAGCAGTCAAGGCCCTACAAGACATGGCTGCAACTTTCTTCTGCCACTATCTCAAGTTTTACATCATTGTAGCTACTTTTATTTTGTATAGAATGCCTTCCTCCCCTGCATCCATTAGATATGTCAGATGAGCTACTACTAATCCTTTTTTTTTTAAGATTTATTTTATTTATTTCTCTCCCCTTCCCCCCACTGCCCCAGTTGTCTGTTCTCTGTGTGAATTCTCTGTGTGTTCTTCTGTGTCCGCTTCTATTCTTTTTTTTTAAAAAGATTTATTTATTGATTTAATTCCCCCCCCTCCCCTGGTTGTTTGTTCTCTGTGTCTATTTGCTGCGTCTTGTTTCTTTGTCTGCTTTTGTTGTTGTCAGCAGCATGGGAAGTGTGGGTGGTGCCATTCCTGGGCAGGCTGCACTTTCTTTCACGCTGGGCGGCTCTCCTTACGGGGCACACTCCTTGCGCGTGGGGCTCCCCTATGCGGGGGACACCCCTGCCTGGCAGGGCACTCCTTGCGCGCATCAGCACTGTGCATGGGCCAGCTCCACATGGGTCAAGGAGGCCCGGGGTTTGAACCGCAGACCTCCCATGTGGTAGACGGATGCCCTAACCACTGGGCCAAGTCTATTTCCCTGTGTCCACTTCTATTCTTATCAGCAGCATGGGAATCTGTGTCTCTTTTTGTTGCATCATCTTGCTGCGTCAGCTCTCTGTGTGTGCAGCACCACTCCCGGCCAGGCTGAACTTTCTTTTGTGCTGGATGGCTCTTCTTATGGGGTGCACTCCTTGTGCATGGGGCTCCCCTACATGCGGGACACCCCTGCGTGGCACGGTACTCCTTGTGTGCATCAGCACTGCACGTGGGCCAGCTCCACATGGGCCAAGGAGGCCCTGGGATTGAACCCTTAGCCTGCTCTTCACTTTCTCGTCTGTGCTCTTTTATACATTCCTTTATTAGAATTCATGTTCCACTTTTGCTGTTTAGTGTATGATCTCTTCCACTGGATGGGGAACTGACTCCCTGAGGGCTTAGCACTAACTGGGCCCTTTGTGAATGCTAGTTAAGTAGATGAATGGTTGATTGGTTCTCAACCCTAATCAAACTTAACAGATTTAAAAAAATATTATAATCAAATTCATTAAGGTACAATTTACAAAGAGTAAAGTAAACCAATTTCAAATGTAATTTGATGAATTTGGACAAATATCACCCATCTAACCACCACTACATTCAAGATAGAGAACATTTCCATTACCCCAAATGGTTCCTTTATGTTCCTTTCCAGTCACTATCCAGTCCTACTCCTGGCTCCAGTTAACCACTCATATGCTTTCTATTACTCTAGATTTATCCTTTATAGGGTTTCATAAAAATAGATTCATACTATATGTACTCCTTTCACACTTAGGATTTTATGGGGGAGAAAGATGCTAAACAAATACATAAACACGTGGTAAATGCAAGGTCAGTATGACTGTGACAATAGTGCAAGCAGGGCTTGGCACTCTGGAGTCATGACTTTGCTTGTCTCTCCCCACAGTGTATAACTGGACCGTGGAAGAAGTGGTGCAGTGGCTGATCACGTATGTGGAGCTGCCTCAGTACGAGGAGACCTTCCGGAAGCTGCAACTCAGTGGCCATGCCATGCCGAGGTCAGGAAGGAACTGGGTTTCTTTCATTTTGGGGTGCAGGGAATCAGCTGGCATGGGCCTGTGTTCAGGCTGCTCTGGACAAGTTAAATGAGTTTCCACCCTGTTCAGGGTAGAGTATATAAATCTCTCCTCCTCTCATATCTTTTGTGTGCTTGTTTAGAGCATGATGGGCACATTACATCCATTCTCTCATTTGATATTACTGGGAGCAGTACAAACAGCTGCTGTTTATTGAGTGTACTCTATGCAACACTTTATATACAGTATCTCATTCAATTCTTACATCAACCCTGTAAGGTAGGTATTATTATTCTCTCCATTTTATAGATGATGAAAAGAGTCAAGAAACTTTTCCAAGGTCACATGGCTAGTTCAGGGTAAAGTTGTGATTTGAACTTATATCTCCGTAGACTTAAAGCCTGTGGTTTTTCTGTTTTCCTGTGCTGTCCCTCCAGGAGCTGTTGCTTTTATCACCTGAGAGCCTCAGGCTGGTATCTGGCTATCCAGATGCAGTTTATCTAACTAAAATGGTGCAGAGGAGGGGGCTGGCTACCACTGGCCCCCGCCTTCTCTCTGGGATGACTGCTTCAATACTCATATCACATCACAGCTCTTTGCCTTGTTTGCTGGCACAATATGCTAGGGCTTGGGGTGGGAGTGGGGAGGGATGCTTGGGTTTCTTGTTATGTCAAACCAGTGCCATCTGTCATTCAGTCATTAATCCATTTACTTATTCATTCAACAAATATTTACTGGGTACCTGCTCTGCACCCAGCACTTGTGCTGGGTGCTGGGGATAAAGATGACAACAACCTGCCCTTGCCCTCAAAGGGCTTACTCTCTGGTAAGTGCTGATTATATATAATCTGTCATCTTATTATGTAGGTGCATCTGGTTTTGAGCTTCAGCAAAGGGGAAAGGGGAAGGTGAAGCTGTTGGAATGCCCACACATTGCAGTCTTCAGCCACAGAGCTACCGGGCACTGCTGTCCAGGCCTAGCTGAGCTGGCTGTTCCCTCCTCTGCTGCCTGCAGCGTCCTCTTCACAGCTTCTCCCTACTCTGGAGAGAGTAATAATCTTAATGTTTGTACATCCCTTTATAGAGTGCTTTCCTATCTATTATTTCAGTTGATTCTCACAACAATTCTGGGAGGAAGGAATTACTATCCCAACTTTTGGGTGCGCAAACTGACTCTCAAATATTTTGTGATTTATCTAAGCTGGTAAGTGGCAGAGCGGGGATTTGAACTCAGGTCTATATAGTTCTAAATGTTCTGTTTTTTAAATAAAGAAAATTTTTTTTTACTACATCTTCCTCTTACCCCATGCAGTTGAAGATAGGCTTCTTGGCAATATTCAGTTTAGTTCTATTTAACAAAAATTTACTGAGCATCTAGCATGTGCCATATTCTCTGCCGATCCCTGGGGACAAAGAGATGCATTAGACCTGACCCCTGCCTTGGGGAAGAAACACCAGGTTTAATGGAATAGACAGCCAAGTGAATAGATGGTTGACCATGAAGTTCCAAGATTTAGATTTCTTTCCCACTATGAAAGGCTAGGCTGCCCTTAGAAATAGCAGTATTGTCTTCTGGATCCCTGGACCATTCCATCTTGGGGAATGGCAATGGCTTGATTTTAAACTGCAAAGCTTAGGGTAAGAATTAGTTCTCAGGTCATGGGCTTACTTAGCCGTAACATAGTTAGGATTAGACCCAAGACCAGGTTCAGAGCCCACCAGGCTGGGCACAGGAGTAGAAGATGCCAAGCTGTCACACTTTGGTGACAGCAGGAGTCATAGAGCCTTCACTGCACTGGGTGGGGTGGGGGTGGCTCTAGGCCCTCCATGGCGGCATGGTATAATGGGAACATTCTAGCAGATTTGAGTTTGTTCCTGGCTTTGCCACTTACTTGCTGTGTGACTTTGGGCAAGTTACTCAACTCTCAGTCTCAATTTTCTTATTTATAATGTAAAACTAATAATAGAACCAAGTTCTTAAGGTTGTTGTGAGGATTAAACGAGGTATTGTATGTAAAGTGTCAGAACAGGGCCAGATTCACAGTAGTAAATACTTAGTCAATGTTAGCTTCCTCTCTCATTTCAGTCATTGCTGAGCTGTTGATAACCCTCCAGCCCACAGGTTTCTCTGAGAAGTAACTATGGAAAAGATGACAAATTAATTTTTCTCAGTTAGATGAAGGCTATCCCACCTAGTAGAGGTGCTCTAAAGAGGATCTTCCTCAAATACTCAGGCTTGTCAGAAGCATCTGATTTTACCTTAGTTCATAGAGAAGGAAACTGAGCCCCTAGGGGCACAGGGCAGGGGTTGGGGAGGGTGCAGTTTATGATCTGCCAAGGGAGCCATTGGTAGACCTGGGACTAGAAGCCAGACATCCTGACCTGTTCTGATGGCAGCACCTCACTGCCTCTCCTATAGTTGGGTGTGATTGCTTTCCGGGGCCAGAGAAGGAAGGAGCTCCTCCTATACGCTCAAACAGTAGTATAAACCACACACTGTAATGTTAGTACCTTCTTTTATGGCTGAGGAAACAAGGCCACCAACCTTAAGGGGTAGTAGAATATTAAAAGGTCACTTGTAGAACTCAAAATGGTGTTTTTCACCCTTTCATATCTTAAACCCTTCTCCTATATCCACTGTGCTCCAGCAGGAGAGAAACAAAGTCCAGTTTTTCCTAGGTCCCTTTCTTGTTTATAGGCTCTCTATTAGAGTTATCATGGACAGTATGGGTGAAGGCCATAAAATGTTACAATAATCTGGTTGGGAGTAAAGCGTTTTACAGTGACTCAAATACAAGCTAAGAAGACTAATGCAATTTTTGTCATCAGCAAGTTTATATATGGGTTAGGATTAGTATAATTTAGAGGTCCCAGAATCATTGGGTCATGTGCATGATGTTTTGTTCTGGGCTGGACAGTAGAATGCATTTCCTAGTGATGGCAGTGTGGGGACAGATACATAGTGATAATCCCTGGAAGGAGGCACAACAGAAAATTTAGAGTTGGATATGATAGTGGTCGCAGATGGATAACCCTTAGAGCGTAGGGTACTCAGGAAATGGTGGACATAGGGAGAGAGGGTGAGAAAATTCTAGGAAAATGTTTCCTGTCCTTGAATACTTCCTATTGAGATTAGCTGGTATGGATTCTGTGTTCTAGAAAGCAATCACCAAGAGCTAGAAGTCATGGGACTTGTCCTGCAGGAGGTGGGGATCCTAATGGGATACTTCCTGGCTTTGCTGGCAGGGAATTGACACCCCTTCCCCCAACTCTTTGCCTCAACAGGCTAGCTGTTACCAACACCACCATGACAGGGACCGTTCTGAAGATGACAGACCGGAGCCATCGGCAGAAGCTGCAGCTGAAGGCCCTGGACACAGTGCTCTTTGGACCTCCTCTCTGTGAGTCCTGTGGAGAGAAGGGCTGTGCTGCGCCCTGAAACCCAGTGCTGTTGGGGTGGTTAGGCTGAGGTGCTGGGTCTCCTAGGCACACCTGCAAGGAAATGCTCTACTGTTTCCACTGCTGCTAAATTATGGAACAGTCTTGTATTTTAGTTCAGCCACACATCAACATCCATTTATTAAAGACATTAAAGAAATATTAATAGCTACTTTGTGCCATGCTATGCTGAACTGCATAGGGAGAGCTGGTTGACTCATATTCTGCCCTAAATGGATACAACAAGTGTCTTAGGGAGGTACACAGGGCTTCTGGGGTACAGAGGAGGGATAGAGAAGGCATCTTACAAAAGAGGAGGTATGTGACCCCTGCCTTTGAGGAAGTAAGGGTTTTTTTCCCATGAAGGTGGCAGAAGAGGACATTATAGGTGGAAGGAAGCAACCTGAGCAAAAAAACAAAGGCTAAAATGTAAAAAGTATGTTCAGGGGTAGCATACATGAAGAACTGAATGCCATTTAGCTTTTCCCTGCTCTCACTATGGACAGAGTGTATGTATGAACTGATTGCTGAGTATTATCTTGTTCTTGGGCAACCGAGAGTACTAACAGGGCTTGCAAGGAAACAAGAAACACTCAGACCTAAAGAAGAGTGGTCTCTCCTGCCAGCGACTACTTAAGAAAATTAGGTGGTTCAGTCCCTGGAGATCTGTAAGGTGGAATAACCAACCTTCCCATTTTTTTTTCCCCCTTCTTCTAATGAACTTAAGGGACCAAGACTTCTTAGAAAATTCCCTTGACCGAACGAGCTGTCAAGGCCCACTCCCTGCTCTTTGTGAGTCGTTGAAATCAGTTGAGGGTGCCAGCAGCAGAATGCTGTGGAGCCAAGAACCAGTCCAGAGAAGCAGCTGGCAGGCAGGGTTGGAGGCAATTCAACCTTTCGCTGTCTCTATGTTTGACTTGGCAAGTGATCTCCAGTGGGATCTATACACTTAGAAAGTGTGCCTTTTTGTTGTTGTTGCTTGGACACATTTTGCTCACCATTTGTTGGTAGATTTTGAATAAATGACACAATGAATGACTCTGTCCTTTATACGAGCCCACCTTGTATATATATATATTTTTAAAGATTTATTTTTTTATTTATTTCTCTCCTCTCCGCCCCCCAACCCCGCCGTTGTCTGCTCTCTGTGTCCATTTGCTGCGTGTTCTTCTTTGTCTGCTTCTGCTGTCATCAGCGGCACGGGAATCTGTGTTTCTTTTTGTTGTGTCATCTTGTGTGTCAGCTCTCCGTGTGTGCGGCACCATTCCTGGGCAGGCTGCAATTTCTTTCGCGCTGGGCAGCTATCCTTACGGGCGCACTCCTTGCGCGTGTGGCTCCCCTACGCTGGACACCCCTGCATGGAAGGGCACTCCTTGCACACATCAGCACTGCGCATGGGCCAGCTGCACACGGGTCAAGGAGGCTCAGGGTTTGAACCGCGGACCTCCCGTGTGGTAGACGGATGCCCTATCCACTGGGCCAAGTCCGCTTCCCCCCACCTTGTTTATTGAGCAGTGCCTTTTCATTCATTCACTTATATTTGGAGCATCTGCTTTGTATTAATATCAGTGGAATGGCAGGGTCCCATCTCTCAAGAAGTTTGTCTAAATGGAGAGAGGCACATCAACAAATACAGTAAATGGTTAATAAATCCAGTAAATGTTATAGGTGTTATGTAATTCTGTCCAGATTTCAGTGAGGAGCACAAAATGAGGAGGTATCTTTCTATTGGAGGTCAAGAGCTGAATCTTGAAAGATGGGAAGTGGCCTTATTAAACTCTCTCCATTAATACCTTGCCTTCCTCTTTCTATATACCAGCAAGAACACTTACACCCAAAGAATTCTACCCAGTAGTAAAAGCCAGCTACTTTTGCAAAGGCTCGTCTCTGTCACCTCCCAGGCAGAGGAAACTTTCAACTGCCTGAAAGTCTTCCTTAGCGTTCTAAGATGTACTGTTAGGCGGTCATGTGTTCTGTATCAAAATAGGTCTTTTGATATCTGAAAGGGTACATTAGAAACTGCAGGTTGAAGTGGATAAGGAGTCTAGCCTGGGAAAATCAAATAGGAACCAAACCATGGGAACCATAGTTCTAGGTTCAGGAGGTCAGAGTCAGCAAAAGGAGCCCAGTAAATCAGGTTCGACTGATTCCAGAACAGAGGTATTTTCTCCTAGGCCTATTTCATATAACCTCTGGGCTGCTTGTAACCTAAAGGAGTTCAGAGGGCTGCTGGAAAATTCTGTTTCTGAGAGAGGCAAAGTAGAGGTACTAGAGCTAAGAAGACCTCATGGATCTGTTTCCAGTTCAGTTGAATGGACATTTATTGAGTATTTGCAAAGTGTTAGGCTCTAGGACAGGAGTCCTGGTTATAGTAAGTCATTGTTTCTGCCCTCAAGGAATTAACAGTCTTGTTAGGGAGATGAACGTGTAATCATACAATTACAGTACAGTAAGATAGAAGTTGTAGTGGAGGAAAGGGCTTGGTAAAGTTGGATCCCAAAGGAGGGAGCATTTATGTCTGCTCGAGTGAGTGAATAAACTTTCTTAGAGTTGATAGAGGAGGGTGAAGAAGTCATTGAGCTCAATTTTAGCAATATTGGGTTTGACTTGAGAGACATCCAGGAAGAGGTTTTTAGTAGATAGTTGAGCATACACTCTGGAGCTCAGAAGGACGGTTTGGGTTTGAAATGTAGATTTCATAGTCTTGATGTATTGAAGATGCATATCAGTTAGCTGTTGCCACAATTAAGCTGTGTAAAAAACCAACTCCAAACTCTCAGGCTTAAAACAACAAACTTTTAGCATTGCTCATGAATCTACAGATCTGCAGAGTGATTTTGCTGATCTTGGCTGGGCTCCCTCGGGCATCTGCTGTCAGTGGGTTGGCTGGGCAGGTGAGTGGTGGGAATGACTGGGTTCTCTTTCCCTGTGTCATCTCACATTCGTCCAGCACGCTAGCCATGGCATGTTCTCATGGTGGTGGTGAGGAACAAGAGAGAGCGAAAGCCCACTGATTCAGAAGGGCAAGCAGAAACATTCAAGTGCCTTTCAAGCCTCTGTTTGTATCATGTTTTCCTTTTCTTTTTAAAAATCTATCTATCTATCTATCTGTCTGTCTGTCTGTCTGTCTGTCTGTCTGTCTGTCTATCTATCTATCTATCTATCTGTCTATCTATTTCTACCCTCCTTGTTGTTTTTGCTGTCACTGTGTTCTGTGTCCACCTGCCACGTGCCCTTGTATGTCTGCCTGTCCTCTCTTTAGGTGGCACTGGGAACTGATCCCAGGACCTTCCAGAGCAGGAGAGAGGTGCCTAAATATTGTGCCACCTCAGCTCCCTGGTCTGCTATGTCCCCCACTGTCTCACCTCTCTGTCTCTCTTTGTTGTGGCATCTTGTTGTGCCAGCTCTCCATGCAGGCCAGCACTCCCGAGCAGGCTAGCGCTTCTCGGGCCAGCACTCTGCATGGGTCAGCTCTCTGTGCGGGCCAGCCTGCCCCCTCCAGGAGATCCTGGGAATTGAACCCTAGACCTCCCACGTGGCAGATGGGAGCCCAATCGCTTGAGCCACACCTGCCTCCCTTGTGTTTGCTATTGATTAAACAAAACAGATTACATGGCAAAAGAAAGTCACATGGTAGAGTCATTGTGAAGTGGTACTATATAGAGGCATGGATGCAGAGAGGTATGAGCAACTGGGACTATTAATGCAGTAAATCCATCATAATGGTCTTAAGTGGAAAAGGAGTTAACTTCTTTGGACTATATTAGCCAACTTGGAAACTATTATTTTATTATCTTCCTTCCTTCTCTCTATTCACTCATCAACTCATTCATTTATTCTATATTTATCAAATGTTTTTAACTGAGCACTATGCTGGGTACTGGGAGTATATTAAATAAGAGAGCATCTATTCTTAAGGAGCTCTCAGTCTAGTGGAGGGGAAAGGAATTCAGTCCAATCTTAGGGTGCATAGATGAGATGATATATAAGCAGAGTTTTGAATGATGCCTTGGATATTTCTAGGTAGAGAAGTAGCAAAGAAGTACTCTAGAAAACCGAGTATTATGTATAAAGTTATGGAAGTGTGAAAGAACATGGTGTATTTGGGGAAGGGCAGATATTTTAGGGACAAGAGTATAAGAAACGTGGAAGAAGGTAGGCAAGGAGAGATTTGATTTTTGTGATATTATCAATGGAGAATTTTATTGAGTTGAATGACATGGTCAGATTTTTTGTTTTGGAAAAATTACCCAGACTGCATTATAGAAGATGGATTAGAGTGGGAGAGGCTAAAGGTAGGAGGGCAGTTAGGAAGTGGGGTAACAGGAGAGGAGAGGCAGGGGAGTTGACCTAAGACTTACAGGAATGGAGGTGGCAGGGAGGGATTTGAGAAACATTGAGAGATTAGATTATAAACCATTATAACAGACTGTGATCAGGCATACATGAAAAATTTTTATTGTAGAGGATGGGGGTAGAACCAGTTCTCTAGAGAGACATTGTGCAGCGCCTAGATGAATAGGGAAAGATTTTCCTTCTGCCCCACAACCGTTTAAGTTCTGTGGTACCATTTCTTTCCCATTGACTTTTTTTTTTAAAGATATATTTTATTTATTTCTCCCCCTCCCTCATTTTTTAAAAAAGATTTATTTATTTTATTCTTCCCCTCTTCCTTTTCTCCCTTTCCCCCCACCCTGCTGTTTTTGCTGTCTGTATCTATTCACTGTGTTATCTTCTGTATTTATTTCTCTTTTTGGTCTTCTCTTCTCATTTTTTCTCCCTTAGGATTCACTGGGATTCGATCCTAGGGGACCTCTGATGTTGAGAGAGGTTCCCTGGTAACCGTGTCACCTCAGTTCCTGGTTTCTGCTGCACTTCCCTTGACTTTCCCCTTTGTCTCTCTTTTGTTGCATCATCATCTTGCTGTGTGACTCATTTTTGTGGGCACTGGCTTACCACGCAGGCACTCTCACCACATGGGCACTCAGTTCACCATGTGGGCACTGGCCTGTTGCGTGGGCACTGGCTTGCTATGTGGGCACTGGCTCACTGCACAGGCACCCTTTCTCTTCTTTTTCACCAGGAGGCCCCAGGCTCCCTCATTGTTTTATGCTTGCTCTCTGCTCTTTGTGTCTGTTCATTGCGCGCTCATCTTCTTTTTAGGAGGCATGGGGAACCGAACACAGGACCTCCCATGTATGAGGGAGGTGCCCAATGGCTTGAGCCATCTCCACTCCACCTCCACTCCTGCTTGTTGTGTCTCTCGTTGTGTTTGCTTGTTGCGTCAATTTGTTGTGTTGTCTTGTGTGTTAGCTTGCTATCTTGCTCGTCTTCTTTAGGAGGCACTGGGAACCAAACCCAGGACCTCCCATGTGGTAGGCAGGCACCCAGCTGCCTCAGCCACATCTGCTTCCCTCCCGTTGACTTTGATGCTAGTTCTTCCTCTTGTGTTCTTCCCAGAACTCCTTCCTCTGTTTCTCTTTTAAATGTTTATAATATGTAGAAGCAGGAATGGTGTTGTCAGGTGTGTTAGTCAGGGCTCTCTATCAACAAGAGATATCTGTCAATAGTATGTGATTCTATAAGAGTCTCTCGCACAGCCGTGGGGATGCACAAGTCCAGGTTCTGCAGGCAGGCCACAACCAGGGCTGCAGTGAAAGTCCCGTGAAAGTTCTTGATGACTTCTGGGAGATGTTGGCTGTCCAAAGACGAATTGGGAAATTCTTTCTCAATGCTGGAATCACTTCCCCTTTTAAGGGATTCAACTGATTGGGTTAAGTGTCACTCATTGCTGATGGCACTCTCCCTGATCAATGTAATTATAACCAGCTATCTATGATTTACCACTGCAGTAAAGCCAGTGGTGACTAAAGTCCGTGAATGCCCTTGTATTACAGTTAGCCCAGTGCTTGCTTGACCAAACAACAGGGCACAATTACCCATCTGAGTTGACACAATAGCTTAACCATCACATCAGGTATTTTTATTGTCTAGGATTAGCCATTAATAATAGCCTAAGGACTAAGTTCCAATGTGGAGGAACTATAGTGTGCCAGTCAAAGGTCCTGCAGTGAGCAGAAGGGTACAGAGAGGGCTCTGTCTGGCCTGTGTTCTTGCCTCGTTCCCTCCACCTCCACCGTCTTAGCTCTAGGTCAGAAGGACCTTTCTACCTTTCTTCCACCTTGACTGATTCAGAACTTCTGCTGATTCAGAGAGGAAAGATAAAGGTACCAGCAGATCAAGATCAGAGCTCAGTGGGCAGCCCTGCCAAGGGGACCTCACTCCCATCCAATCTCTTCTCCATCAGCTGAGTGGTCAGGAAAAAGGTGTGTGGCAGGGAAATAAAGAAAAGGAGGAAGGGACTGGCATTCACACTGATTACTACTTCCTGTGACAGCTGAGCTTTCCATAATATTCCCCAGCCAGAGACCTGCAATACCTCAGCCAGGTACCATGGTATCTAGGTTAGTGGCCATAAGGCCCCTTGTCTTTGTTGGCCTACTTAATGGGAGATCTTTTGAGAAAGGCTGAGAGTGCGCTATTAAGAAATACAGCTTGGACTGATGGCATGTGAATAACAGAATAAGGACCTCTGAAAATCCTCTCCTTCATAAATCAGCAAGTACACTGGCAGAAAAAAGTCAAGTCAACTTATTCAGAAGTGTGGATATTAACAAATGGCTTTTTTTTTTCAAGTAAAACATCAGCAACCTAGAAGCTACTGGTGAAGTCAGAATGGAGTTGGAGTTCTTTCAAAGCCCAATAATCAGAGAACTGTCATTATTTGACGTGTCTAGCAGTTCCTTGGAACACCCCACACTCAAAACTTGTCTTTATTTGACCTGGCTCAGAGCTTGTCCAGTGTAAACAGTCTTTTCCCTGGGGACATTTGTCAAAAAAACAGCTGGTGGCAGTTGTTTAACATTGAAGCTGCCTGAGGCAATGGTAATAATTGTACCAGAAAGGGAAATCTTGGGGTGAGGTGTCTGTAAGTGGCTTTGGAAAGTTCTAACGTATTCCTGGGAATCTAGAAGGCCATGTCTGTGTGTAGGACTGTGTGCATGTACAGGGAAGTATGTATACTTAAAATAAGATCTGAGCTCTCACTTATGACTGACCTTGAGGCTCTGTGCAAATAGGAAGTGAAGACAAGGCAGAGTTGTAAACTGTCTGGTTGAGTGTTGAAGGCATGCTACAACATGCACACAGAGCCCCTTGGCAAAGACTGGAAGATTTACAGGCTGCAGGAGTTTAAGGAACTCTCTATGCACTCATTAGGTAACCACTAATCTAGCTGAGCAGATATTTAGTGCCACACATGACAAAGAATACAGACTTTAAAGAAGTAGTTCAGGCAAGTCACAAACAAACAACAATGAACAACTCTAGAGAGTGGGGATAATATGATTTCCACACACTTTAGATTCAAAGACACAAATAGATTGAAAATAAAAAGATGGAAAAAGATGTGTCATGCACGTATATATACCATATAACCAATCTACTGCCAGACAAAGAAACTTTAAGGCAAAAACATAACAAGAGAAAGAGAGGGATATTTTATAATTATATAAGGCTTGATCCATCAAGAAAATGTAACATATTTGTACTTAACAACAAATCCAGAAATACATAAAGCAAAAACTGAAAGAAGTGAAAGAAGAGATAGATAATTAAATGGTAATAGGTAGAAATTTCAGTACCTGACTTCCAGTAGAACTGGACAGAAGATAAACAAAGAAATAAAAAACTGGAGCAATACTACGAACAACTAGACCTAACAGATACAACACTTAAGAATATACATTCTTCTTAAGTACTCATAGAACATTCTCCAGGATAGGCCATATATTAAGCTGTAAAACAAGTCTCACTACACCTAAAATGTTTGAAATCATGTAATGTGTCTTTTCTAACTAAACTGGAATGAAATTAGAAAACAACTAGCAAGGAAATTTGGGATACTCACATATATGAGAAAATTAAACAACCACTTCTAAATAACCAATGAGTCTAAGAGGAAATCACAAGTGAAATTATAAAATAATTTGGGATGAATGGAAATCATACAATGTGTTCTTTCCATCTAAACTGGAATGAAATTAGAAAACAACTAGCAAGGAAGTTTGGGCTATTCACATATATGGGAAAATTGAACAACACACTTCTAAATAACCAATGAGTCTAAGAGGAAATCACAAGGGAAATTATAAAATACTTTGGGATGAATGGAAAAAAAACTAAAACACATACTGAAACTTCTTGGATGCAGCAAAAGCAGTGCCTAGAGAAATACTTATAGTTGTAAGTGCCTATACTGAAAAATAAGAAAAATTCAAGCAATAACCTAACCTTCTACCTTGAGAAACTGGGGAAAAAAGCAACTAAATCCAAAGCAGGTAGAAGGAAGGAAATTATAAAGATCAGTGTTGAAATAAATAAAATAGAAAATAGAAAAACAAAATCAGTGAAATCAAAAGTTGATTCTTTGGAAAGAGCAACAGAATTGACAAACTTCTCAAAATATTGAAATCACGAATGAATGGGAGGCAGCGGATTTGGCCCAGTGGTTTAGTCCGTGGTTCAAACCCCAGGCCTCCTTGACCCATGTGGAGCTGGCCCATGCGCAGTGCTGATGCGCGCAAGGAGTGCCGCGCCACGCAGGGGTGTCCCCCGTGTAGGGGAGCCCCACACGCAAAGAGTGCGCCCCGTAAGGAAAGCCACCCAGTGTGAAAGAAAGCGCGGTCTGCCTAAGAATGGCACAGCCCACACAGAGAGCTGACACAACAAAAAGAAACACAGATTCCCGTGCCGCTGACAACAACAGAAGCAGGCAAAGAAGATGCGGCAAATAGACACAGAGAACAGACAAACGGGGTCGGGGGGAGGGGAGAGAAATAAATAAATAAATCTTAAAAAGAAAAAAGAACGAATGGGAACCATTACTACCAACCTTACAGAAATAAAAAGGATTATAAGAAAATGTTATGAATAATTGTATGCTGACCAATTAGATAACCTAGATAAAATGGACAAATTCCTATAATGACACAAACTACCAAAACTGATTCAAGAGTAGACCTATAACAGGTAAACAAATTTATTTAATAATAAAAATAATTTAGTACAAAGAAAAAAGCACCTACCAAATGTCTTCACTGGTGAATTCTACTAAATATTTAAAGAGGAATTAATACCAATCTTTCACAAACACCTCTAAAAAATAAAGAGGAGGGAATACTTTCCAACTCATTCTATAAGAGTCCTAAATGTGGCAAAGACATCACAAGAAAAGAAAGCTAGAACAATATCCCTTATGAATATACAAAATTATGAGATGCAAAAATCCTCAACAATGTATGCAAACCAAAGCCAGTAAAATATAACAAGGATTATGATATCATGACCAAGTGAGATTTATCCCAGGAATGCAAGGTTGTTCAACATCTGGGAATCAATCAATGTAATATACCACATTAAAAGAATAAAGTACAAAAAAATACACGATCACCCCAACTGATGCAAAAAACACATTTAGCAAATAAATTACAAAAAACAAAACAAAACATGATCATCTCAATTGATGCAGAAAACATTCAAAAACCCACTATCCTTTTATGATAAAATCATTCAACAAACTAGAAACAGAAAGGAGCTCCTCAACCAAAGAACATTTACAAAAACCCACGACTAATATTGTACTTAATGTTGAAGGACTGACAGCTTTCTCTCTTACATCAGGAACAAGGCAAGAATGTTGCTGTTTTATGCAATTTTGTCCCAGAGATTCTAGCCAAAGCAATTAGGCAAGGAAAAAAACCCATTCAGTTTGGAAAGGAAGAGGTAAAACTGTATCTGTTTTCAGATCACACAATCTTATATATAGAAAATTCTTAGGAATACAGACAAAAAACCTATTTGAGCTAATAAACTCAGCAAGGTTGCATGATACAAAATTAAAATGCAAAAACGATTGTATTTATAGTAGCAACGAACAAACTAGAAATTAAGACAACAATTCTTAATAGCATCAAAAAAGAATAAAATACTTAGGAATAAATTTAATAAAATAATTGCAGTTTTGTACACTGAAAACTTCAAAATATCACTGAAGGGAAATGGACTTGGCCCAGTGGATAGGGCGTCCATCTACCGCATGGAAGGTCCGCGGTTCAAACCCCCGGCCTCCTTGACCCATGTGGAACTGGCCCATGTGCAGTGCTGATGCGCGCAAGGAGTGCCGTGCCATGCAGGGGTGCCCCTTGCGTAGGGGAGCCCCACACACAAGGAATGCGCCTCGTAAGGAGAGCCACCCAGTGTGAAAGAAAGTGCAGCCTGCCTAGGAATGGCGCCACACACATGGAGAGTTGACGCAGCAAGATGACGTAACAAAAAGAGGCACAGATTCCCATGCCGCTGATAACAACAGAAGCAGACAAAAAAAGAACATGCAGTGAATGGACACAGAGAACAGACAACTGGGGCAGGGGGAGAGTGGAGAGAAATAAATAAATAAAATAAATCTTTTTAAAAAAATCATTTAAGGAAATTAGAGAAGACCTAAATAAATGTGACAACACCCCATATTCATGGATTAGAAGACTGAATATTATTAAGATGGAAGTGCTATCCAGTTTCATCTGCAGACTCAACACATTCCCTATCAAAATCACAGCTGGCTTCTTTGTAGAAATTGATAAGATGATCCTAAAATTCATATGGACAGGCAAGGGACCTAGAATAGCCAAAACAATCTTGAAAAAGGACTGAGTTGGAGGACTTACATTGCACGGTTTCAAAACTTACTACGAAGTTTCGTGAAGCAAAACAGTGTGATACTGATAGAAGGATAGACATATTGATCAATGGAATGAATTTAGAGTCCAGAAATGAGCCCTTATATTTATAGTTGATTTTTTTCCAAGAGGTCAAGATAATTCAATGGGGAAGAATTATTTTTCAACAAACTGGTACTGTGACAACTAGATATCCACATACAAAAGAATGTGATACTTCATACCATGGTATGAAAATTAACTCAAAGTAAATCAAAGACCTTAATGTAGTGGTAAAACTATAAAACTCTTAGAAAACACAGTATTACATATGCATGACCTTGGATTAGGCCATTATTTCTTTTATATGACTTCAAAAGCACAAGTGACAAAAAATTGTAGTTCATCAAAATTAAAAACCTTTGTGCTTAAAGGACAGTATGAAGAAAAGGAAAAGAAAACCCACAGAATGGGAGAAAGTATTTGCAAATCATATATCTGATAAGCGTCTAGTATGCAGAATATATAAAGAATTATTACGACTCAACAATAAGAAGACAATAAAAATGGGCAAAGGATTTCTACAGAAATTTTTCTGAAGAAGTTATACAAATGGCCGGCAAGCACATGAAAAGATGGCATCATTAGCCGTAAGGGAAATGCAAATCCAAACCATGAGATACCACTTCACATCCACTAGTATGGCTATAATAATAATTAAAAAAAAAAAACCAGGATGAAGATGTGTTGAAATTAGAAACCTCATACATTGCTGGTGGAAAAGTAAAATGGTGCAGCTGCTTTGGAAAACAGTCTGGCAGTTCTCCAAAAAGTTAAACACAGAGTTACCGTTTGACCCAGCACTACCACTCTTATGTCTGTTTCCAAGAGAAATGAAAACACCAAACTTTTATATGAGTGTTTATACAGCACTCTTCATAATAGCCTCAACGTGGAAACCATCCAAATGTTTACCAACTGATGAATGGAAAAATAGGTGCTTTGTGGATGCAATGGAATATTACTCAGCCCTAAAAAGGAATGAGGTATTGATAGCATGGGTGGGCCTTGAAAGCTTGCTAAGTGAAAGGCCACATCTTGTGTAATTCCATCTATTTGAAAGGTTCAAAAAAGGCAAATTCATAGTGGTTTCCAGGGCTAGGAGGAGTGGAGAAATGGAAGTGATTGCTAATGGGGATGGAGTTTTTCTTGGAAATGATGAAATGTTCTGGATTTAAATGGTGGTGATGGTTGCATAACCTTGTGAATATACTAAAACTCACTGAATTGTATACTTTAAAAGAGTGAATTTTAGAGTATGTGGATTATTTCTCAATGATGACAGTAATAATAATAAAGATTTTAAAAGCTTGATTCTTTTTAACTCCTTGCACTTCCATTCAGAGGACTTCATATGTAGTTTAGGTAAGAGTCCTGAACTGACAATCAAGACACCTTGTTCTATTTTCAAAACTGCCACTCCCATATGACCCTGGGTAGGTCACTTCTCAGGGCATGTTTTCTGATTTGTATCTGGGGAGACTGGGTTAAGGGTTCCTTAGGATCCCTTTCAGCGATGATGTTCTATGCTTTTGGGGTGAAACCCCTTGTTTGGTAGGGATTCTATGTGAAAGACAGGAGGTCTGTTATTTCCTGCTGTTTGTATCCTGTACTTTTAGGAGTTCCAGGATTGTTCCATGCCTTAGTAATTGACACCTGACAAGTCATTTCCCCTGCCTAGACTTGGGTTTCTTCATCTATAAAATGGGTTTGATTACTAAGGCTCTGATAGAGCTGAATGTACTCTTGGGAGCTAAGATATGGAAACCAGCAGCTGGCCTGATGGCAAATATTGTTTCATGTTTTCCTGCCGATGCTTGTTAAAGGAAAATTTTGAAAATTGCTACCTGAGATTGGAGGAAAATACTAGGAAGCTCTCTGCCAAGAGATTCTTGCAGGATAGGGTCATGCTGGGTTCCTGAAAGAGTGCCTTGGTCTGTAACTCTCTGGGTTCTGTTTTCTCCTCTGAGCTTGGAAAAAATTCCCAAGTTCAGTGCTGTTCCCTGTTCCACACCAAAGAAGCACTTAGGGTCACAGCCTTTGCTGGCTGTGGCCTGTGTTCTAAGCCTAGGGTGAGTTCTTAAGGCTGGGTGGGCACAGATGCTCAGGCCTCACCATAAGGCATACAGCAGAAAAACACCCCAGAGAACCTGGGCTAAGTACAGCTGCTTGCCATGGCCCCTTGCCCGTCTTAAGGAAAAACTTGCCATTGTTCCAAGGCCTGAAAAATCTCAAGTAAAAGTTTTGTTGCTCAGTCGTTAGGAGGGTCTGCAGAATGAGCAGGAGCCATCTGTCCTCAGCAGCCTCAGGACTTGGGAAGAGGAAGAGGAAGAGGGATTAGACTGGCTCAGTGTTGGGCCACTTCGTGGTCCATTTTCTGTCTGTGGAAGGTGCGCTTGGTCCTCCCCATGTGGCCTCAGAGCAGCACATGGCCCTCGGCTTGCAGCCACATCCGGGACTCTTCCAATAGCTGCCCTTAGTCAGCATTAGGTGTGTTCCGGGGAGCAAAAGCCCTGTGACAGGCAATGTCCAGCTTGAGGCCCAAGATGCTGCCTCACTGTGGCAGCAGGACATTCATTGAGGGGGCTTCTTTTTCTCTTCTGCACATAATTTCTCAGAGAAATTGAGGCTCAAAGAGTTGAGGTTAATTTTTAGAGGTCACTCAGCTTTTAAGTGGCAGGGCCATGATTCAACCCAGGTCTTTTTTTTTTTTTTTTAAGATTAATTTATTTAGCCACCTCTCCCTTCCCCCTGTTATCTGCTCTCTGTGTCCATTCGCTGTGTGTTCTTCTGTGTCTGCTTGTATTCTCATTAGGCAGCTCTGTGAACCAATCCTGGGATCTTCCGGAGTGGGAGTGAGACGATCAATCCCTTGCGCTACCTCAGCTCCCTGTTCTGCTACGTCTCTTATTGTCTCTCCTCTGTGTCTCTTTTCGTTGCATCATCTCGCTGCTCCAGCTCTCAGCATCGGCAGGCACTCCTGCGCGGGGTGGCACTCCTGCACGGGGCAGCACTCCTGCATGGGGCAGGACTCCGCTTGGGTCAGCTCACCACACAGGCCAGGAGCCCAACTGTTTGAGCCACATCTGTTTCTCTCAACCCAGGTCTTTAACTTATATTTCATTGCTATTTTCTACTATAATATCCCACCCTCTATTTCTGTTAGAAGAAGCAAGACATAAAGAGTTCTGGCTTTGAAATCAAACAGGCTAGTTGTTTCACATCACTCAGTAGCTTTGTGGCCTTAGATTCATTCCTGAGGTTTTTCTGTGGCCCCAATTTCCCCTAAATAAATGGTAGCTACTGTTTTCTTTGTGTCCATACTGTGTGTACAGCCTGGGCTAGGGCCTAGGATGCCCTTTGTGCTTTTAGAAGGAATATTGAGAAGTGTGCAAAGAGAGGCCTGCCGAGTTGGGGTTGGGGCCACTTTGGAGAGGACAAGAAGACTATGTTGTACCTTATCTTCCTTCTTCAGTGGCTCAGCTAGTAGAGAAAAGGCCCCAATGAGCAGGAGTGGCTGCCTTCCTGGACAATGCTGAATTCTTTCTCTCTCCATTCTGTTATGCTCCAACTAGCCCTTCACGCCTTCTCCAAGCTTCCTTTATAGCATCTCCCTTTCCTCCTACCCTCCCCTGGGAATCCACAGCTCCTTGTACTTGCTTTCTTCATAACACTGTTTCCCTGTCTCTTACCCTGCAAACTGGGAAATCCTCGAGGGCAGGGATGGCTTTGCTCATTCTTTACCAGCACTCAGCGTAAGGCTCAGCATAGAGTAGGTGCCAGGAAGTTTATGTTAGATGGTTGGAGGCTTGAAGTTATGCAGGAGGAGGAGGCCAGGCCTCTCCTGAGCTATAGGAGTGAGGGCAGATGGGAGAGGAATCTGCCCCAGCTTGGATGTGGGAAGAATTGCTACCTATGGAGTGTTTGTAGATGGTTGAGGCAGCTAAAGCCTGTGTTGGGCTGTAACTGAAGGGAGGAGAGCATAGGAGTAGCCCCCATGGTTGGACAGACACCCCAGCACAGAAGGTTGTGTAAGTGACAAAAGAAGTTCCTAGCTCATAACTTGTTGGCAGCAAGGGATGACTACATATATGCTAGGGGCATGACACTAAGTGTGATAACTGGTACCCTGAAAATTCCCACCCTTACCTTGAGACTATTAACATGGCTGTGTCTCAGTTGTTTACACCCATCTCCGCTGCCTCAGGCCTGATTGTGTTAACAGTTGACCTATTTTGCTAAGTTCTGTTTGTAGCATTCAGGCTAAGAATTCTGACCCACTTTGGAGCCAGCCATCCTCCCTGGGTTAGCTCTCTTCTAGTAGCTGACCACATTTGTTCTGCTGATAGGTACATGGCCTCTGACTGCTGTGGTCGCTGGGTATGAGGTGGAGTCTGAGAGATGAACTTGTGTGTGTGTGTGTGTGCAGGACAGCTGACCACACTCTTGTCCCCAGGAACTGAAAATTTTCCCTTCACATGTACTTTATGCTGTAACCTCCTTTTCTACTAAAATCTCCTTTCCACCTTTGCCAAGTACTCACTCTGTTCAGGCTTTTTGCTAAGCATGGAGCTACAGAAATAAGTAAGTCCTGTGATTTTTCTTAGAGGAACTTGCAGACTTGCCTACCAGAGACTGCATGAAAGCCAAAAAGCAAGCTGAGATAGTAAGAGATAACCTGTGTTTGGCTATCCAAAGAGCACATTGAACAGGGAATCCTAGCTCTGAGCAGAAGGAATCGAAGGACTCCTGTAGGCCGAGGTAGGCTGGGAAGGATTAGGAGTTGAAGCATGGGGATGGGATTAGGATGGAAAGAAGTAAGGCAAAGACTTGACTTTTTTTTTTGATCAGAGAAATTGTAGGTTTACAGAAAGATCATGTGGAAAATTAGAATTCTCATATTCCCACCCCCCATTTTTAACATTTTGCATTATTGTGGTAACTTTGTTCTAACTGATAAGAGAATGTTGTTATAATTGTGCTATTAATTATAGTCCGTAGTTTACATTAGGGTTCACTATTTGAGTTGTAAAATCCTATGTTGTTATTGTTTTTAATTTTTATTCTAGCAGCATATATATCATCTAAAATTTTCCCTTTTAACCATATTCAGATACATAATTCAGTAGTGTTAAGCACATTTACATTCTTGTGCTACCATCACCACCATCTACTACCAAAACTTTTCCATCACTCTAATCAGAAACTCTGCACCAATTAAGCATTAACTCCCCATTTCCTATTCCCATCCTGGCACCTGGTAATCTGAATTCTAGTTTCTGACTCTTATGAATTTGCTACTTTTAATTATTTCGTATCGGTAAGACCATACAATATTTTAGACTAGACTCTTGATTACCTATTTTCCCCTCTTTTCCTGACACAAATGTTTATAGATCCACTCAGGGGTGTGGGGTTCAGTCTCAGGGCTCCACTGAGGAGAGCTGACAGTTCTACTTCTGTAGCTCCTTCCTCTTTCTTAAGCTCCACAGTCACTTTTTTTTTTTTTTAAGATTTAATTTTTATTTATTTCTCTCCCCGCACCCCATTGTCCGCTCTATGTGTCCATTCACTATGTGTTCTTCTGTGTCCGCTTGAATTCTTGTCAGCAGCACCAGGAATCTGTGTCTCTTTTAGTTGTGCATCTTGCTGTGTCAGTTCTCTGCGTGTGCGACACCACACAGAGGCGTCTGTGCAGGCTGCGCTTTCTTCGCAGGGCGGCTTTCCTTACCGGGCGCACTCCTTGCGCGTGGGGCTCCCTTACTTGGGGGACAGACACCCTTGCGTGGCAGGGTACTCCTTGCGTGCATCAGCACTGCATGTTGTATTACCACAACATGGGTCACCACACGGGTCAGGAGGCCCTGGGTTTGAACCCTGGACCTCCCATGTGGTAAGCGGACACTCTATCTGTTGACCCAAATCTGCTTCCCTTCAGCCACATTCTTAATTACTTCCTGGAAGTCTGAGAGACAGATAAAGTAGATACAACCCCAGGTATTGGTTCTTTTGAGGGATAAAGAGACCCACGGGTCCTATGGTCATGGCAGATGGCGTTCACTGCCATGGCAGATGGCCCTTCTTTGGAGCTGGTGTTTCTGAGTGATGGAATTGGACTCAGAGGGGATCTCTTTGCACAAGACTTGCATGCTACTTTAATGGAATTGTAGTTGGTGCTGGGGTTTTAGATATATTTAGGGGTTTTGAATCTCTGGACTGATAATATGACACCCAGGCCCAGAGCCTCAACAGACTTCAGCTCCTACACTTTGATTTATTGGACTCACCCCACTCAGCTAACATGGAGTTGAAGAAGGTCAACCACCACACCATGGAGCCTAGAGTGTCTACAACTGAAAGCAGGAGGAGTGCATCCAGTATCCATGTGGAATTTAAGCCCCCACTTGACATAGATGTGCAATGGACACAACCAATCCAATGTCCACAGAGAAAATGTGGAATGGGTGTGGGAAGGGTAGCCATGGTGGCTGCTGGGTTTGGGGAATGGGAGGAAGAGATGAGATGTGGAGGCGTTTTCGGGACGAGGAGATGTCCTGGGTGGTGCTTCACGGACAATTACGGGACATTGTAGATCCCCCCAGGGCCCACTGGATGGAACATGGGAGAGTGTGGGCTATGATGTGGACCATTGACTAGGGGTGCAGTGATGCTCAGAGATGTACTTACCAGGTGCAATGGATGTGTCACGATGATGAGAGAGAGTGTTGCTGTGGGGGGAGTGGGGGGTGGGGGTGGGGGGGGTTGAACGGGACCTCATATTTTTTAAATGTAATTAAAAATAAATAAATAAATAATTAAAAAAAAATTACTTCCTGGATATATTCACCTCAATATCTCCTAGCACCTCAAAGCTCTTTCACGTAAAGTAAACATATTTGATCTCTTTAGTGATTCTGTGAGTTGGGTGCAGGGCTCCATTTTACTGCTGAGGAAGGTGAGGTCCAGATGGGGGAAATGAATTTCGTAATAAATTGGGAGCCGAAACAAGCAGAGAGCCCAGACCCCCTCACACTCAGCACGGGAGGCTTCCTTTGACGACACTAGAATTTCCCTGCATGAGGCCATATGTTTAACCTTAAAGGCTTGACTCTTTGACCCTTGGATCTTCTCTCTTCTGATGGCATTGCCACAGTTTCCTTCCAGGGTGTTGTTTAGGGGGAAACTCAG
The DNA here is from genome assembly GCF_030445035.2 of Dasypus novemcinctus. Taxonomy (NCBI): domain Eukaryota; kingdom Metazoa; phylum Chordata; class Mammalia; order Cingulata; family Dasypodidae; genus Dasypus; species Dasypus novemcinctus. The sequence continues at coordinate 101,673,561 of NC_080682.1, read as the reverse complement.
ACCTCACAACTCTTAGAGTCACAGTCAGGCTAGATCAGTTCAGTATAGGCATCTCCACGGTGAGAGTTGTTTGCATGTAATGAAGCAGAAACAACACTTGCTGCATGAGTAAGTTGTAGTGAGGAAGTGTGGTGTAGCAAAATGAACATACAGGCAGGCCATTCTAGATTTGAATCTGAATTTTTGTGAACTCTAGCAAGTCAGTGCCCCTGACTGAGCCTCTGTTTCCTGGTCTATAGAATGGGAATACTAATACCTTACCTTATAGCATTGTTGTGAGAATTAGAGATAATAAAAACAAATGCCTTATATTGCGGCGGCTTGCTCGGTCGGTAGAGGTGGGGTCTGGCTGCGGACGAGGGGTCGGTCCAGCTTAGGACGAGGGGTCGGTCCCACTTGGGACGAGCGGTCGGTCCGGCAGCAGACGAGGGGTCAGTCTCACAGGGGTTGCGCGGTTCGGCTGACGGGGTCGCCTGGCAAAGCCGGCGACGAAGGGGTCGCCCGGAGAAGCAGGCAACGAACTGGGGACAAGGGAGGCCAGGCCCTTGTTGGGGGCTCTCAGGACTGGAGGGCGCACGGCAGAAGAACTACCGCGGAGACAAGGTAAACACGCAAGTCCACTTTATTGAGGGAGAGGCAACAGTTTTATAGGGGCTGGGGAAGGCTGATTGGTCGAAGCCACGCCCTGTTCTGATTGGTTGCCGGTGAAAGGTCAGTGGGCAGTACTGGACTGGGGGAGGGGTGGTGGTTAGGGATTGGCTGTCGCTGTTGCTGGGGGAAGGGGCAGGGTTTAGGGATTGGTGGCTGCTGTTGCTGGGGTGGAGGGCAGACTTGAGTTTCCCGCCCACGCCTGGCTGTTGCTGCTGTCGGGGGGAGGGAAAAGGGCAGACTGGAATTTTCCGCCCTGTGCCTGCGCAGGGAGAAAGAAGAAGAAGGGTGCCGCCCCACAGGCATCGTGTGGCGCCATCCGGGAGGAGGGGTGGCCGCGGAAGCATGGCTGCCGAGAAGGGGAGACCCGAGGGCACTCTGCGCCCATGCCGAGCTCCCTTCAGGGGTGGCGGTGAGTCCGACCAGCCACCCTATTATGGGGGCAGCGGCTTGGCCTGCCGCGGCTGCTCCCCCGCCAGGCCAGCAAACCACACTTCAGCCCGAGGGGTGACCGCATTATATGCTTTATATTTTCCCTATTTCTCTTCCTTTCTTTTATATAGCCTAAGGGGAGGGAGATATTATCACACTTGAGGTTTATCAATAAAGATTCAGTCCCACAAACTGACTTCTGTGTGATGGCCATTGCTGTGCTGGATACTGGTATTAACATATAGGTAGGTGATGATCACTAGGAACCACAGGATTAAATCAGCCACATTAGACTTTATTTTCTTTCAACCACACTTGGTAGCTGTTGGGCTCTGGCTGACAATATATCTGGGCTTCAGTATGCATTTGACAAGGCAGAGGAACATATGGGGTAAAGGACTATACATTTGAGTAGAGTCAAAACTGGATGAAGAAACCCAGAATGTACTGATGATTAGTGACTATTACCTTAGAGGAAGAAGTGATGGTTAGACCTTCCCTTGGCCTTGGTCTTTCAGTATTTTATTTGTGACTTGGATGAGAATATGCAGCTGGGCAGGATAATAGAATCTGGTTCCAAATCAATCCAGATAACAAAGAATAAGGGACCAAATCTGCATGTCCACCTTTAGAGCTTTGAAATGTTGGATGTAATAGGTGAGGGTGCTGGTTGCATGGAGTCTTGTTTGAACAAGGGTACTTTTGACTTTTGATAGAATGTAAAGGGTATACTGGAATGGAGAAACACTGGAAACCCAGATTAAAAGTCCTTAATAAATGGGGGAGTAAAAGGGTACCCTGCACTCTGTTGAGGCTGCTGAGGAGTTGGGAATGTCCTGGGCAGTTCACCATGCTGTGGTGATTTTTCTTCTTCTTGGGACCTGAAGGGCAGGAGAGTGCCAAGGACTCTCAGTTTCCTCTCTCAGAGCCTGGCATAAACGTGTGAAGGACATTGCTACCACCCTGGACCTAGGAACTCGCCTCCCTTGGCTGGATCCCTTACTATCCCCATGTTCTGCTGCCCAGCTGTGAATATAAACCCATTTTGTAAAACTTTGGTTCGCAGCCTCATATTGTTTTCAGCTCTCTGTATCTTTCCCTTCTAGACTCTGCCTCAACTTGGTGATTCCCCTTGGATCCTTGTGGCGTCATCCCCTTGTCCTTACTGACAGGGGTCCTGCCAATCCCACCTCCTCCTCCTGTAGTCACAGGGCAGCCTGCTGTGCACAAGGCATCACCCGCCCTGTTGTAGCTTCCTTTTTTTTCCCTTTCTCTACTCCTGCATCTGTGGTTGCTCTGAACACACAGCTACTTTATGCACGGTTGAGCACAGCTCAGGCAGGGACTATAGCAACAGTCCTTTCCTCCACAAGGTATCCCTTTCAACTCTCCTGCTCTGTGGTCCAGAGCCCAAATCTGGTACAATAGGAACAATGTCAGGTTGCAGCAATGCTTCTCTTCTCTCTTGGCTCAGTTCTTAGGACATGGCTTTTTGTCTTACCTTCTGATGTCATTTCTTCCTTGTTCCTTGTCTAGCTTCTCAAATATGCTGAGACTAAACATTGCTGATGGCTGGGTCCCTGGCACTTTAATAAACTGCTACCAGGTCTCTGGGAGTAGGTCATCCCTTAATTCCTGGCATATGTAATGTCTTATATATATAAATCTCTTTTTTAAAAAAATATTTTATTTATTTCTCTCCCCTTTCCCCCCACACCCCAGTTGTCTGTTCTCTCTGTCCATTTGCTGTGTGTTCTTTTTTGTCTGCTTCTGTTGTTGTCAGCGGCATGGGAATCTGTGTTTCTTTTTGTTGCATCATCAACTCTCTGTGTGTGCGGTGCCATTCCTGGGCAGGCTGCACTTTCTACGCGGGGGGCACCTCTGGGTGGCACGGCACTCCTTGCGCCCATCAGCACTGTGCGTGGGCCAGCTCCACACCGGTCAAGGAGGCCTGGGGTTTGAACTGTGGACCTCCCATGTGGTAAGCGGACTGCCTATCCACTGGGCCAAGTCTGCTTCCCTATAAAAATCTCTCTTTTTTTTTTTTTTTTTTTAAAGATTTATTTATTTATTTAATTTCCCCCCCTCCCCTGGTTGTCTGTTCTTGGTGTCTATTTGCTGCGTCTTGTTTCTTTGTCCGCTTCTGTTGTCGTCAGCGGCACGGGAAGTGTGGGCGGCGCCATTCCTGGGCAGGCTGCACTTTCTTTTCACGCTGGGCGGCTCTCCTTACGGGCGCACTCCTTGCGAGTGGGGCTCCCCTACGCGAGGGACACCCCTGCGTGGCAGGGCACTCCTTGCGCGCATCAGCACTGCGCATGGGCCAGCTCCACACGGGTCAAGGAGGCCCGGGGTTTGAACCGTGGACCTCCCATATGGTAGACGGACGCCCTAACCACTGGGCCAAAGTCCGTTTCCCCCTATAAAAATCTCTTGATGCTGCTCCTGTTTTACCTGGCCTCTGGATTGAGCCACAGGGTAGCAATGTTTTTCATAGATTGAGACTTCCAGACTTTAACCTGATCTGGACTTTGGACCTTGTGCCTAGAACAGCCTACAAGTTCAGGAGATTGAGCTCCTTCAGCAACCTTTGACTCTAGTGACATTTTCATTCTACCCTCACCAGCTGTTACCCCTTTTTACCTATTCTAGCACCCTAGTATTGCTTACCCTATAGGATGGAAGCCACTGCATCTGGGCACATGGGCTCCTCTCAGCGCAGAGGTGGCTGGGATGTGTTGAGAAGACACTAGTTCTCTCTTTACTGCATCATAGAGAAATATGATTTAATAAGCTTCCTGTATTGCTCTGAAGCCTCTCCTTTTCAGATTCGGTCTTGCCTAGCAGAGAGATACACACAAAGGTTACTACAATAGTGTCTCTGGATGTGTGCCTGAGGAGAGAAGTTCATTTCTCTCGAGTGGGAGAGCATGTCTGGGAAGGCTTCATGGAGGAGAGGCTGCCTAAGCTTGGACTTAAAGGATGAGTAGGAATTAGCCAGGGGCAAAGGAATCAAAGGCATTCCTGGTAGAGGGACTAGTATGTACAACATCATGGTGGTTGTGGGGAGAAAGAGAGTGGTAGATAGGTCATGATTCTCTGTGTTGAGCACAGTGGGAGTGGAGGCCAGAAAGGTAGGCTGCGTTCAGGATGAAGAAATTTAGAGGCGATCCCGTAGACAAAGGGAATATACAAATCAGGGCCAGGTTGTGGGGATCAATCCCAGGATATCAGGAGCTCAGAAACAAGAGAGAAATGAGGGTTGGGAGGTTGGGGAGGTGATCCTGGGCCTGCAGTGGAGTCTGCAAGGCTAAGTGTGTAGTGGGCAACCTAACTCACCATGCCCTCCCTCTCCGGCAGTGGCCCGTCATAATCACCTTAAGGACTTCATGCTGGTGGTGTCTATTGTGATCGGTGTGGGAGGCTGCTGGTTTGCCTATATCCAGAATCGTTACTCTAAGGAGCACATGAAGAAGATGATGAAGGATCTGGAGGGGCTACACCGAGCTGAGCAAAGTCTGCATGACCTTCAGGAAAGGTAAGACCTTGTCCCTTCCCCCTGGCCCTGGTGCTGCCAGCTCTTGAGAACCTGCCCAGGCTGTGTCATCCTTCTAAAACGGCACTAGTTTTGGAGTCTAAATTTCTGTTATTCCAGTTGCCCTGGGCAGTTATTCCTCTTGGGTGAAACTTGTTTCTCTCTTTCCTACCTCTGAGCTTCAAGGGGGTTAATGTGTAGCTGTTGGTGGTCTTGAGCTTCCTTGGTTGGATCGACTTGCTAGGGTCATTCTATCCTTTGTCCTGCCTCTGGACTGCTTCCCTCCACGTATAAATAGATACAACTATTATTCGCTGTTCCCCAAAGAAAGCTCACAAACCTTTTTTCCTAATGTCCTGAGTTCTTTCTCGTGTGGATTCTAAATCTTGTAAGTGCTAACTTGTTGTATGACCTTGAGTAAATCCCGTTCCTGTCCAGAACATACTAGGGGCTTTCTAGCTCTGATGGTCTGGGATTCTGTTGCAATACAACATGACTTAAAAACTATGCTAGAAGAATTAGCTGTGGAAAGAAGGTGCCAGTCAGCCAGCCAGCTAGGCGGCAGTCACCTAAGTACTTCCTGACATTTTCTAGGAACCAGGTCTGTGCTGGGAATTATAAAGAGCTCCTTGATAGTGGAGTAACAAAACTTAAACACAAGAAGGAGCAGTGGGAACGTACCTCATGAAGTGACTCATTGCCAGCCTGTGGGGTGAGAACTCTAAGGACAGAAATAGCACAGAGGCAAGAGATGAGTGGGTGTGGTGCTCTGAGGAGGTGGCCTTGAAAGATGGGTAGGGAAACCTTGGGTGTTAAAGTTGAGTATATAGGGTAGGGCCAGATCCCTGGGACCTTAAGACTCACATGAGAAGTTCAGCAGGCAATAGAGTAAATGCAGGTTTATTATTACTGTTGTTGTTCTCGTTTGTTTAACTGGAAAGGGAGAGGCCTACTTCAGGACCATCTTTTAGAAAAATGATTCTGGCAGCCTAAGGACACCAGGTAGGAGATCTGGCAGGAATTCATGTAAAAGGAAATGAAGCCTGGCTCTTTTCTGTTATTTTTTTAATGATACTTTTTTTGGAGACTGGAGGTGTGGGGGCAGATTTCTTATGAACCAGGCATTGTTAGGCACTTAAATGAATTATTGCTTTTAATAATCCAACCCTTTGAGGTAAGTACTATGAACTCTATTTTAGAGTTGAGGAAATGAAGGCTCAGAGAGGGTAAGTGCTTTGCTTAGAGTCACATGTCACTGAATGGTGAGCTAGGGATTCTGACACCACAGGCAGCTGCCTTTCCTGAGGCAGCAGCTTACAGGTTCATCTCCACTGGCTGGGGTTGTGGGGACAAGAGGTGCTGAGCCAGGAGTCTCATCTCTTAGCTGAGTCCTGCCTGCCCTGCCGGGCCTCTTGCTCCTGGTCCCTTTGCCAACTGGGGTCTTACCGCTGCTATCTGAGCAGTCCCTGTACTTCATCTGTCTGAAAAACATGTACTGTTTTCATTCCAGAAGCAAAAGAATCTAGGCAGGAGACATTCCAAGTTTGGGGATAAAACTAAGCTCCCAACCTTCACTGCTCCCCAGGGTCCCCAGAGCTCAGTGACCACGGCGGCACTTAGAAAGATGCACGTGCACACACACACAGGCTGACACAGGTGGACATACTACAGAGCCCACATGCCACCGCTGCCCCTCCCTTACTTCTACAGGCCTGTTCTGCCAGCCACCAAAGAACTTTATTTGCGGAGCTCCTGATATTTTGGGTGAATAAATGTAAATGTGCATTCCAATTAAGATTTCATTGGGTTTTCAAGGTAATTCTTAAGGCAAACAGGAATTTTGATTCCCATTTTACAGAGAAGAAACATACCTGGTACAGGGAACAAACGTATCTACAGTCATATAACTACTTAGAGCCAGGACTTGCAATCAGGCTGCCTAATTTTCTTTCCTGTAATGCCACTTGATTGTTTCCTTCAAGATAGTCTTTGGGGGGATGGAGTGGGACAGGGCTTCTACATTTATTTGCTCATTTCTGCTCACGTCTATTAGATCCTCATCTCTGCTAGACCCTTCTGGGACTTTGAAAGTGAGTCAGGTTTGCTTCTTTAAAGGTTCTCCCAAATGTATGTAGAAGACAGACATACCATACCTAGGGTTGCTTATCTGAAGAGAGGACAATATTTCAGTGAAGAATTGAATCTCTAAGGGTGGTATTTCAGGTAGTTGGGTCATGGAAGAATACAGTAAAGGAGGATGTTCCCAAGAGAAGGAGATGGGGTAGTAGGAAATGGCACCTCTTTATTTTTAGCTGTGCAAGTTGTTCCATCTGTTGTGCACCCCGAGGAGATTCAACTCCCTTTCTTCTGGCAAAATGGGCAGGACACTGCAATTTGTCAGTAGGAAGCTTACAGCCAGACATTTCTCCCTCTTCCCTCCCTGATTATCCCACTACATCCTCTGAAGCCTCAGCCCCTGGCAACTCTGAACTTGGGGATTTTTAGAGGTTGAGTTCTATTTCTACCTCTTCTATTTAATCTGTGTAAACTTATTCAGTGCTCAGAGCTCTTCTAAGTGGGCCCTTCTTGTTCTGTAGTCTATTCTTTCTCTTGTATACCCAGGTCTAAGCCATGCACTCTCCTCTTCCTCATCATCTTTTCCCCCTCCTGTCCTGGTACCTTGGTGGGTTGGTGGGTCCTACCAAGGTGGGAAGACCTGATGGTGTCTAAGTACTTAGCGAATTCCTTCTTCCCAGTCCAACCTCTCCTTCCTGACTCCTTTCAGGGAGATTTGCTCACTCTCTCCTTTGGGCTTATTCAACAACTTGTGTATCTCTTTATTGTATAGCTTATCACACTGTATGAAGTTATCTGTTTGCTCGTCTGTGTTGGATTAGATGATGAGTTCTTCAGGGGCAGGAACAATGTTTGGAGTCATCTCCATTTATCTAGTGCTTAGCACAGGCTCTGACATTTACTAGGCACCTGAAAGTACTTGGTGAATGAATGAATGAACCAGATATTTATGTGGAGGAAAGAAGGAAGGAAGGAGACTTGACTGGATGGATAGAAGGAATGTACGGATAGATGCAAGCATAGATTCTGACAGCAGGGGTCCCTCCCAAGCCTTACACAGTCCCCCGTGGCATGAATTTCAGTTTTCTGTGCTTCTGGGAGCAGGTAGTCAGGAATCCAAGAGGGCCAGCTCAGTAGTTCCTTTCTCAAATTACTTAAGCCCTCCCCCCAACCTCCCCACTCATATGTCAGCCACCAGGCTTTCCCTTTGCAGGGTAAGGGAATAATTATGATATTTGGAGTCATTCAGATTGGAATTCTTGTCTCAGTTCTGCCCACAAGTCACTTTCCCTCTCTAGACCTTCATGTCAACATCTATCCAATGCTGATTATGATATATTGTCATTTTCTGCAGGGATAACAAATGTGAAACACCATATAAACTGGTAGTTGTTATGATTTTAGTATGTGAGATACTTTAGAGGAGGGATTTAGATGTTGGGAATCTGGCTTCAAAACTTCAACTACTGGCAGGAAGATGATAGACAACGTAAAAATTAGGGTAAGGTCTGTAGTTTCTAATGACCCCGGGTTAGCTCAGAGCCAGATAGTTAGCAGAGAAGGGAGAATGTGTGCCAAGTGCTGGAGCCCTCCTTTTCTTTTTCCATGCCATGACTCATGCATGGCATGTTGGCTGGCACCTCTTGCCTGGCTTCCTCCAGCTTCCTCCATCGCCCCCCAGGCTGCACAAGGCCCAGGAGGAGCATCGGACAGTGGAGGTGGAAAAGGTTCACCTGGAGAAGAAGCTGCGTGATGAAATCAACCTTGCCAAGCAGGAAGCCCAGCGGCTGAAGGAGCTGCGGGAGGGCACTGAGAATGAGCGGAGCCGCCAAAAATATGCTGAGGAGGAGTTGGAGCAGGTAGGAGAGTCTACTAACTCCTGCACACCCCAAGGGGTGGGTAAAGGGCAGGAGTCTGTTGAGGGCCTGGCTGGAAAGTTTCATATGTGAGGACTTTGAAATATGACTCAAAGAATATCTTCTAGGTTCCGCAGACTCTTAGACATTAGAGCAGTGCAGAAGTTGCAAAATGTGGTCACTTTGATTTTTCAAAGGAGGGCGGATAAGAGCTGATAAGTTATTTTATTCCTTTTTTATTGAGGTGTTTATATAAACTGCACAAATCACAAGCATACAGCTGGAAAAATTTTACATGTGCACGTACCTGTTTAACCACCACCCACTCTATATCAAGATATAGAACTTTTAAGAATCCCAGAATGCTCACTTTTGTACCCTGACAAGTCAGAATTCCACCCAAAAGGTAACTTCTGCCATAACTTCTAAACCATAGATTTGTTTTGCCTGATTTTAAACTCCACATAAATAGAATTATTCAGTGGGTATTCTTTTGTGTTTGGTTTCTCTCACTCAACACTGTATCTGTAAGAGTCATCCATATTGTTGCATATAGTAATAGTTGGTTTATTTTCATTGCTGAGTAATAATCCATCTAATGAATATACTATAATTTATTTATCCATTCTCCTGTTGATAGACATTTGGGTTGTTTGCAGGTTTTTTGTCTTTTATGAATAACAGTGATGAGAACCTTCTTGTACATGTCTCTGGATGGTGTAAGCACTCATTTATGTTGGGAATATAATAGGGTACTTATGTATTTACCTTTGTTAGAAACTGTTAAAAAGCTTTCTGAAATGGTTACACCAATTTATCCTGCCACTGGCAGTGTATGAGAATTCTAGTTTATTTACAACCTTGGTATTTTTAGTCCTTTTTAATTTTAGACATTGTAATAGGGGTGAAATGGTATCTCATTGTGCTTTTAATTTGTATTTTCCTAATGACCAATAATGCTGAACACCTTTTCAAGTGACTTGGTCATTTGATTTGGGAAATGCCTGTTCCAATTGCTTCTCATTTTTAAAATTGGGTTATCTGTCATTTTCTTGTTGATATTAAGAGTTCTTTATATATTGTGGATGTGAGTCTTACATATATATATACATTGTATTCATAAACACTCATACACATATATATTGCAAATATATTCTGTGGATTGCTCTTTGACTCCCAATATTGTCTTTTGATGAACAGAAGTTCTTGATTTTAATGAAGTCTAATTTAATCCATCTTTTTTTTTTTTTAAAAGGTTGGTCCTTTTTGTGTCCTGTTTAAGAAATCATTCCTTACCCCCAAGATGTTCTCCTAAACTTCCTTCTAGAAGTATTATGCTTTTATTTTTCACATTTAAGGGTGTGATTTATTTCAACTGAATTTTTGTATATGATATGAGGTAGGGGGTCAAGGTTCTCTTCCCCCTCACCCCCCCAGATATTCAATTATCCCAGCTCCTTTTATTAAAAAGATTGTCCTTTACCCCGATGAACTGTAGTAGCTCCTTTGTTTGAAAATCAGATGCTCATTCTGGAATCTCCATACTGTTCTATAGTTTATTTGTTTGTCCTGGTAAATGTCTTATAATAAGCCTTGATATCTTCTAGCATTAATTTCTTCTGCTTTCTTCTTCAGGATTGCTTTGACTGTTCTGTATTGTTGGCATTCAGTATTAGCCTGTCATTCTGCTGTCCCCTCCTCACACATGAATCCTCTCCAACTACCCCCCCACCACTGAAATTTTGATTGTGTTTGTACTTCATCATGGATCAATATGAGGAATATTGATATTTTAACTAAATGACTCTTCCAATCTATGAGCATAGTCTATCCTGCCATTTATTTAGATCTTTTAAAATTTCTTTCAGCATAGTTCTGTAGAGTATTGAAGTCTTGTACTTTTTATAAACTATAACTTGCTAACTTGCTTTTATTTTTCTAGCTTCTTGAGGTCATTGATTTTAAACTTCTAATCTTTTCAAATATATGCATTTAGAGCTATAAATTTCTGCCTCAGCACTCCTTTAGTTGCATTTAATAAGTTTTGATATTTCATATTTTTTCATTATTCAGTTGAAAAGATTTTCTTATTTCCATTGTGATTTATTTTTGACCCATGCTTACTTAGAAATATGTTGATTAATTTTCAAACATTTAGGGATTTTTCTGGTTATCTTTCTTTTATTGATACCTAGTTTAATTTCACTGTGGTCAGAGAAAATATGCTGTATGATTTCAGTCCTTTGAAATTTGTTGAGACTTGTTTTATGTAAACAGACTAAAGAATGAGTTAAAAGGCAAAGATTGTTATACTGGATAAAAACCAAGTCCCAACTAATCTAGTGACATCATCAAGATGGTAACATAAGACATGCCCTGGAAAAATCTCCTCTCAGAAACAACTAGTAAAAAGGACAGATTCCATTTGCTTGGAACTCTGGAGGACAGTAGATACTGGAGAAGGATTCCACAAACACTGAATGGAAGAAAGAAAAAAAAAACACCAAAAAAGTAGGTAGATCTGTGATTTGGACCCGGCAGTCTGGACCCCTCCCCCGCACTCAGTCTCAGGTGGCTTAGAGTCTCACAGGGGCAACCCCCTGGCCTGGGTACCTTCTGCCATGGTTGCAGACCACAGAGCCCCTCACAGCAGTGAATTAGAATCTATGGACATTCAGGCAGGGACCCAAGGCCAAACACAGACCCAGGATAGAGTCCAGGTCAGGTGAGTTGTGCATACATACAAAAGAGACCTGTGGCAAAACTCTTGGCAAGAGGTGCACATACCCAACCCAGTCTTTAATTGTTGGAGCCCCTAAAGAAAAAGCAGGGTGTGTTTTCTTTTTGTTTTCCTTCTTCTTTAGGAGGCACTGGGAACCAAACCCAGAACCTCCCATGTGGGAAGTGAATGGTCAACTTGCTTGAACCACATCTGCTCCCTGCTTGTTTTTTTTTGTTTGCTTGTTTAAAGATTTCTTTTATTTATTTCTCCCCACAACCTTGTTGTTTGCACTTGCTGTGTCTGTTCATCTTCCTTGTTTCTTTAGGAGGCAATGGAATCTGAACCTGGGACCTCTGATGTGGGAGGGAAATGCCTAATTGCTTGAGCCGTCTCCACTCCCTGATTTGTTGTGTCTCTCATTATGTTTTCCTCCCTGCGTCTCTTGTTGCATCATCTTGCTGGGTCAGCTTGCTGTGCCTGTCCATCACGTCAGCTTGTTGTCTTTTTTAGGAAGCACTGGGAAACTCTGTTCCCTGCTTTGTTGTATCTCACATTATGTTTTTTTTTCTTGTGTCTCCTGTGTCAGTTCACCATGCCTGCCCATTGCACCAGCTCACTGTCTTGTTCAGGAGGCTCCAGCATCTCAACCAGTGACCTCCCATGTGGTAGGCAGGAGCCCAGTCACCTGAGCCACATCTGTTTCTGTCATTTATTTTTTTGCTCATTGTTTTGCTTGCTGTTTTCTTGTTGTTTTGCTCGTTGTTTTGCTTGTCATCTACTCATTTGTTTATGTTCTTTGAGACACCAGGAATCAAACCCGGGACCTTCCATGTGGCAGGCAGGTGCTTAACTGCTTGAGCCACATCCACTCCCCAACAGGCATTTTTTTAATGCTACACAGAACTTGAATTATGTACGTATAAATATACACACACAGAGCATTGCATCCCAAAAGAGAAGGGTACAAATTCTTCTCAAGTACACATGGATCATTCTCTAGGATAGACCACATGTTAGGTGTATCAATAAATTTAAAAAGATTGAAATTATACAAAGCTTGTTCTCTAACTACAGTGGAATGAAGCTGGTAATAATAACAGGCAGAGAACTGGAAAAATCCACAAATATATGGAAGTTAAACAACATACTCTTTTTCTTTTTTAGGAGGTACTGGGGATTGAACCCAGGACCTTGTACATGGGCAGCAGGCGCTCAACCACTGAGCCACATCTGCCCTGCATGATTTTTTTATTTGTCTACTTGTTTTTAGGAGGTATAGGGGATTAAATCTGGGACCTTGTACATGGGAAGCAGGCACTCAACTACTTGAGCTATATCTGTTCCTCAAACAACATACTCTTTTTTTTTGTCTTTATTTTTTTAATGTTATATTCAAAAAATATGAGGTCCCCATATGCCCCCCACCCCCATCACCCCACTCCTCTGCCCATAACAACAACGTCCTCCATCATCATGAGACATTCAGTGCATTTGGTGAATACATCTCTGAGCACTGCTGCACCTCATGGTCAATGGTCCACACCATAGCCCACACTATCCCACAGTCCACCCAGTGGGCCATGGGAGGACATATAATGTCTCAAAACTGTCCCTGCAGCACCACCCAGGACAACTCCAACCCCCGAAAATACCCCCACATCACATCTCTTCCTCCCACTCCCTACCCCCAGCAGCCACTATGGCCACTTTCTCCACACCAGTGCCACATTTTCTTCGATTACTAATCACAATAGTTCATGAATAGAATATCAGTAAGTCCACTCTAATCCATACCCTATTCTTCCATCCTGTGGACCTGGGAATGGTTGTGTCCACTCCACATCTATATCAAGAGGGGGCGTAGATTCCACATGGATGCTGGATGCAATCCTCTTGCTTCCAATTGTAGGCACTCTTGGCTCCCTGGTGTGGTGGTTGACCTTCTTCACCTCCATGTTAGCTGAGTGGGGTAAGTCCAATAAACCAGAGTGTTGGAGCTGCAAATCTGTTGAGGCTCAGGGCCCAGCTATCACATGGTCAGTCCAGAGATTCAGGTCCCCTGGGTATACATGAAACCCCAGCACCAACTACAGTTCTGGTAAAAGTAACAGGAGAGGCTTGTGAACAAAGATCACATCTAAGACCAGCTCCATCACACAGAAACACAAACTCCAAAGTAGGGCCAACTGACATGGCACTGAACTCCATCTGCCATGACCATAGAACCTGTGGGTCTCTGCAACCCTCAGAAGAACCAGTACCTGGGGTTGCATCTACTTTTATCTGTCTCTGGGACTCTGCTGAGGTGTGCATAAGGGCAACCCTTCTGATAACCTCCCGGCTCTTTTTGGAGACTCATAGCCATATAAACTCATTTGTCCTTTCCATTTCCCCCTTTTATTCAGGTCAAAAACCATTTTTAACTCCTGGTATTATATGTAGACTGAGATATTCTGCTGGTCCAAGCTGACCCTTTTATTCAAGATCATTTTCTAGTTACATCATCAGCTGGTACTTGGTAGTAATCCCTTGGCACCAGGGAGGCTCATCCCCAGGAGTCATGTCCCACGCTGGGGGGAAGGCAACACATTTACATGCTGAGTTTGGCTTCAAGACTGGCCACATTTGAGCAACATGGAGGCTCTCAGGAGGTAACTCTTAGGCATCCTGCAGCTCTAGGCCTTGTTCTTATTTCAGGTGCACAGGCTTACAAGCATCGTCATTAGTATCAAGGGCTCATTGTTGGACCTTCCTTCTTTTTTGGTCTTTGCCGTTACACTTGGGGGATTGTTGCTGTTCCTTTAGGGACTGTGATAGAGCTCCCCTGGCTAGGAACTCAGCACTCCCTCAGAAACAACATACTCTTAATCAATGACTCAAATAAGAAATCACAAGGGAAATAAGGAAATATCTTGAGGTAAATGAAAACTAGAACATGACATTTAAAAACTGCAGTGAAGGTAATGCTGAGAGGGAAATTTATAGCCCTAAAAGTACTTACATTAAAAAAGAAGAAAGATCCTAAATAAAAGACCTAACTGTACACCTGGAGGAACTAGAAAAAGAACAGCAAACTAAACCCATAATGAGGAGAGGATAATAAAGAATAGAGTAGAAATAAATGAAATAGAGAAAAAAACACAGAAAATAAACAAACCAAAAATTGATTCTTTGAAAAGATCAGTAAAATTAACAAACCTTTACTTAGACTGACAAAAAAAGAGAGAGGATGCAAATAATTAAAATCAGAAATGAAAGGGGATGTTACTGCTGATCCACAGAAATAAAAAAATCCAAAGAGGATGCTATGAACAACTGTATACCAAGAAATTAGACAACCTAGATGAAATGGACAAGTTCCTCACACACACACAATCAAACTACACTGACCCTAGAAGAAATAAAAGATCTCAACAGACCAATTGATTGAATCAGTCAACAAAAACCTTCCAACAAAGAAATTCCTAAGGCTATATGGCATCACAGGGAATTCTGACAATTATTCAAAGAAGAATTAACACCAATCCTGTTTAAACTCTTCTAAAAAAAATGAAGAGGAAAGAACACTACCTAACTCGTTCTGAGGCCAGCATCACCCTAATAACAAAACCAGATAAAGATACCACAAGAAAAGAAAATTACAGACCAAAACCCTTATGAATTTATGTGCAAAAAGCCTCAACAAAATAATAGGAAAATGAATCCAACAGCGTATTAAGACTTTTACACCATGATCAAGTCAAATTTATCCCTTGTATGTAAGAGTTGTTCAACATAAAAAAATCAGTTAATGTAAAATACCAAATTAACAGAATAAAGGGGGGAATAAAACCATAATCATCTCAGTTGACACAGAAAAGGCATTTGACAAAATCTAGGACCTTTTCTTGATAAAATCACTTAGAAAACTATGAATAGAAGAAAACTTCCTCAACGATAAAGAGCATATATGAAAAATCCACCGCTGACATAATAATCAATGGTAAAATAATGAAAGCTTCCCCTCTAAGATCTGGAAGAAGACAAGGATGCCCACTGTCATACTGTTATTAAACATTGTACTGGAAGTTCTAGCCAGAGAAAATTAGGCAAGAAAAAGAATTATAAGGCATCCAAATTGGAAAGGAAGAAGTAACCATTTTCCTATTTGTAGGTGACATGATTGTGTATGTAAAAAGTCCTGAAAAATCTACAACAAAGCTACTAGAGTTAATAAATGAATTCACCAAGGTGGCAGGGCACAAGATTAACACCCCAAAAATCAGTAGTAGTGTTTCTATACACTAGTAATGGATAATAATAATAAGTCAAGAAAAAAGTTCCATTTACAATTATACCCAAAAGAATAACATATCTGGGAATAAATATAACCAAGGATGTAGAGGACTTAAACACAGAGGCCTAAAAGACATTGCCAAAAGAAATCAAAAGAGACCTAAATAAATGGAAGGACATTCCATGCTCATAGATTGGAAAACTAAGTATTGTCAAGATATCAGTTCTGCCCCAAACAATTTACAGATTGATTCCAAAAGTCTTTTTGCAGAAATGGAAAAGCCAAATCATCATATTTATATGGAAGGGCAAGGGACCTTGCATAGCCAGAACCATATTGAAAAAGAACAAAGTTGGAGGACCCACATTTCCTGATTTTAAAACTTTTTGCAAAGCTACAGTGGTCAAAACAGCATGGTATTGGCACAAAGACAGATATAGAGAACAATCAAATCAAGAGTTCAGAAACAGACCCTCACTTCTATGACCCAGTGATTTTTGACAAGGGTGTAATGTCTACCCAATTGGGAAAGAATAGTCTCTTCAACAAATGGTGCTAGGAAAACTGGATAGCCATCTGCAAAAGAATGGACGAGGACATCGCTCTCATACCATATACAAACAAACACACACACACACACATATATACACACAGACAAAAAAAACCCTGCGCACACACAAAACAAAATCTCAAAATGGATCAGAGACCCAAATATAAAATGCAGGACTCTAAAACTCTAGAAGAAAATGTTGTGAAGCATATTCAGGATTCTTAGACCTTACACCAAAAGCGTGAGCAACAAAGGAAAAAAGAGATAAATGGGACCTCATCAAAATGTAGAACTTTTATGCGTCAAAGGACTTCATCAAGAAAATAGAAAGATGTCTACAGAATGGGAGAAAATATTTGTAAACCACATAGAGGATAAGAGTTTAATTTCTAGAATCTAATAGAAAAATCCTACAATTTGGCAACAAAAAGACAAATAGCCTAATAAAAAATCATCAGATCCTTGAGTAGACATTTCTCTAAAGAAGATATACAAATGGCCAAAAAGCACATGGAAATACAGTCAACATCATTAGCTATTAGGAAAAATGGAAATCAAAACCAGAGTGAGATGCCACGTCATACCCACTGGAGTGGCCATTTAAAAAAAAAAAAACTGAACAACCAAACAACAAAATAAAACATGTTGGAGAGGAAGTGAAGAAATAGGAATATTTGTTCATTTTAGGTGGGAATATAAAATGGTACAGCCACTGTGGAAAACAGTTTGGCTATTCCTCAGAAATTAAGTATAGAATTACCATATGTCCGAGTAACCCCACTTTTAGGTATATACTCAGAAGAATTGAAAGCAGGGACTTGAACAGATATTTGCATACCAGTGTTTATAGTGGCATTATTCACAGTTGTCAAAAGATGGAAGCAACCTAATTGTCCATCAACAGAATGACTAACCAATATGTAGTCTGGTACATACAATAGAATACTATGCAGCCGTGAAAAGGAGTAGGGTTCTGATACAGGTGATAACACGGATGGACCTTAAACATATCTTGTGGAATGAAATAAGCTAGGCACAAAAAGACAAATTTTTATGACCTCACTATTAAGAAATAATTAGAATACACAAATTTTAGTCAGAAACTAATACAGGTTACTGGAGCTGAGGAGGTCTAGGGATGGGGAGTTAAAGCTCAGGAGGTGCAGACTTTCTGTTGGGGGCAATGGAAAAGTTGTGGTAATGGATGATGGTAATGGTAGCACAACATTGTGAGTGTAATTAACACGACTGAATTATATATCTGAATGTGGTTAAAGGGGAAAATTTTTAGGTTGCATGAATATTACTAAAATAAAGAAAAATAGAATTAATTACAAAAGGAAAGGATATAGATGAAAATAAGATTGGCAATGAGTTGTTAACTGAGGAAGTAGGTGGTTGAGTATCTGGGTTTTTTTGTTTTGTTAAAGATTTTATTTATTTATTTATTTTTCCTCATCCCCTCGTTTGCACTTGCTGTGTCTGTTCATCTTTCTTATTTCTTTAGGAGGTACTGGGAACTGAACCCATGACTTCTGATGTGGGAGGAAGGAGCCTAATTGCTTAGGCCACTTCCGTTCCCTGCTTTGTTGTGTCTTGTTATGTCATCATGTCACGCCAGCTTGCTATCCCACTCATCCTCTTTAGAAGGCACTGGGAACCTCTGCTCCCTGCTTTGTTGTGTCTCTCATTATGGTTTTCTTCTTGTATTTCTTGTTGTGTCAGCTTGCCACACCTGCCCATTGTGCCAGCTCGCCATCTTTTTTAGGAGGCAGTGGGACTGGATGACGGACCTCCCATGTGGTAGGTGGGAGTCCAGTCGCCTGAGCCACATCCACTTCCCCATGGGTTTTTAATATACTATTTAATTTTTGTGTATGTTTGAAATTTTTCATAATAAAAAAGTAAAAATAAAGTTATGTGAATTAAAAAAACCAACTATATGCCGTTCACAAAAGATAGTTTAAATATAAGAACACAAAAAATTCAAAGTAAAAGTGAGAAAAAGTATATAGTGAAATTACTAATCAAAATAAATCTGGTGTAGCTGCATTAATATTAGGCAAAATAGACTTTAGATCATGAAATATTACTAAAGTGAAAAATGGACATTTCGTAATGATAAATTGGTAAATTCAAATGTAATATAGAAATAACCATTAATTTGGGTACTCCTAATAACAGTTAAAAAGTATAAAAAGCAAAAATGGAAAGAAAGAAAAGGATATAATATACAAGTTCATAATCAAAGTTGGAGATTTTAACACACCTTTCAATAATAAAGTAAAAAACATCTTTAGCAAGGATATAAAATTTAAGCAACAAGATTAATCAATTTGATCTCATTGACACATGTAGAACTTTGTGTCTAACAATTGCAGAATACACATCCTTTTTAAGTATATATATCTCTTAAAATACTGCTTCTGTTCCATTCTCTCCTCTCCTTTTGGGAATCCCGGTTATAATTTATTTTAGACCTTTTAGCTGTATTCCATGTGTTTCTCACGCTCAGCTTTGTTCCTTCTGCTCTTTTTTCCTCTCTGTGTTTTGGTTTGGTTATTTTCTGTTGATCTATCTTTGAGTTCCCTAATCCTGTATTCTATGAACAGTCTGCTATTTACCCATCTACTCTCAGATAATATATATTTTTTCAGTTCTAGAAGACCATTTAATTAACTTTTATAAATTCCAATTCTCTATCTAAAATTTCCATTTTTTTCATGTTATGTACACCTTTTCCTTTATTTTCTTTAATAAATCAATTAGTTATTTTAAAGTCCTAGCCCGATAATTCTAATATCTCTTTTTTAAAAAAAGATTTATTTATTTATTTATTTCTCTCCACGTTCCCCCACACCCACCCCGGTTGTCTGTTCTCTGTGTCTATTTGCTGCGTCTTTTTTGTCCGCTTCTGTCGTCAGCAGCACGGGAATCTGTGTTTCTTTCCTTGCATCATCTTGTTGTGTCAGCTCTCCGGGTGGGCAGCACCATTCTTGGGCAGGCTTCACTTTCTTTCACACTGGGCAGCTCTCCTTAACGGGCGCACTCCTTGCGTGTGGGCCTCCCTTACGCGGGGACACCCCTGCGAGGCACGGCACTCCTTGCGCGCATCAGCACTGAGGTGAGGAGCCCCCACTTCTCTAGACAGGGGGCTCGGGGTGGGGAGGCGCAGGCGTGAGAGGACGCACAGTGACTCGAAGGACAACTGCGGAGACGAGGCGGATGGCGCAGGTCTACTTTATTGAGGAAGTACAAGCAGTTTTATAGAGCATGAAGAGAGGGGATTGGTGGAGGGTGATTGGGTTCTGATAGGCTAGATTAGCTGTTGTTACCTTATAAGGGCATAGAAGCAGAACTCGTCTACTAGGCTGGTCAGTAGTTACTAGGGAGAGCTTAAATTTGAGAGGGCTGAGCTGGATAGCTCGCTGACAGGTGGAAGAGAGCAGGCGTGTCTTTACGAGGTAGGAGGCCCTGAGATTGGCCCAGACGGAGGTGGTGTGAGGGGGCTTGCGTGAGTTTCCCCTGCGGGGAGGCGTAGGTGCATACCTCGTCCCGAGGGGCCAACCAAGGGAGGCGTATTTCGTGCCTCAGACCTCGGAGGCGGCCAGTTCTGAGAGCCAAACTTTTGCATGCTTGCCCTCAATTCCCCCTTTGTTTTCTTTTAAGGCTAGGGTGGAGATAGCCAGAACTCGCTGGTTCTGCTTTAACGCGGTTAGGGAGGTAAAGACACGTCTGAACACTATGAGAAGAATAACAGCTATTAGGAAAAGGATACCATAGAAAATGAGATTGGCAGGGTTGAAAAATTTGGTGAACTTATTGAGTAGCTGACTGAGGAGGCTAATAGTAAATTCGGGGACAACGAGATCATTAAAGGTTTCTATGTCATGCTGCAGAGAGAGGGTAAGTAAGAGAGCGTCTGGGGGGGGAGTAAGAGAAACAGTGAGAGTTATCGATGTGGGTACGAAGGTGGGGTTGCATGGTAGCTGTAGAGAGCAGTTGTTGGGGGAAAACAAGGCTCTGCGGGGAAAGGAAAAGGAGTCCAGGAGGATGACGGACTGCTGCCCAGACCTCCATGGCCTGGCCTGTAGAGGCGAGCGAGAGCATAGCAAGCAGCAGGGCAACGAGGTTAGAGGGCTTCGTTGGGCCGGTGGCTCTGGCTCTCCTATACAGGCGGATCAGGGCGGTGATGTCTGGAGCTTCATCCGACATGTTGAGGTGTTGTATCTGGTGTTGGAGAGCTCGCATCCGCCGGCGGTCCCTCCGGGACGGCTTCCATGGACCCTGACTGGGTCGGTTTGGTCTCTCCAGTTGCTGGGCGGACATTCCTTCCAGGGATCCAGATGGGCTGTGGGACGTTATCTGGAAAAATACAAGCAAACCCTCGTCCTTGGGTTAGAAGGGGGCTGGGTCCCTGCCAGTTGTTGGATTCTGGGTTCTTCCAATATACGAGGGGAAGAGGAGTAGATATTATAGAGGGCCCCCAATGCTTATGCATTGGCG
Organism: Dasypus novemcinctus; assembly: GCF_030445035.2. Lineage (NCBI taxonomy): Eukaryota > Metazoa > Chordata > Mammalia > Cingulata > Dasypodidae > Dasypus > Dasypus novemcinctus. Next base: position 101,652,963 of record NC_080682.1, on the reverse strand, counting down.
AGAGGCCATTCTTGTCAAATGTCATCAAATTTAAGTGTATTAGGCATGAAGTTAATAGTTCATCTGGTGTAGCTTGGGGCTGTATCTTTCTTTCCCTCCTGCTTCCTTCCTCCCTACCCCAGGCACTTTCCCCCTCTTCTGCTCCGAAAGGTAACGTATCTTTCCATTTTCATGGAAAAAACTAATCTCAAAAAAAGACAAACAGGCATACTGATTCCTCCATGACCTACGCGAGATAAATAAGCATATAAAACCAATGGGTTCCCCGCAACCGGGGCTACCTCACCCGTCAGCTATTCCCAAAAAATACCACATACTTATTATTGACATCAAAGACTGTTTCTTCTCCATACCACTGCATCCTAATGACCGCGAAAAGTTCGCCTTCACGGTTCCACTGCCCAATCATCAAGGGGCTAATGCTAGATATCAATGGACCGTGTTACCGTAAGGTATGAGAAACAGTCCAGCAATGTGCCAAAATTATGTCAATCAGGCCATTGAACCTCTTAGATCCTCATATTACGTCATCCACTATATGGATGACAGCCTCATCGCTCATAGTGAAGAAGAAATGCTAATCGAAGGGCTAAACCAATTAAAATTAAACCTCCAACAAATAAACCTAACCATCAAAGAAGAAAAGGTATAAAAGGTAGCCCCATTCACATTTCTTGGATACCGAATAACCTCCCATATAAACCCCATATCACCCCAACTCGAGACTCTGGAAGTTCTCACTCTTACCGAGCTGCAACAGCTTTGTGGACATATCAATTGGATTAGAACTTCCATCCCTATCACTACACAAGACCTTGACCCCCTTTTCCAGCTGCTTAAAACACCTGGACACCCTTCCAATATAATTCATAAAAAGATTAAAATCACCCCGGCTGCCAAACAAGCCATAGAAAAAGTGTCCCAGGCTTTGTCGAAAGCAGTTATCAATAGATATAACCCTGAGGAACCAATCTTAGCTCTAGTCCTCAAAACCCTAGGCACCCCAACGGGAGTGTTATGCAAAATGGGCCTCTTCTTTGGGTGCATTTGTCTAAATCTCGCATTCCAAAGCTCCTGCCACTAATACAGGCCTTTATATCCTTGGCATCAGACCTTGTCACTTTGTGTAGGCAAAGGTACAATGTAGAACTCTTTAGTCTCGGCACTCCTAATGCAACAATTGACCATTGATCCCATCAGTCAGACAAAAAATCTGCACGCGTGCTTTCATTTTTCAGCTGTGTCCTTAAAGCACTTACTCCCTGACGTACCTTTAGACACATGCAAACACCTAGTGCGCCTTTGCAAAACCTGCGCACCATTCTTACCATTGGGACCCCTACAACCTCAAGGGGTTAACCCCCGGGGCCTGAAGCCCAACGCATGCTGGCAAATGGATGTCACCCACATCCCTATTTTTGCTAGGCTAAAATATGTACATGTCATCATAGATACTTATTCTCATTTAACTTATGCGGCAGCCTTGGCCAGTGAAAAGGCTAGGCACTGCATAAAGGCACTGCGACAAGCCATCCTGTTCATGGGAGTGCCTTGGGACCTAAAAACAGAGAATGGCCCTGCCTATACTAGCAGAGAGTTCCAAAATTTTATCAGAATGTACAACATCACACACCATTTTGGCATCCCATACAATCCACAAGGTCAAGCCATAGTAGAAAATACGCACCATCGCTTAAAGGTTCTCATTGAAAAAGAGAGGGGTATACAGCCCCAAGCTACACCAGATGAACTATTAACTTCATGCCTAATACACTTAAATTTGATGACATTTGACAAGAATGGCCTCTCGCCAATGCATAAGCATTGGGGGCCCTCTATAATATCTACTCCTCTTCCCCTCGTATATTGGAAGAACCCAGAATCCAACAACTGGCAGGGACCCAGCCCCCTTCTAACCCAAGGACGAGGGTTTGCTTGTATTTTTCCAGATAACGTCCCACAGCCCATCTGGATCCCTGGAAGGAATGTCCGCCCAGCAACTGGAGAGACCAAACCGACCCAGTCAGGGTCCATGGAAGCCGTCCCGGAGGGACCGCCGGCGGATGCGAGCTCTCCAACACCAGATACAACACCTCAACATGTCGGATGAAGCTCCAGACATCACCGCCCTGATCCGCCTGTATAGGAGAGCCAGAGCCACCGGCCCAACGAAGCCCTCTAACCTCGTTGCCCTGCTGCTTGCTATGCTCTCGCTCGCCTCTACAGGCCAGGCCATGGAGGTCTGGGCAGCAGTCCGTCATCCTCCTGGACTCCTTTTCCTTTCCCCGCAGAGCCTTGTTTTCCCCCAACAACTGCTCTCTACAGCTACCATGCAACCCCACCTTCGTACCCACATCGATAACTCTCACTGTTTCTCTTACTCCCCCCCCAGACGCTCTCTTACTTACCCTCTCTCTGCAGCATGACATAGAAACCTTTAATGATCTCGTTGTCCCCGAATTTACTATTAGCCTCCTCAGTCAGCTACTCAATAAGTTCACCAAATTTTTCAACCCTGCCAATCTCATTTTCTATGGTATCCTTTTCCTAATAGCTGTTATTCTTCTCATAGTGTTCAGACGTGTCTTTACCTCCCTAACCGCGTTAAAGCAGAACCAGCGAGTTCTGGCTATCTCCACCCTAGCCTTAAAAGAAAACAAAGGGGGAATTGAGGGCAAGCATGCAAAAGTTTGGCTCTCAGAACTGGCCGCCTCCGAGGTCTGAGGCACGAAATACGCCTCCCTTGGTTGGCCCCTCGGGACGAGGTATGCACCTACGCCTCCCCGCAGGGGAAACTCACGCAAGCCCCCTCACACCACCTCCGTCTGGGCCAATCTCAGGGCCTCCTACCTCGTAAAGACACGCCTGCTCTCTTCCACCTGTCAGCGAGCTATCCAGCTCAGCCCTCTCAAATTTAAGCTCTCCCTAGTAACTACTGACCAGCCTAGTAGACGAGTTCTGCTTCTATGCCCTTATAAGGTAACAACAGCTAATCTAGCCTATCAGAACCCAATCACCCTCCACCAATCCCCTCTCTTCATGCTCTATAAAACTGCTTGTACTTCCTCAATAAAGTAGACCTGCGCCATCCGCCTCGTCTCCGCAGTTGTCCTTCGAGTCACTGTGCGTCCTCTCACGCCTGCGCCTCCCCACCCCGAGCCCCCTGTCTAGAGAAGTGGGGGCTCCTCACCTCAAGCACTGCGCATGGGCCAGCTGCACACGGGTCAAGGAGGCCTGCGGTTTGAACCGCGAACCTCCCATGTGGTAGGTGGACGCCCTAACCACTGGGCCAAGTCCGCTGCCTGATTCTAATATCTTGATCATCTATGGGACCACTTATTTTTCCTCTTGATTATTAGGTATATTTTCCTGTCTCTTCTCATGTCTACTACTTCATTTGTATTTGAGGGTTTGACAATGTATATAAAAATTAACAGAGCCTCCAGATGATTTTCTCTTCCATCAAACACAGGGTTCCCTGTTTCCTGTGTTAGGTATGTATGGTGAGGAGCTAATCACTTCAAGCCAATCAGAGGCTGAGCTGTGTTGAACTGGGTTGAACAGTTTATCTTTCATCTGCTCCTATTTCTCAGGTGTTTCCCTCCCTGACTTTTTAATGGAAGCTAGTGGATTTCTTTCTTCTCAGTTCTATGAGAGATATAGTTCTGCCACTGGGAGGTTTTGAACTTAGCTCTTTAGCCTCCTACTCCTTATAGTTTTAAAATTTAGAGGCAGGTCCCTTCCTTCTTTTGCAATATGTTGTCTCCTAAGCACAATGAAATTGTAGAAGTTTTATTCTGACTTTTGGCCAACTACCTAGTCTCCTCCATAGCCCCAAATCTCAGTAACGCACTATAAAAGGATATATGAAAGGAAACTGGATATGTTTGGGAATCCTTAATTTCCAGTTTGCCATACTAGTCCCATTCTATCACCAAAAGCTTGCCTGGTTTCTCTTTCCCCCAGTGAGGTCCTTCTGCCTGGACAAAGCCCAATTTTCAATCCTCACCCAGAATTGTCAAATGCCTCCAAGGGGAAAATTGGCTGGCAGTTGTCAGTTCACCTTAGAAAGGCTTTTCCCTCTTGGATTTTAAGTTAATCTAGTCCAGTGGTTCTCAGACTTGTTGTTTACAGGACCCCTTTACTCTTAAAAATTGTTTAGTACTTAAAAGAACATTTGTTTTTAGGGTGCTGTATGTTGATTTTTATCCTATTAGAAGTTAAAACCAGGGGAAAATTTCAAATATTCAGTAATCCACTTAAAATAACTATATTAAACCTATTGTATGTTAGCATAAATAATAATATATTTTTATGAAAAAATCAACCACATTTTGGGAAGTGGATTTGGCTCAACTGATAGAGCATCTGCCAACCTTATAGGAGGTCCAGGCTTCAAACCCGTGTGGTGAGCTGGCCCACGCTCAGCGCTGATGTGTGCAAGGAGTGCCATGCCATGCAGGGGTGTCCCCGCATAGGGGAGCCCCATGTGCAAGTAGTGCGCCCTGCAAGGAGAGCCGCCCCATGCAAAAAAGTGCAGCCTGCCCAAGAGTGGCGCTGCACACATGGTGAGCTGATGCAGCAAGGTGATGCAACAAAAAGAGACACAGAATCCTGGTGCTGCTGACAAGAATATAAGCGGACACAGAAGAACACACTGTGAATGGACACAGAGAGCCAACAATGTGGGGGTGGGGGTAGAAGGGGAGAGAAATAAATTTTAAAAATTAAAAAAACACCACATTTTCTAAAATAGAAACAATTCAACGAGAAGTGTGACTTTTTGCAAATCTCTTTAATGTCTGGCCTAATGGACAGCTGGGTTCTTATATTAGTGTCTACATTAAGTTTTGTGATATCACTCATCATGTAGCCTCTGGAGAACTCCACAGTTCAGATATGAGAGGATGGGAGTGAAAAGGTAAATAATGTCTTATTATTTATGGAAACAATTATTTACCTCACAGATGCTCTGCAGTATCTTGGGAACACATGGATCACAGAGAACTGCAGACCTACTCCCTGTTTCTTCTTCAGCTCTCTGATGTCCTTGCAAATATGATTTTCATAATGTACGCAGCTTTTTCCAGATGTGTGAAGCAGAACTGTTCCTTTGTCATGACTCTCTGCATTCTAATGGGAAGTAAAAGTCAGGTGATAACATTTTAGAACATTAGATCAGTGGTTCTTTGGTGGCATATTAAAATCTCTTAGAAAGCTTTAAAATTTTTTTGATGCTCAGGCCAACACCCAAGAAAATTAATCTCTGCTCAGGGTCCAGCTCCCAGTATTTTTAAAGGACCACAGACATAGATTAAAAGAATAGGACTAGTGAACTGTGACCCAGCCCTAATCTGTTGTGTTCTTCTCCTTTGGTCTTTCATTACTTATGTGATTGTCTCTGTCTCCACCTCCCATCTCCCCCTATTTTGTAGTTGTTTCTCTCATTAAACAACCAGTGTTTGAACCTGTTAGGCCAGCCCTTTTGTGTCAGACTTTTCCTCTACTTACTCCCTTTTTTCCTCTTCTCTATCAATCCTTCCCTTCTTAGTTTATCCCATTCCTTTAAGCACCTTTAATGTAGAACTTGATCATAATAATTTGATGGATTAGGCTCTAAGGTATCTATTCTTCATTTAAAGACTACAAAGTCAGGGATTGGCACCTTTGTAGTTTCTTTTCAAGGAATAAAATCCAAGTGAATATTGGCCCTCTTATTGGCCCTCGAAGGAATACGGGTGTTCTGTTTTTAGCTAAAGCCCTCCAAGTTTGTCTTAGGCTGTGCAAAGGACCTTAGATCTCCTGTGGGGTACTTGCCCCATTGGTTGATGTTGGGGCTAAGAAGACTGTTCTCAATCCCTCTTCTTTGGAATTCTGACCAACTGAAGGTCAGTGACTAGGTGGTGTTGAGGTGGTAGCTTGAGTGAGATGGCAAGGATTCTTGTCTACAATGCCTGCCTATACTTTCAGGTCTTTGACACTTGAATGTGACTGTTTCACTTTTTTCACTTTCTGCGTTGGTCCTTCCATGTCTTGGCCTCTGTGGGCAATTATTGTCTTTGGACCTTGTAGAGAGTGCTCTTCAAATTCTGCCTGCAGTTCTCAATGAGAGAACCATAAGACAGAGTCTCTGGGTTAGGCAAGACTTTGGAGAGCTTGCAGGACAATCTTGTTCTGCAATAGCAATCATCTCCAAGGTCCCTGGGGCATGAGGTCTTCATATGGCTCCCGTGATTGGGACACCCCTCTCTCTTCACTTTTGGTTTGGATTTGCATGGGAGAAAATCTTTTCTCACACTGAATTTAGATCTGCTATAGGAAGCACAGGTCATCCAGCTGGTTGAGTGGCAGGCTAGGGACAAGAACTCGATTTCCAGACTTTTTCTGCCACATTGTGATGTCTTGAGAACTAAGCATGAAAGAATTCCCAGAAAGAAGATTTACTGAGCTGAATTTGCCCCAGAAGAACAGGGAAAATTGCTGAGCTTGCATGCATGATCAGGAGAGGCAGCTGGTATGATGGGAGAAGAGACCCCTAGTCTGGGAGCCAAAAGATCTCACTTTGAGTTCTGGTTGATGCTATTAACTGTGACCTTGAGTATGTTACTTTCCTTCTCTGAGCTTGTTTCCTTATGTTTAAAATACAGAGAATAATCCTTGTCCTTCCTCCTTCCTGAGAGAGTACACATGAAATAGGAGATAAAAACTCTGAATTCTGAAGCATCATATAGAAGTGTTGGAGAGGGTCATAGAGGTAGTAAATGGACTCACAAAATTTCTTGGCTGTTCAGGTTCGGGAGGCTTTGAGGAAGGCGGAGAAGGAGCTTGAGTCACACAGCTCATGGTATGCTCCAGAGGCCCTTCAGAAGTGGCTGCAGCTGACACACGAAGTCGAGGTGCAGTACTACAACATTAAGAAGCAGAATGCCGAGAAGCAGCTGCTGGTGGCCAAGGAGGGGGTGAGATGCCCTCCTGCTGCCCTCCTTCTTCCCTCTTCTCTCCTTGTCTTCCTCCTGCCCTTCTCCCTCCTCTCTGCCTCTCCCTGTCCCTCCACGGAACGCCTCAAGTGTCTAGCTATATCAGGAAAAAGATACTGACATCCTGATGCTGGGTTCTGTTTCTTTTTCTAATGTGCAGCTCCTGAGTGTCCTCCAGCTTCTGGAGGAAGGAATGAGAGAGTGGGAATACTTGGCATCTGCTGAGAGGAGGCAGAGGTCCTGCTGGGGCTAGGGTGCTATCAGGAGACCCTTTTGCCGCTTCTCTCCTTTCTTCTCTTGTCTTTCTCTCCCCGCCACTGACCTCCTGTTCTTTTCCTTTGCCTTCCTTTTCCCTTTCTCTCCTCCTCCTCTTCCTCTTACCTTGTGCAGCCTAAGCTGTGCTAGGAAGAGGGAGAGGCCACCGCAGGAAGGCACTGCTCATTTCTGCCGACCTCTAATACCTGCTTTCTTTAAAGCTGGGGGCCTCATCTTTTCAGGCTGAGAAGATAAAAAAGAAGAGAAACACACTCTTTGGCACCTTCCATGTGGCCCACAGCTCTTCTCTGGATGATGTGGATCACAAAATCCTAACGGCTAAGTAAGTAGTACCAGCCGCCCAGCCCTGCCTATGTCTACACCATCCTTTGAGCTTGAGGGTATGCAGGGTCTCCAATCCCAATTCTGCTTTTCACTGGTAGAGAGATGCTCTGGGCTCCTGCCTTGTCCCACATTGCTCTTAAGTTTATGATTTTTTTGTGTGTTTCTTATTTTCCTGCATCTCCCACAACTTGTTTCTCTGAAAAAAGGCCTCACACTCAGCCCAGACCTGCAATTCTCTTTCATCTGTCTTCAGGCAAGCACTGAGTGAGGTGACAGCAGCCCTGCGGGAGCGCCTGCACCGTTGGCAGCAGATTGAGATCCTCTGTGGCTTCCAGATTGTCAACAACCCGGGCATCCACTCACTCGTGGCTGCCCTCAACATAGACCCCAGCTGGATGGGCAGCACCCGCCCCAACCCTGCCCACTTCATCATGACTGACGACGTGGATGACATGGATGAGGAGATTGTGTCACCCTTGTCCATGCAGTGTAGGTGACCTCTTGGGTGGGGATGAGGGAAGGAGCCTTTGATACACATGCCGAGAAGTCCTTGGCCTCTGCTGTAATTAAACAGCATATGGGCGCAGATATCGTAGAAGATAGTTCATCTCATGTCCTTGGTTAATAAAGCACACTTTGTATCAGGATGTTTCTTTTTCCTTTGTAGTTTTTCCTTGCTGTATGCTCTATCCCTTCGTGTCTATTGTGTTATATGTGTGATGTGTGTCTCTCATTACTCTGTTTTTATCTTTATCTCTTCTTCTCCCATCTCTTTTAGTGGTTCATAATGTAAAAATGGCATCTGTTTTGATTATTTATTACATTGATTGGTTTTCATTTTGTGCTCTTTATTCTTAATTGCTAAAGTAGATGGGTGGAATGGTTGCTCTTTTTCTCTGCCTTTTTGTGTGAGGCCCCATGAAGTAATAGTCCCTCCCAGTGCACCAGCCCTAAGTCGCCCAGGCTAGAGAGGCCGTCTTGTCCAGGAGGGCACTCTTGTACAAGCCTGGCTTTCCACCCGACCCCTCGGGGCTCCCCATCCTCTGTTGTGGGCCTTCCCTCTCCCTTCTCTCCACCGAGGGTGATGAGGATTGAGTAGAACAGAGCTGAAAGGGACAGGGCCCCCTGGGACTTCTTCAATGAAAGATGAAACTTCTGCTGACCCACAGTGGAAGTTGTATTTGAATGAGAGCCTGTTGTAGGCAAAGAGAAAAGGCCTTTAGGAAAAGCTGTTGTCCTGGGCAGAGGGGATGGCAGAAAGCTGGAGCTGGGTTAAGCTGCACTTAGTGCAGAAAGGCTGCACTTTCAGAAAGCCAGATTCTTTATTCAGGCTGGATTTCAGATCCAGACAGGATTTTTTTGGGGAAAAAAAAAGTTTCTTTAATTATACCGTGCCCCTAGCTGAGCCTCTTTGTTTCCCTGATATGCTATCTTGTCAGGTCTTTTTAGCCAAAGACCCAACAAGGTCATTAGTAACAGGTAGAAATTGGGCCTGGTTTACTGATCTGAAGGCTCCTATGTTCTCCAGGTTGGGAGGGATCTTCATTAGCTTTGAACTACTCCCCCACCCTTCCCCAGACCTTTCCCTTACCCTACTGATGGGCAGGCTGAAGCCCTCTATAAATCAGATTCTCTTCTTTTGGCCTGGCTGTTGGACCGTAGATGCTGCCTGGCTGATGGGGCGTAGGTTCAGTGACCGCTCTCTCTGCTCTACATCCGCCGGCTCGGATGATCAGTCCCTCTGGAAATACCCGGGTTTGAGGAGCCCCTTTGGGGCTTTTGTTTTTCCAATTTTTGGGACTAAACCAACACTCGTACCCCACGTGTCCTCCTGCCTGCCTCATGCTCCTGCCTGCTCCCTCTATTCCTGCAGCACTATCCCTATTAACTGCCGGGAGAGGTTCGGGGGTGAGAAGAATCAGCCTGCTCAGCTGAGGGCTGGAGAGAGAGCACCCATGGTGATGGAAGGCTTAGGCTTCTTGCTTCAGCCCTGCTAGGCAGATGTCCTGGTATTCCTTCTTCCAGCAGGGCTGGGATGGAAGAAGGAAAGCAAAGATCACCCTCCCCCCCTTCTTCCCCATGTTTCTCTCCTTTCCTCCTAGGTTCCCTCTACTTTTTCCCTCTTCCTTACCTTATCCCTCCTTTGTCTTCTCCTTCAGCCTCCCTTTCATGTCTTGAAAGTCACCAGCCCTGCCTCTGCAACTCTCCATCACCATGGAACTTGCTCTCTCCCTGGTGGCCTTTCAAAGGCTCCTGCTCCCTGTGTTACCTGGTCCTTTCTTCCATCTGTAGGGAGAGGGCAGAGTGGCCCTTCTGTCAGGGTAGGGGAGAAAGAACAAAGGTCTGAATTCTCTTTCCAGCTGGAGCTGGGAGTGAGCCCACGGGGGGGGGGGGGTGCTCTCGTCCACCCCTGCCGTCCCTGGTGTCTGTGCACCCCTTCGCTGGGCATGGTGGCCAACACCTTCCAAGAGCCCGATGCGCAGCACTGATCCAAAAGCTGGCTCTTTCTTGTTTACATGTTTGTTGGAGGAAATTTGGAAAGTAAAGGAAAGTAAATATGAGCAGAAGAGAAGGTATCCATACACCCACCATACTTGGGTACCCTTCTCTTTCTTTTTTCTGTGACTTAAAAATGTGATCAAAATAATAATAGTCACTACTATTAAATGCCGTGAACTGTGTCAGGTACTTTAAAGACATTTTCTTGAATCCTCTGCAGGATTTTATAAATTAGGAAATAGGCTCAGAATGGGGAAGTAAGTTACAGCTAGAAAGTAGAAAGGCTCGGTTTTAAGCTCTAGTCTTTTCTACTCCAAAGCTCCAGATTTTGTATCCTTTTTTGTTTTGTTTTGTTTTGCTTTGTTTCATTTTCGCTGTTTTTCTTTTTGGTCATTGAGCATTTTAATAGGCATTTTTTCCATGTTCTGAAAATCTTTTCATGAGCCTCATTTTTAATTGCTCTGAAGTCTTCCAGCAACTGGATGTATTATCATTCTCCCACCTTTATGTTTGTTTTCATGTAATTATTATTATTTTTCCTAAAATATATTTTTACTAGAGTGTTTGGGAAATTATGAAACAATCATGAATATGTATGGAATTCCCATACAACTGCCCTCTACCACATTGTTGTGGAACAATTGTTATAGATTGTGAGATAATGTCATCAGACTATTTATAATTATTAATAATGACGTGATGAACATGTTTGTGTAAAAATCCTTGTCTAAGCTGGGAATTATTTCCTGAGGTTGATTTTCTAAAAAGGCTGGCTCTTAGTGCTCCCCCGGACCTTGCCCCAAGCCCCAAGCCCCTGTCCTACCCTGCCCTGCCTGTGTCCTGCTAACTGCCTTGCCACCTCCCTTTATGGTAACATTGGCCTTTGGTCTCCTTCAATTGGAATTGCTACTGAAACTGACCCGGGCACCTCCTCTTCACCTTCCCCTTCCTTTCAGGACTCCTGGTGGGAGGCTTCTGGGAGGAGGTGCCCATTCTCCAAATTGGGCCCCAAAGGCCCAGAGTGGTCTTCAGCAGGCATTGCTCCTTGGCCAGCCCTGCTTGCCTGCCAGCCTGAACTGGGCTGGCCCTTTCTCACACTCTATTTACTCTCCTTGCAGCTCCCACCCTGCAGAGCAGTGTCCGGCAGCGCCTGACGGAGCCACAGCATGGCCTGGGATCTCAGAGGTTGGTAGAGGGCGAGGCTGGCCACTTCTTGACAAGCCGGGTATCTCTGCGGCGAATGCGCAGCCTCTCATCTGGACAGTCTTTCAGTTCTGAAGGCCACGGGACCAGTCCTCCATCTGCCTCTGCTTCTTCCTCCTGCTCTTCCTCCACCACTGCCACCACCGCTACCACCACCACCACCACCACCATCACCACCGTCCATGTCCACCCTGTTTATTACCACCACCGCACTTCCTATTTCCTCCAGATGGAGCCCTACCCTGACCTGCCCCATTCTGAGAGCACTGCTGTGATGCCTGGGCATTCAGAGAGCTTGGGGTATCAGCTGTCTCTCTTGTGCTTCTCCTTCCCTTCCTTCCCTTCCTGCTGCCTTTGCCTTGGCCTTTGCCTGCTGGCTGCTGCTTGGTGAGCTGAGGGTGTATGTGCAGTGGGCAGTCCTGCCCTTTTCCAGCTCTGGGACTCTTTCTTAAGGTCAGCCTGACTCCCTGCACTTTTCTTCCCTTCTCTATCAGAGTTTTCTGCTCTAAAAATGAGTAACAACTCCCCTCCCTCACGGTCCTATAGCACTTTTGCTTAAACTATGCACTTGCAGTTATCTCAGTAGGGCCCTCATTTCCTTTACTTTTTTATAAACATGTATTTATACCTACTCTATGCCAGACTCCGTGCTGAGCATGGGGTTTCACAGATGAGAAGATATAATCCCAGCCATCAAGAACCACCCTCTGGTCTGGGAGAGGTGCAGATATATAAATACGGAACAATTTGACAAGTGACGTGGGGGTGTTGAGCAGAGAGTGACTAATAGTGTGTACCTGGAGTGGAACGCTTCACAAAAGAGATGATGCTTGTGCGAATGCTCCCTGTGCAGGGAAGGGAGGAAGAGGGTTCTAGGCAGAGGAAATGTTATTTGCAGAGGCATGGAGGATCAAGAAAATGTGGTACATCTGTGGCTAGAACATTGGGTATGCGTTGAGAAGGGGCAGCAGATGAGGCTAGAATGATGAAGGATCCTGAAAGGCTGGGGGCTTTTGGTAGATGGAGCATCACAAAAAACTTTCTAAAATAAAGTGAATTGATCAGATTTGCATTTCAGAAATAACATTTCAGTGACCTTCATAAAAGAAGGAATGGAAGGAGAGACTCAGGAATTTGGAAGCCGTTGCAGTAGACCACTAGGGGAGATAATGGTGTCTTGGGATGGAAAAGAGAGAATTTGGTAACTAGCTGTGGGGGGTCAAGGAGAGGGAGGAATCTAGTATAACACCCATGTGTTTAGCTTGGGTGATTAAATAGATGTAATGGCCTTCATGGAGTTAGGGAACAGAAGAGAGGAAAAAGGTTTGGGGATTTTGGACAAGGAAAGTTTATAGGTAGGGCAGGCATTAAAATACTCATTTTCAGAGAAGGAATTTAAGGTTCTGAAAGGCTAAGTGATTTTCCCCGGGTTCCACAGCTAATTGGGAGCAGAGCACAGATTAGAACTTGGCCTCCCATTCCAGGACAATCTGTTGGGACATTTTTATGCTTCCACAGGGTCCCAATAAGTGATAGCAAAAGAAGTAGTAAAAGGCTTTCTCCTGTAGCTTCTTTGTCTGGCAGCTGCAGGGACTTTTTCACTAACACTTCAAAATGCTAGACTGCAGTCAGAATTAGTAGCCTTGACCTTGCCTGGAACAAACTCAGAAAGTCCTTCTCCCCAGAAGGATCTTTCTTCTCTGAAGTTGTGACCATGGCCCGGTCTTGGCCTCTGAACTGCAGCCTATTTTCCCTGTTACCTCCTTTTGGTACTGCCTCACCTTGGATACCAATCTTTCTAGCTTGGCCCCTTGAGTCTCTTGATAGTTATCCTTGAAGGCTGTTCCTTTCTCTTCCACAAGGAGACTGCCTTTATCAGGATCATCACTCAGCAGGGCTGCTCATCTTCATTGTCATTCTCATTTTCATCCAAAAACCTAGGCAGGGAGATTGCCCCTCCCACTGCAGATGGAGAGGACTGTATTGAGTTGAGGGCACTAGGGGATACTGTGAATCTCAGGCTCCAAGGCCTAAACTGAGGGTAATGGGGAGAAGGGTGGGGAGGTACCTGCATCCACCTGGCCTGTTCACTACTTAATTTTCTTTTGTACCATGCACCAGAGGATCATCTCTAAAGGCTAACAGGCTCTCTGGTAAGGTTAGTAGCTTGGGGATGGGAGCCCAAGGCAGCCCAGCCTTTGGGGAGGGACACCTTTGACCTGAATGCTCTCAAAGATTCAAGGAGGGAAGGTGAGCCTGCCCTAGTGGGCTTTTCCCTCCTACCTCTACCCAGGTTCTTCTCTTGTCTTGGAAGTCTCAGCTTCTAGTTAATGAGAGAGGCATGGTGGGATGAGAGTGAGGATCAAATGAGGCTGCAGGACAGCGGAGTGAGGCTGGGAGTGTCCCAACCTCTTGACCTCTCTTCTTTGGCATTAAAACGATAGGCTCCTGGGATCCTCACTTTCATAGCTTAAAGAGACCCTTTTTCCAGTGTAGTTGTTCCCCAGAACTTCCCTGGCATCTTGCTCAATGCTTCATGTATGTGTGGAAGAGGCAGGCTACAGAGAAGGATCATCTTGAGGCTCAGAGAAATGACAGATTTTGGTAGAAGTGACAATGTCAGATGCCTGAAACCAAGTATGAGACTGAGTATTGGTAAACACTGAAATAAGTGGCTGAAAGTGTTTTTAGAGTGGAGGCTGGAGCTGGAATAGTTTTCACTGCTGTCCTCCAGGAAAGTACTGAACCATGAGGTGGCTGCTTTGTTATTTCCTACTGAGAATTAAACTTGCAATAGCTGTGAGCTAACCCCCCTGCTTTTGCCCATTTCTGGGACGTGCCCTCTCTAACTTCTGACCCTCAGCCTCCCTCTTTCCAGGTCCTGTGGTGCTCTCCTCTCCCATTGATGACTCTTTCCCTTTGGCTTCCTGACTCGGATGTTAAAACATTTCCCTTAGCCCTCTCCTTTGCCTCTGCCATGGGTACTTAGGCCTCTGGAAGAGCAGAAGGAGGGTTCAGAGATTGGCCAGGGGATTCCCATATCCTCCCTTCTGTCTGAAGTGGCAGGAGGGGTGGCATCTGGAATTGGTTCATGGCCTTATTAGGAACAGCCAACACCTTAAAAGGTCTTGACTTCCTGGACCAGCCTCTGTGTGTGTACATCCAGTGTGCTGTGTGACATGTCCCTATAACTCAGCCTTGCAAAGAAGCCCCTGTGCTTGGCCCCGATATGGGCCTTTCAGCTTCACTTGGCTCATCATCTTCATTCCCACAGTATTTTTTACATTTCCAAGTGCTTTGGCAACATATTTAATTCACCAAACAGTCTTGCAAGATAATTGAATTGGTATTATCTTCATTTGGCCAAAATTGAGAACGAGCACGGTTAGATGTCTTGTCCAAGGTCACACAGCAAGCCTCAAGCAGAGAAGGAAATAGAATCAGACCTTATAATTTGTAGTCCAGAACTCCACTGAACTACTGTCCCTTAAAGGCCAATGTCCTGTCTTTCTACACCTCCCTATGTTCTCCCACAAAAGAGCTCTGAAAGAGATGGCACCTTTCCTGCTGATACCACAGACTGCTGTTTGAACTCTTGGAACACTTTCTTCCGTGACCCCCTTTAAATCCTGTCTTTTGGGGTGCTGAGGGGTTGTTTGCAAGGCTGTCCTAACCTTCTCCTCCCCAGTCTGGGTCAGGCCCACTGATTGCATGTGCCCCGTTCCTTGTGACCTGACCCAGAACTGGCTATGTCCTAAGTGACAGGAGCAGGTGGGGGAGGAAGGTATGGGAAATGGTAGCTCAGAGCAATATGCAGGTTCTGTGTTAGCTTAGGGTTAAGTCCTAAGAATGTGAGCCAGCTCTGAGGAGGAGAAGATTTTATGGAGGTAATACCTTTGGGATTCAAGTCTATGACTGCAACAATTTAGGGCGTGGGCATCCAGGAGGGGTGGGGCACAGGCATTGGAATGTCCTTTGCTGGGCAGATGATGGTATAATGACATTTGTTATTGTTTCTTGTCTGTCTTTTCTTTCCCGTCACTTTTCCCTTTCTCTCCTTGGTCCTTATTTCTACCTACTTCCTCCCCAATTCTGCTCTCCTCGCTCTGTCTCTTCTCCAATCTATCCCCGTTCTCTATTCCTCTTTCCTCTCTCATCCTTTACCACTTGCCCACTTGACTTCCTTCTTCCTGACAACTCTCCTTCCTGCCTGCCTGTTCATCCTATTTTCTTTTTCCTGCAACTCTCTCCATCACATTTTCCTACCCTGTCCTTATCTTCTCATGTTATTCCCCTCTTCCATTTCGCCCCTCTCCCCTATCCTGTATTTGTCCCTTCCTTCCTTTCTGTCCTGTGTCTTTCAGGGATTTGACCCATTCCGATTCGGACTCCTCCCTCCACATGAGTGACCGCCAGCGTGTGGCCCCCAAGCCTCCTCAGATGGTCCGTGCTGCAGACGAGGCTCTCAATGCCATGACTTCCAATGGCAGCCACCGGCTGATTGAGGGGGTCCACCCAGGGTCCCTGGTGGAGAAACTGCCTGACAGCCCTGCCCTGGCCAAGAAGGCACTCCTGGCACTGAACCATGGGCTAGACAAAGCCCACAGCCTGATTGAGCTAAGCCCTTCAGCCCCAGCTAGTGGCTCTCCACCTCTGGATTCTTCCCATTCTTACAGCCTCAGTTCCCCAGACCCAGATACACCATCCCCACCTGGGGACAACCGAGCCCTGCAGGCTAGCCGAAATACTCGCATTCCCCACCTGGCTGGCAAGAAGGCCATGGCTGAGGAGGATAATGGCTCCATCAGCGAGGAGACAGACTCCAGCCCAGGCCGGAAGAAGTTTCCCCTCAAAATCTTTAAGAAGCCTCTTAAGAAGTAGGCAGGATGGGGGTGGCAGTGGTGGGACAGCTTGTCCTTCCAAGTCTTCTGCCTCCCCTACCCCCTTCACCTCCAGGATACCTAGCCCCTAGAATGGGGCATGGGAGGGTCTGACCCAGGGCCTGGGCACTGTACATACCCGTTGGGTCTTTCAATATTATTTATTAACTGATCACCATGGCCTGCCTGCCTTGTCTTCCTTCCAACCATGGGCTGCTGCTGTCACTCCCTCTCCAGTTCAGTGCATGTCTTAGTTGCAGCTCTCTCTTTGCCCCCTCATCTCCCAGCTCCAACTCTGAGGTCCAGCTTCTGACTCTACTTTCCCAATTTTGAGGTTTGGTTTATTGTTTCTCTCTGTTTCCTGCTTTTAGCCCCCCGTCCCCCCGTCCCCTCGTCCCCCATTCCCCAACTTCTCTTAGCAGCTGCAGGGAAGATAGGAGGAGTAACTTTTGACACCTGTGCCTCAGATCCATTCCACCCCCCACCCACAATGGTTCTGTTTGCCAAGACTGGGGCCTAGGTCATAATCTTTGGGTTTATTATTTGTGAGTGTGGTGGGCCAGAGAGAACCTCAGCCTGGAGCTCACCAAGGCCTCCAGGGGTACTTGGGAAATTAGGTTGTGAAACTAATTCCCAAAGAACAAGTCACCAGAGAGTTTTAAAAAGAGGCCAGGCTAGGGGATGGATTGGGAGAAACCTCTCTCATTTGGAAGATGAGTAGGTGACAGACCTATGGGCTATGAAGCAATCATCTTTCCTCTCTTCCCCCACCCCCACCTGCCACCCTCTTTCCCGTGCTCCCCACACTGCTGGAGTGATTTTCTCTAAGAGGTGCTGCCCAAATGCTCCCCAACCATCAATACTCCTAGGCTCAGGACAATTGGCTCCCCTGGCCGTGGGAGCCACAGCCATGATACAGGGCTCCAATGGGGGCCCTGGAGATGTTGGGCAAGGATGTTGTGGCATTTGAACCAAAAGACAGAACAGTTTAAAAGTGAAAAAAAAAAATTCCTCAATTTCCCAAGTGCCTGCACCCCATACTCCCCTTGTCAGACCCCGTTGTCATGTTACTGCATAACCTGGGCCCGAGGCTCAAGAAGGACACAGCCAGTTTGGAGAACGGGTGGCTGAGGAAGATGGTGTAGATGAAGGTGGCTGTATTACCACTTCCCCTGCCCCCTTTCCAGCCTCTAGACAACTCCCTCCCTTACCTGTTTTTGCTATGGCTGTAAAGGTATTTTCCCTCTGCCCTATTCCTTGCTATGCCTCTATCCTGGGATCCTATATTGGGCCTGAGGTAGGGGCAACTGGGGCTGGTCTTAGGAGGGTGCTAGGCTGCAGACTGCCTTGTACCACCTGAACCCCCTCACATGGGTTTTTCTGTGTCATTTCATAAGACTCTTGAAGTCCAATAAAGCATGTAAGAGATTTTAACCTTTGCTGGCTTTGACTCTTATTGTGTTTTCTGTACTCTCCATGGCAGAGCATATGGGGATGAAGACACTCTTCCATCTCTGCCAAGAGAAAATGAAACTTGAATGCACATACCCGAAAGCTCTCTTGGTAGGGTTACCAAATATAGGATGCCCAGTTACATTAGAATTCCAGATAAATAATGAATTTTTAAAAAGTATAATTATGTCCGGTGCAGTATTTGGGATATACTTATTATTTTTGTTACATTTGGCAACCTTATCTCTGGGTCATCTTGAGTCCTACTATCTAACAGCTTTACCTCCTATGACTTTTAATAGAACTACTTTAGGGAAGTGGATTTGGCTCACCTGATAGAATGTCTGCCTACCACATGGGAGGTCCAGGGTTCAAACCCAGGGCCTCCTGACCCATGTTGTGAGCTGGCCCACATGCAGTGCTGACACATGCAAGGAGTGCTGTGCCATGCAGGGGTGTCCCCCATGTAGGGGAGCCCCAAGCACAAGGAGTGCACCCCATAAGGAGAGCTGCCCAGCGCGAAATAAGTGCAGTCTGCCCAGGAGTGGTGCCACACACACGGAGAGCTGAGGCAGCAAGATGGTGGAACAAAAACAGACGCAGGTTCTGGTGCCGCTGACAAGAGTCCAAGCGGACACAGAAGAACATAACAGCAAATGGACACAGTGCAGACAACTGGGGGGAGAGGCGGAAGGGAGATAAAATTTAAAAATCTTAAAAAAATACTACTTCACATGGATCTCGGGTCGCATCTGAACAGAAGTGAGCAACCAGTGAAAGGTTTTAGGGAGGGAAGACCACAGCTGGGATTTCATAAAGATGAGTTTGTATAGCCCAAGTCAGAAACTTGTACATCAGCCTTACATATTAGGGTTTTCATTGGTCTTAATTCCCCACATTCAGACAGTCTCCAAGTCCTGTCTATTCTACCTCCAAAAGATGACAACCACATTTGCTGACTCTGTCTTTACTGGAGAGCTCTAAAAGCAAAGCAAATGGGTCATGGTCCCAAAATGCTTAAAACTTTCCCATCAGGATGAAATCCAAACGACTTTAGTTTTAACAAGACTCTTGCAACCCTCTTCAAGGCCAGGCTTCTGCCCTGCCTAATAGCCCTGGGGCTCCCAGCTGCCTCCGGCTGTGGACCCTAGGCCAGCGCTTGCAGTCGGATTATCATAACGTGATCGTCACTAAAATAAGAAAAAGTGCTTTGGATGCTTGAGCTTTGGTAGTTACTTCCCAAATACTTTAACCCCCCTTGACTAGCACCGTTCGCGCTGCGGGGCCAGGCCCGGCCGGCTCTGCGTGTTACGTCAGGGGCCCCGGCGCACAGCGGATCCGCCTTTGCCCACACACAACATGGCGGTGGGAGAACAGCGCTCCTATGGGGCATGCCCGCTTTCAATGAGGCCGGGGACGAGGCGCTGTCTCCAGGGCCCTGCCCATACTCAACGTGGCGGCGACTAGGCGAGGCTGATTTTCGGCAAGTTCCGCCCACCTGACCCCGGGCGTTGGCAACGTCGAGCAGCGTCATTCGAGCTCCGTCCCGCCGCTTTGTGCGTCACGGGTGGCGGGAGCGGGAAGGTGATACGGATTGTCCTAAATTCTCGGGTGAGGAAAGTGCTGTCTGACCCCAGCTCCAGTCCCTGCAGGCGCTGAGCTCCTGTCCAGCAGCCTCTGGATCCCGAACCTTCGCATTCTGCCAATTTTGCGATCCCGCCGGTGCCTCAGCGCTGCAGTCCCGACTCGAGTCTCTCAGCTCTCCAGCCACTAGCCGCAATGCATGTGATCAAGCGAGGTGAGGAGTCGGGGAGGGGGCGATGGGGTGATAAGATAAAGGAAGAAGGGGACGCGGGCTGCAGCCTCCCAAGTCGTTACGCACAGTAGCCCGCCGCAGCCGCTTCCCGCCCTTGCCGCCTCTTCCCGCCCTTGCCTCCTCTTCCCGCCCGGTCAGGCTGCTCGGCCTTCTGTCTTCCGTCCCTGTGCTCCCCATCCTCCCTTCGGGTTTTCAGTCTGCACCCCCTCAGTTCTGCCCCCCTGCCACATTCCAAGTAAATAACACCTACCCTCTATCGAGTGGTTGCTGTATGCCCTGAGCACCTTGCCGAGATTACTCATCTCAAGCTCGAAGGTAGTAATTAATTATTAGCTCCAGGTTACAAATGAAGAAACTGAAGCTCCTACAGAAGTTAGGTGACTGGCCCAAAGTCACGCAGTTAATTAGTAGTGAGGCCAGGGTTAGGGTTTGAACCTTAGCTGACAACAGTTTTACCTGAAAGGTTTATTTGAAAACTCTGGGATTGGTGAGCTGGTCCAGACCCTGGAGGGAGCTAGAAAAGAAGAGACTCTGTACCCTGCGCGGGTACCAGGCAATTAACTGAGCTTTCTGCTTGGGTACAGGTAGGTGTGTGGGGTGAAAAAAGAAGATCTCTGACACAGACAGGCTCCCTGGAGTTTGCCTTTTGTGAGAGATTGTGTTGCCATTTACCCCAGGAGTAGACTCCCCTTCTTCCCCCAGAGAAGAGACATTGAATCAGAAGGTTGGCCAAGACATCTGACAGCATGGGAACTGAAGAGCCAGGAGCTTGTACTCTTTCTTAACAGTTATTTCCCATTGAACTTGCTGAGCACCTTCTCTGTGCCCAGTCCCTTACTTGGCTCTGTGAGATTATAAGAGGAGAGAGTCCCTGCCTTAGGAAAAGGTTTAATCAAGTTGAAGAATCAAGAGCATTGCTCACTTATAACACAGAACCATATGACACAGGTATGAACAAGTTTTGAATTGAATTGACTTCCCTCTGTTGAAGCAATGACGTTATTTCAAAATTGTAGTCATTCATTAAATACTGGTTAACTGACTATTTCTCCTTTGTCCATATATTCATCAGCCAAAAGGGTGCTGATGCAAAGTACCAGAAATCTGTTGGCTTTTTATTATAAAGGGTATTTATTTGGGATAAAAATTTACAGTTACAAGGCCCTGATGAGTCCATCTCGAGGTACCATAAGAGGTACTTCCTCACCAAAGTCTGTTGCCACATGTTGATGCAAGATGGTGGGTGATGCCTGCGAGGGTTCAGCCTTCCTTTCTCTCAGGACTCCGTGGTCCCTGCTTCTTCCAATCTAAGCTGTAGGCTAGAGGGCTCGTTTTTTTCTGGGCCTTCTTAGCTGCTCTGCTCTCTTCAGCTCCAAACTTTTGGATGAATGGCTCATTTCTCTCTGGGGCCCCAGGATCAAGTTCTCTCCTCTGCCATAACTGTGGAGCTTTTTCTATTCCTGTGTATCTTCTGTGTTCTCATTGTGTGAGTGTCCATTTATATAGCCCACCAAGGGAGCAGGGACTCAACCCTCCATGCCCTAATGATGTGGTCTCATCAAAGCCCTAATCTTAACATACTCAAGTAAACATAAAATCTTTGAATTTAATACAATCAAAGGGTATCATGCCTGGCAGAACAGACCAGTTTACAAACATAAACAGTATCTCTTTTTGGAATTCATAAATTAATGTCAAACTGCCATAGTTCATTAGTCCGTGAGCATTTAAACGCAGACTTTTCTGCCTACATTTAATACAGGATCTGCTATAAATAGATGCGCAAAGAATAAGTGAGGGCATCGGACTTGGCCCAGTGGTTAGGGCTTCTGTCTGCCACGTGGGAGGTCCGCGGTTCAGACCCCAGGCCTCCTTGACCCGTGTGGAGCTGGCCCATGCGCACTGCTGATGCATGTAAGGAGTGCCATGCCACGCAGGGGTGTCCCCCGTGTGGGGGAGCCGCACGCACAGGGAGTGCACCCTTGGAGGAGAGCTGCCCAGTGCGAAAGAAAGTGCAGCCTGCCCAGGAATGGTGCCGCCCACACGGAGAGCTGACACAAAAAGATGACACAACAAAAAGAAACACAGATTCCCGTGCCACTGACAGCAACAGAAGCAGACAAAGAAGACGCAGCAAATAGACACAGAGAACAGACAACTGGGGTTGGTGGGGGAAGGGGAGAGAAATAAATAAATAAATCTTTAAAAGAAAAAAAAAAGAAGAATAATTATGTCAACATGTAGGAAATGATGAGTAGGTTGTGTCTAGTTTGGTTTAACTACAGTGAAGAGATAAAAAGAGGTAGACAGTGGCAGCTCTTTCTGTTTTTAGTGTCCTGAGAAAACCATTCTCTGAATTTCTTTGGGTTTTAACTGATGAGATCAAAGGCCAAAATAAAATACATAGTGCATCTTTACTGGTACATTCCTATGACTGAAAGATAAGCATCTAGTTTTTAGACCTTTAGAAAGGAATATGGGAGAGATTTGAGGATGGTCTTACATAAGTCTGTAACAAAGATGAAATGAAAACTTGTGAAATTAGATTACTGGAGTATGTAACACCTATGTTGAATTTTTAAACTTTTGAGTCTATTTTGAAATACTGTAGTTTCAAAAGCCTTACCTATATCAAGCTTTGAAAGGCAGGGCTTACTTTGTTTCTCACCATTCAGAGAACATAATTTGATCCAGATGGTTCACTGCCTGGCTCCTGCCAGTGTAGTGTTCAACTTCTATTATGTTTTGGTTCAGCAGAGCTGTTAATACACAAAATTATACTTAGATTTATTCCTTTCAGTTTTGCTTTTTAAGGTGCTTAAATTTTTTTGTTTGTTTTGTTTTTGCTTTTATTTTTGGCATGTCAGTATAGTGACAGACTAATTCCTATGGTTTTTGATAATTTTAATGTACTCAGCCTCCAAGTACTTATTGAATGTGCTGGTGTCTTGCTAAGTAATATGAGGGAAATTATAGAGAAGGCAGCTCCAACTGCAAAGAACTTAAAGTTGGTAGGGATGTAGGAAGAATCCATGTGAAAATTGTTAGATAACAGAAGGGAATAGTAGGTGAGTTTTTCTCATCTGGTATCTTGAATTATTTTTCCTAATGGGAAACTATCATCCCTCAAGGAGATTAAGGTTAAAAAAAATAAACATTGAGAACTGTTGCAATAAATGACAGAGTAGCTGACTGAATAGTAACCTGGGCCTTGGAATTTAGTATAGTGTTTTCAAAACTTTGGTCTGAAATCCAGAGTAAGAAAATAAATTTTATGTCTTGACTGAGGACCCCCACATGTTTATGCATAGATATATAAAACTAAAACAAAAGTTCATGAAATAATACCTTCCAAAGCATCCATTTGCATTCTTTCTTTCTTTATTTCTCTCCCCTCCCCCCCCCCCAATTGTCTGTTCTCTTTGTCCATTCGCTGTGTGTTCTCTCACCACTTCTATCCTTATCAGCGGCACCGGAAATCTGTTTCTTTTTGTTGCGTCTGCTGTGTCAGCTCTCCATGTGCCGCACCATTCCTGGGCAGGCTGCACTTTCTTTCGTGCTGGGCGGCTCTCCTTAACGGGGTGCACTCCCTGCGCGTGGGGCTCCCCTAAGCGGGGGATACCCCTGCATGGCAGGGCACTCCTTGCGCGCATCAGCACTGCGCATGGGCCAGCTCCACACAGGTCAAGGAGGCCTGGGGTTTGAACTGTGGACCTCCCATGTGGTAGGCAGACGCCCTATCCATTGGGCCAAGTCCTCTTCCCCCATTTGCATTCTGATAATGTCTTCTATTCCAGATCTTTTCTCCCTCCCTTCCACCTTTCCTTCCTAATGCTGTTCATAGCCCCACTTTATTCTTTTACAACTATGTGCTGGATACTATGCTGGGCACTGGGATTATAGTGGTGAGTAGGCAGATGTATTAATAGTTCCTGCTTTTAAGGATCATACAATCAATTGGAAAAGATAGATAAAATAATTTTAATTAAAATATAATACTCTGATAGGTAAAAGACAGGCTACAGGAGCCCATTTATTCAATTATTCAGCTCCTGCTGTGTACAAGGAACTGTTTTAGGTTTCGGAGATTCAACAGTGAAGAAGGCAGGCTAGATCCTTCTTCTGTGGAGTTTACATTCTACTGTGAGTGGGACTTGTAAGTGTACACAAAAAAACCAAGTAGCTATATATAAGAATCAGCTAATTTCACATAGTGATTAGTGAGATGATGCTAGTAAAATGGTGATGTAATAAAGAATGACTGAGGCTAATTTTGGATTTGGTAGTCAGGGACGCCTTCTCTGAGGAGCTGCCTTGAGCTGAGTCCTGAATAATATATATATTTATTTTTATTTCTCCTCCCCCCTCCCCCCCAGTTTGTAGTTTGTCTGTTCTCTGTGTCTATTTCTGCTGCTGCTTTGTCCGCTTCTGTTGTTGTCAGCGGCACGGGAATCTGTGTTTCTTTTCGTTGCGTCATCTTGTTGTGTCAGCTCTCCATGTGTGCCGCACCGTTCCTGGGCAGGCTGCACTTTCTTTGGCGCTGGTTGACTCTCCTTACTGGGCGCACTCCTTGCGCGTGGGGCTCCCCTACGCAGGGACACCCCTGCGTGGCAGGGCACTCCTTGTGCGCATCAGCACTGCACGTGAGCCAGCTCTACACGGGTCAAGGAGGCCCGGGGTTTGAATGCGGACCTCCCATGTGGTAGACGGACGCCCCAACCACTGGGCCAAGTCTGCTTCCCCTGAATAATATTAATACTAAGAACAAAGCTATGTAAAGATCTGTAGCATGAACTTTTCAGGCAGAGGGAAGAGCAAGTTTGTAGCAGAGAAGAGGCTTGATCTTATAGGATTAGCAAAGCCTTCCTCAAGAGAGAGGAGTTAAAGAAGACAGTTTATAACCAAAAGGAAATCAGGCATTGTTCTAGAGGACTTGAGAGGAATAATAGGTCAGTGTGAGTTAAAACGGTTTCATAGAAATGGTGAAACATGGATTGGTGAGTCAAGTAGGATTTGGATGAATAGAAAAGTCTGAGAGGGACTTTTAGGCAGACTAAGGTATAAGCAGAGTTGGAGCTGTGGGAATGAGGGGCCCTAGTGGGACTTAACGGTATTTCACAGGGAAAATGAGGTGGGGCCAAATTAAGGAAGGTCTAAAGAAAATGTAGTCAATGAAAAGCAAAGATTAGTGAAATGTTAAAGTCAGCATCTGGGTTGAAAAATCAACTCAGTGGAATGATAGGCTAGAGAACAGTGGTCAGTGGACATTTAGACCTTTGTAGTCTGTGTCCCCTTCTCCAGTGTGAGTTGTCTGTTTCCTGATTAATTTCATAGTGCTAAGCAGCTGCATAATCTGTTTGCTAACGTTGCTTTGTGGTTACCTTTCTGCCTAGTTAGCTATTTGGTAGAGCACTGAGGGCTCAGTCCCTTTGTGGGCCAGTTAGTGTACTCTGCTCCAGAGTTAAACACTGCATTTCTAATTCTGGTTAGAGAAAGGATAACAATGGTGTTCAGAAAGGGGAGGGCCATCTTGGTTTTAATACATCTGTGTAGAAGAAAAAATAACTTGTCCTAATGATGATGGGCTAGTAGTGGTACCTTATTGATGAGGAATCATTCATTCCTCATCTGACATTTGAGAGCCTAACTTGTGGCAGGCAATGAGCTATGTTTTGAGAATATATGAGATGTGAATGAGAAGACCAAATGTAAACATATTTCACAAGTTGCCTTTAAGATGCTAATTGCAAAGTATTGTAGGAGCATGGAAGAGAAAGAAACAAAATCAGCTCCACATTTATTGAGTGCCTGTTGTGTATCAGATACTATGATCAATGTTTTCCCAGTAAGAGCAACTTTATTTTTAATATAATAGTTGTACTGTATCAAAGTTTTTACAAAAGCACTTTTTACCTTCTCTCATTTTATTATCACCATAAATTAATAAGGTTAAGTAGAATAAGTACAATAATTATTCCCTTCTATAAATGAAGATTTTTAAAAGGACTGATTATGTTATGTGGCTTGCCTAAGGCTAATACTATATAGTGGTTGTATATATCTTTTTTTTTTTTAAGATTAAAAAAAATTTTTTTTATTTCTCTCCCTTTTCCCCTCCCACCCCCCCAGTTGTCTGCTCTCTGTGCCCATTCGCTGTGTGTTCTTCTGTGTCCGCTTGTATTCTTGTCAGCGGCATGCAGAATCTGTGTCTTTTAGTTGCGTCATCTTGTTGCATCAGCTCTCCGCGTATGTGGTGTCATTCCTGGGCAGACTGCACTTTTTTCGCCCTGGGCAGCTCTCTTTACGGGGCTCACTCCTTGCGCGTGGAGCTCCCCCACGCAGGGGATACCCCTGTGTGGCACGGCACTCCCTGCACGCATCAGTACTACGCGTGGGCCAGCTCACCACGCAGGTCAGGGAGGCCCGGGATTTGAACCTTGGACCTCCCATGTGGTAGGCAGACACCCTATCCTTTGGGCCAAATCTGTTTCTCCCTAATGATATGATTTTGACTAAGACTTAAATGAAGACTCCACTCTGGCTCCTGTATGGGGAATAGTCCATAAGGGGGCATGGGGGAAACGGATCATTTGGGAAGTTTTTGCAAGAATCCATCTGATTTATAATATAAAGAAAGGGAAGCCTTTTCATATAGAATCCCTAATTTTTGAAGATGGCAGCAGAGAAGACAAAAATAATTTCTTGATGAATCTCTTTGGGGTCTGAATCTTTTATCTGTGGAAGTAGCATTTCATGTTGGTCAATTTTAAAAGTTTACATGTTTTTTCCATTTTTGCATCTTTGACATTGCCATCTTAATAAGTGCTAACATGAATTGTTTGGTTTTATTTTTCAGATGGCCGCCAAGAGCGGGTCATGTTTGACAAAATCACTTCTCGAATCCAGAAGCTTTGCTATGGACTCAATATGGACTTCGTTGATCCTGTAAGTAAATATGGTTTATATCTTGGGTTCCTTGGCTTCATGTGGTTCTTTTTTACTTTTCTCGTATCTATGGTCCTTCATTCACCTCCTGATATATATTTTGGTTTGATAGTCTACTTATACCCTTGCATATAAAATGTGAATTCATTGCTTAAAACTTTTTCTTAATTTGGCTTCATGTGGTTCTTTTTTACTTTTCTCGTATCTATGGTCCTTCATTCACCTCCTGATATATATTTTGGTTTGATAGTCTACTTATACCCTTGCATATAAAATGTGAATTCATTGCTTAAAACTTTTTCTTAATTTTGGTTTTGTCCTGGGTGTGTTTTCATTTTTGAGAGAACTATCAATGTGAGCAAAGCAGAAAACTTAACATTAGCATTTCATGTAAGAGCTTTCCTGAGTGAATTGACTTATTCATAAAAGGAAAAGCCTGTAGTAAAGATTGTTTTGGAACTATGGTCATTTGGGTAGGGACTAGGTTGAAATTTGCTTTTTCATTATCTAGGTAGATGAAAGCATTTAAGTAATATAAAGTAGATTTCAGCGTCAGTGTTTAAGAACTATTCCTAAGCAAGTTGTTCTTCTTTTCTCCTTATCCTTTGCAATTCCTCTACTCCAGAACATCATCATTCCTTATCCAGACTGCTGTTGCTAGTAGTTGCTAAAGTATCGTCCTGGCCTTCCTCTAATCTTGTGCTCTTCAGATCCGGAATGGTGTTTCTAAAATGCAAATTTCCAGAATTCCTTTCTCAAGCCCACCTGTATTGTCCCAGCCTTATTTACGTATTTTATCTGTACTGCTGTAGCACCTATGCTCACCTCTAATATTAATCATGTAATCTGGAATTTATGTCTTTCTCTTCTAGAATTGAGGATGGGCTGAATCTTATTCTTATGATATTGACAGTTCATGACACACACATAATTAGATACTTGATGTCTTAGTTTGCTAAAAGCTGCCCAAGCAAAATATCAAAAATGGATTGGCTTTTTTTTTTTTTAAAGATTTATTTATTTACTTATATTTCCCCCTTCCCCTCCTTCCACCCTGCTGTTTTTGCTGTCTGTGTTGTCTTCTCTTCTCATTTTCTCTCCTTTAGGATTCACCAGGATTCGATCCAGGAGACCCCTGATGTGGAGAGAGGTTCCCTGTCAATTGCACCACCTCAGTTCCTGGTTTCTGCTGCGCTTCACCTTGACTCTCCCCTTGTCTCTCTTTTGATGGGTCATCCTCTTGCTGCATGACTCACTTGCACAGGCACTGGCTCACCATGCGGACACTTATACGGGTGCTGGCTCACCATGCAGGCACTTGCGCTCACCATGTGGGCACTGGCTTGCCATGCAGGCATGCTTTCTCTTCTTTTACACCAGGAGGCCCCAGGGATCAAACCCAGGTCCTCCCATATGGTAGACAGAAACCCTATCACTTGAACCACATCCGCTTCCCTGGGTTGGCTTTTATAATGGAAATTTATTAGGGTAAAAGCTTACAGTTCCTAGACTGTGAAAATGTCCAAATCAAGGCATCATCAGAGATGTTGTCTCATCAAAGACTGGCTGCTGGTGATCCTAGATTCCTGCCATGTGGCAAGGCAAAATGGCAGCCAGTCTCTGCATTCTCCCCCTGGCTGCTTTCTCCCCTAGTCCAGTTGTGTGCAGTCAGGTACAGGACTCAACTCCCCTCGTCTCCAGGGTCATAGCTTTGGGGCTGCTCCATCGATTTCAGACTCTTAGAGATTCTTTGTCTCTCTGTAGCTGCCATTGATTCTGGAGTCTTCTCTCACGTGACGGCTCTCCTTCTCTGTAATCTCATCCTTTTATTAGGATTTTTAATGGAGTTTTATGTAGAACTCCAGAAAAAGGATTAGCACCTAATCCTTTGTGGGTCCCATAGTCTAATCAAAGGCCCTAAACTGAAGTGATCTGATCAAGAATGACATAATCAAAAGGTCCCTTAACTGAATCTAATCAAAAGGTCCTGCATGCAGTAGGTTCACATGCACAGGAATAGGTTAGCTTAAAAACATGATTTTCTGGGGCCCATAAAAGACTCAAACCAGCACACTTGATAAATGTTGACTTGATCAAAATAAGCTTAAGACAAGAGAAAATAATTTTACACAATTTAAAAATATGCTTATTACATTCTTATTATATTCTTTTATATTTAGATCTTCTAGACAAAAATTAGAATAGTAGTATGTTAAAGTTGAAATGAGGTTGTGAGGTCATCTTCTTTCATTTTCCTTGTTTTATAGATGAGGAAGGTCCAAAGAGGGAAAAGGAGTGACTTGTGCAAGTTAGTGGGAGTGTAGGAAGAAGAACCCAGGTCTCTTGACTCCTAGATGTTTTTTTTTTTAAAGATTTATTTGTTTATTTATTTCTCTCCCCTCTCCCCCCACCCCGGTTGTCTGTTCTCTGTGTCTGTTTGCTGCGTCTTCTTTGTCCACTTCTGTTGTTGTCAGTGGCACGGAAATCTGTTTCCTTTTGCTAGGTCATCTTGTGTCAGCTCTCCGTGAGTGCAGCACCGTTCCTGGGCAGGCTGCACTTTCTTTCCCGCTGGGCGGCTCTCCTTACAGGGCACACTCCTTGTGCGTGGGGCTCCCCTATGCAGGGGACACCCCTGCGTGGCACGGCACTCCCTGCGCGCATCAGCACTGCACATGGGCCAGCTGCACAGGGGTCAAGGAGGCCTGGGGTTTGAACCGCGGACCTCCCATGTGGTAGATGGATGCCCTAACCACTGGGCCAAGTCTGCCGCCCCCTCCTAGATGTTTTAATTCCTCATTTTCTCTCTATTACATTTCAGAGTGTGGGGGTGCTTCCTGGGGTAGAGTTGAAAAAATCTGTTTATGTATTAGCTCTGGCACAGTTTGCACACAGATGTCATTTTTTCCAGGTAGTACCAGAAACTACTTGCAAGACTTCATTTCTCTTTTGGTAAGCACAGCTTATCTACTGAATTTGGGAAGAAAGTGATCAGGAGCAATTTGGGCTTAGCTATAATTAATTAGAATATATTACAAACTAGTAATTCCTTTTTCTTTGAACGCACGTGCACATATATGAATACATTCCTATGTTTGGGGAGGTGTGCTTTAGTCACCTTGGAAATGCATCCATTTTCTGTTGGATTATGCTTTTTCTTTTTTTTCTTTTTTTTTAAGGGTCAGTAAACATACATACATGTACAACTTAGAATATGTTTCTCTTAAAAATGAAAGAAATTGTCAATGTGGCCATGAGTGGAGGGTGTGGGGAATGGGGTATATGGGGACCTCTTATATTTTTTAAGGTAACATTTTTGTGATTCATGTATCTTTAAAAAAAAAAAAAAAGAATACAATTTTTAAAAATGTATTAACATTTGAATTACATGTTTTAAACTTCAAATATCTTATCACATGGTCTTGAAAACAGTGAAATATATGTGTTTGAATGGGATTTGGAGCCAGAAAACTTAAGCAATAATATATCTTGGGCAAGTCCTAGTAACCTGAGCCTTAGGCTCCTCACATAAAGTGGTGATAATAATAATGCCCATCTCACAAGGTGATTATGAAATGTCAGAGAAGATTATGAATTACACTTAGTAATTCATGAAGTACTAAAGAAACAGTAATTGTTGAAAAATACTTGATGACTCAGTCCCAACCCTATTTTATAACTTCGTCTTTAATTGGAATGATGAAAGTTAGATTCATTTGATTTCCTGTACTTGTCCCTAGCTGGAATTGGGGAAAAGTGGGAAGAGAAAGCTGGAATCTTTATCACAAAGGGAGAATTTGAATGAAAGATGGGGGAATACTTACGGAAGTATTGGTCTGTTTTCAGCTATTTCCTCATCTTTTTCAAGACTGCACTTGGTTGTTTTTTTTTAAGTGATGCCTTTTCATTGTCTATGTAGTATGTTTTTTCTGGCAGCTCTTGGTTTATGAATTCTCATTACTATATTTTCCACAGTCCATCTTTTTGAAAAGTAATTTCTCAGAAAACAGTTGTCTGTTTTCTTATGATATAAATAAATTTTATTTTTATTTTATTTTTTTGAGATACTGGGGCTAGGGATTGAACCTGAGACTTTGTATGTGGGAAGCTGGTACTCAACCACTGAGCCACATCGGCTCCCCTGAGTTGGTTTTTTTGTTTGTTTGCTTGTTTGTTTTTGTTTTTGTTTCTGGGAGGCACTGGAAACCTCCCAAGTGGGAAGGACACACTCAACTGCTTGAGCTACCTCTGCTCCCTGATTATTTTCTTAATTGCTTTTTTAAAGGAAGCTACATGTATTGGTCTGCCAAAGGGGTGCTGATGCAAAGTACCAGAAATCTATTGGCTTTTATAAAGGGTATTTATTTGGGGGTAAACACAGTTGTAATGCCCTAAAGAGTCCAGCTCAAGGTTACTTGCTCACCAAAATCTGTTGATGTGGTTGAAGCAAGATAGCGGGTGACCTCTGCCTGGTCACTCCTTCCTTCTTCCTCTTAAGGCTCCATTCTCTTTGGCTGCAAAGGCAAATGGCTCACCTCTCCCCAGGGCTCCAGGATCAAAACTGGCAAAGTTCTGTCTCTTGTCTATGGAGCTCTTGTGTTTTCTTCTGTGTGTTTTCTTGAGTGAGTGTTTGTTTCTGTAACTTACCAACGAGACAGGACTTAAACTGAGTTACACCCTACTGACATTGTTGAATCAAAGCCCTTATCTTAACATAATTTAATTAATCAAAGACATCGCAGCTGAATCTAATACAATCAAAGGGGATCATACCCAGCGGAACAGACCAGTGGATAAACATAATCTCTCTGTAATTTATAAATAATCTCAAACTGCTACACTGTGTTGGTTCTTAGAAACTCACAAGTAACTCTTGGTTTTGTTTTGTAGGCTCAGATCACCATGAAAGTAATACAAGGCTTATATAGTGGGGTCACCACTGTGGAACTAGACACTTTGGCTGCTGAAACTGCTGCGACCTTGACTACTAAGCACCCTGACTATGCCATATTGGCAGCAAGGATTGCTGTCTCTAACTTGCACAAAGAAACAAAGAAAGTGTTCAGTGGTGAGTGGGGTAAAAAAGTTAGAAAGAATATCGTGTTCTTGGAAAATTTATAGTACTAAAAAGAAACTTTATATGTCAATAGAAAAGTAACACCGTGTTTAAAATAGCAAAATGTGCAAGTTAGTTGCAATGAGGGGACTAGAACTTCTTATTTCTTTATACTGCTGGCCTGCTGAATTAAAGAATCAATGGATCCTTGATCCCTTTTTTGTTCTTTGGGGGGAAAAGACTCTTTAGACAACTGGTGGTGGTGGTTGGAAAAGGAATAATATTTATCAATAAATTCTGGCTTAAACAACAAAATGTAACATTTGATCTCTTTTCACTATTAGCAACCACTTTGTTCCATCACTCTCATTTCAGAGAATGTGGACCAAGGAAGGTTAAATAATTCATTCAGTTTGTAAGAAACCAGCTGGTAGACTAGCTGAGATTAAAAATCTTTTGACTCTGAATTCTAGACCTATTATGTATATAATAAATATAATAGATTACAATCATTTTACCCTCTCTCTTTAGTAGATCTGTTGTAGAGTCTATTCTCCTGAAATTGATCTATAAATTCAATTCAGTCCCAATCAAAACTCCACCAATGTGTATGTACATATTTGTAAATGCAGAGGGGCAAGGATTACTATAATGTCTTGAAGAGTAAAATGAGAGACTTAGTAAATATGTTTTTTTTTTTGAGGTACTGGGATGGGGATCGAACCCGGGACACTAGTAAATGGGAAGCTGCTGCTCAACACTGAGCCACATTGGCTGCTCTGAGTTAGTTTTTTCATTTATTTGCTTGTTGTTTTTTTTTTGTTTGTTTTGTTTTGGTTTAAGGAGGCACCAGGAACCGAACCTGGGACCTCCCCTGTGGGAAGCAGGCACTCAACCTCTTGAGCCACATCTGCTCCCTTAAATGTGCTTTTTTTCAGAAGTGAAATGCTTGGGATTACAGATTCTGAGTTTTATGTTGATTTTCTATTCTGTTAGGATCAAGTTTACTGGGGAGAAGAGATTATAATTTCCACATTTCCTTATTTTCATTCAGCAATTCTCAGTGGAGAGTGGATATGAGAATCACCTTGAGATCTTTTTTCAAATTATAAGAGCTTTATACTCACTAACTTTGGAAGGGCATTTCCTTAAGTGAGGTGTTATTATGTATTTATTCAATATACATGTTTATTGACCATCTTTTATGCTAAGTTTTGAGGTGTTGGAATGGAAATAAAGGTTGAGAACCACTGTTTTAAACTATTACCTGAATATTGAATTTGGTGTTAAGTGGTTTTGTGACATTTTCATTTTTTGTTTTTTTCAGATGTGATGGAAGACCTCTACAACTACATTAACCCTCACAATGGCAAACACTCTCCCATGGTGGCCAAGACAACATTGGATATTGTTTTGGCCAATAAAGATGTGCGTATAATGTGTGTGTGTGTTTTGTTTTTTTTTTTTTTTGCTGCTGGGGGGCTGGGGATTGAACCTGGGACCTTGTATGTAGGAAGCTAGTGCTCAACCACTAAACCACATAGGCTTCCCTCAGTTGGGTTTTTCGTTTGTTTTGCTTGTTGTTTGTTTTTTTCAGGAGGCACCAGGAACCAAATCCAGGACCTCCCATGTAGGAGGCGGGTGCTCAACCACTTGACCCACATCTGCTCCTTAATGCTTTTCTAATAAAACATTTTTGAGTTTTTATTTTAAAGTGATATGTACATTAAAAAAAAAATTAGTACAAAGGAAATAAGGTGGAAAATATTTCTTCTAGTCTGAATCCTCGTTATCCTCTCTAGAAGCAACAATATTTTATCATTTTGAAATGTATTCTTCCAGAGCTGCTCCCTGTGTGTATGTGTACTATATGTTTTCCTTCTAGTGGTAGCATACTATGCATAGTGTTCTTGCTGATGCTTTTTTAACCTACCAGTATATATCTATGAGGTTGTTCTGTATCAGTATTTATGAAATTATAGCATAGCATTCCATTTTGTAAATAATATTATCACTATGTATATGTAAGCCTATATCTAGTGATGAACATTTAAGTTGTTTTTCATTTACTGCTGTGGTGAATATCCTTGTATGGTAGGTATTTTGCACATAGATAAATATATCTGTAAGATAAATCCCTCAAGTGAAATTGCTGAGCCAAAGAATATATGCATTCAAAATTTAATAGAGGTGAGTGGATGTATGTAGCTCAAGTGGTTGAGCCTCTGATTCCTGTGTGCAAGGTCTCGGGTTTGACCCTGGTACCTCCTAAAAACAAAGCAAACAAGCAAAAAACCAACTCTCACTAGAGAGTGGATGTCCTGGGTTCAATCTCCAGTACCTCTTGAAAAAAAAATTTTAATAGTCATTGACAAACTGGCTCCCAGAAAGGTCACTCAGGTTGAATTTTAAAAGATCTTGCTCAGCAATTTAAAAATTATTCACTAGTGTTCCAATTCCTTTCTTAACTAGATTTCAGAGTATAGAAAGGAAAAGATAGAAAGGGCCAATCCAGGCTCCTTGCACACAGGATTTATTTACTATGAGTATCTGAAAAGAATAGAAGCCACTGTTAACATTAAGTAATAGAATGATTAGTTGACTACCTCTCTAAATATATATTTGATGCCAAAGATACTAAGAAAATTCTGAGTTGTTTATGTGTTGTTATATCTTGAAGACAGGTTAAAGACAAAAATAACAACTACAGCAAAAACTGTGTCTATAGGATAAATATCGATAGTCAGATAGTTCAGTTCTCCACTATTCACTCGAGGCCCCTACCTGCCTTTGACGATAAAAGTGCCCTTAAAAACTCAAAGAGAGGGGAGTGGATGAGGCTCTGTGGTTGAGCACCTGCTTCCCATGTATGAAGTCCTGGGTTCAGTCTCTGGTATCTCCTAAAAACACACACACAATTTTAGAGAAAGGGGAAGCAGAGTTTGTTAAAGATTTTTCTACTTCTTGGACATGGATCATTATGTAGAAACGTTAGTATTTTTAAAAACTGGCTTCATTTTTCTCTATTCATAATGATTATTTGTACCTAATTGCTTTTGTTTTCCTCTAAAAGGCTTTATAGCCTACAAAAACTCTGGCACTAAGTCAGCTATAAAATCCTGCTGTCACAACAATGGATTTTTAAAAAACATTTAAAGAATCTTATGTCTTAAAAAGCCTTAGAATTCTCATAACCCTTCTGTCACTGTTTATCATATGTATTGTTATGTTCGAATTCAATAAATTTTTAAGTAAAAATATGTATTTGTAATTACATGGTACCAATACCTATGAATCAATAGCCAATCCAAAAGAAGTTTTAAGGATAAGAATGTAATCCCTTTTATGCTTATGTTCTTCCCCTCTTTAATTTGAGATGTACTGTAAGTGTAATGGCAGTTTTGGAAAATCACATTTAATCATACAACCTGTATTTGTGTGTTCTCTTCTAGTCTTTTAATATGCATGTTCTAAAAACTAATTAGGTTACTCAATTTATATACTTTTTCTTTGTCTTAATCTTAGATATGAATTTCTAGTCTATAGCAATAATCTTAGTGCTACCTTTTTTTTTTTTTTTGCATTTTATATCTTTTAGTTCTTGAGTCAGGGCTCAAAGATATCAGATTTTGTGAAAATAAGTCATTGAAAATATATTTTCTATTAATTTTAGTTATGATTTCTTTTTTTTTCCCTATCAGCGCCTGAATTCTGCCATTATTTATGACCGAGACTTCTCTTACAATTACTTTGGCTTTAAGGTAAATAATGAGTTTCAGATAAGTGGTAATTTCTCCAAAATCAGGATATACAGGATTTTCTTTATGTTTTAGTAATACAGTTATAAAGGCAATGAGTTGTTGGGAGTTATAATGGAATTGGAGGATTAGTGGGATTAGGGTAAAGGTGCTGGTTTGAATTAATGCAAAGAAAGCATATCTATTTTCAATTTTTCAATTTTCTAAATATTTCTTCTGGAATTATTGAGGAAATATGCCAACAGATAATTTGCCAAAATTATTCCATATTCTACTGTTTATGAAACAACTGTTCACTATGTGCCAAGTGCTTTTCTGGGTATTTTTGTGTTAATTGGCAGTATAGTGTAGTGTTTGAGAGCACAAATGCTGGTCTGAGACCACCTGGATTCAAATCTCTGCCTTTTACTAAGTTTTTGAAAAAATTTTTTATTGATGTATATCATGCATACATCAACACACAAATAAAAGTGTGTAGTAAAGATTGCAAACTTACAAAATAAACATATGTAATATCACACAGGGGTCTCATACATCACCTCTCCACCAACTCTTTGCATTGGTGTGAAATATTTCTTACAAACTATACAAGAGCATTGTCAAAATATTACTACCAACTATATTCCTTATCTTATATTTGGTGTGTTTTTCCCCCAACCCAATCTATTTTTTTTTTTAATGTATTTTTATTACAGATATTATGAACTTGCAAAACAATCATACAGATGTGTAGATTTGCCATACAACTGCACACCCTGGTGGAACATTTGTTATAGATTGTGAGATAATATCATCAGACTGTTACCACCAATCATGGTCCATAGCATACATTTGGCACACTTTTTCCATACATCTCCATTATCAACACAGTATAGCTTGGCATTAATGCAAGAATATTATAGTATTGCTGTTAACCACAGTCTATAGGTCACACCAATTGTAGTTTTCCCATGTTTCTCCATAATCCCATCACCCTGCAATAGTGATGTACATCTGCTCTAGCTCACAGAAGGACTCTCTTGCATTTGTACCTTTAACCACAATTCTCAACCACCTCTGTGTTCACTGTGTTATTCAGTCCCTAGGTTATTATTTAGCCTTCTTTCTATTGACTTTTTCTTCCCCAGACTACCTTTTTCAGTCACAATCCCATTTATAAACTAGTCGTTACTCACTATCATGTGTTACTCTCAACTATCCATTTCCACACTTTCACAGTCAAGTTAATTAAAACGTCTACGTGCATTAAGTATCTTTAGCTCTTCTCAACCCTCCTCTTAATCTTTTTATAACCTATACTCTAGCTTTTAATTCCATGTGTTTATTATATGTATTTAGTTCATATTAATGAGACCATGCAATATTTGTCCTTTTGTGTCTGGCTTACTTCGCTTAGTATAATGCCTTCAAGACTCATCCATGTTATCACATATGTCCAAATTTCATTTCTTCTTCTTGTAGCATATTATTCCAACATATATATATATATATATATACCATATTTTGTTTATCCAGTCATTGATGGATGTACACTTGGGTTGTTTCCATCTTTTGGCAATTGTGAACAATGCTGCTATGAACATTAGTGTGCAGATGTCTGTTCGTGTCATAGTTTTTAGTTCTTCTGGATATATTCCTAGTAGAGGAATTGCTGGATCATATGGCAGTTCTATATTTAGCTTCCCGAGGAACCGCCAAACTCTTCCACAGAGGCTGCACCATTTTACACTCCCACCAACAGTGAAGGAGTGTTCTTATTTCTCCACATCCTCTCCAGCACTAATTTTTGTCTGTTTTTTAAATAATGGTCATTCTGTGTGGTGTTAGATGATATCTTATTGTTGTTTTAATTTGCATTTCCCTAATAGCTAGTGATATGGAACATTTTTCATGTGCTCTTTGGCCATTTGTATTTCCTCTCTGGAGAAATGTCTATTTAAATCTTTTGCCCATTTTTTAATTGGATTGCTTGCTGTTTTATTGTTGAGTTGTATGATCTCTTTCTATAGAATGGAAATCAAATCCTTACTGGATAAGTGGTTTCCAAATATTTTCTCCCATTGACTGGGCTGCCTTTTCACCTTCTTGATGAATTCCTTTGAATCACAGACATGTTTAAGTTTGAGGAGGTCCCATTTATCCATGGTTTCTTTTGTTGCTTGTGCTTTTCATGTAAGATTTAAGAATCTACCACCTACCACCAGGTCTTGAAGATGTTTCCCTACGTTTTCTGCTAGGAGCTTTATGGTACTTCCTTTTATATTTAGGTCTTTGATCCATTTTGAGTTAATTTTTGTATAAGCTGTGAGGTGGGGGTCTTCTTTCTTTTTTTTGGCTATGG
The DNA here is from genome assembly GCF_030445035.2 of Dasypus novemcinctus. Lineage (NCBI taxonomy): Eukaryota > Metazoa > Chordata > Mammalia > Cingulata > Dasypodidae > Dasypus > Dasypus novemcinctus. Next base: position 101,615,439 of record NC_080682.1, on the reverse strand, counting down.
ATATCCAGTTCTCCCAACACCATTTGTTGAATAAACTGTTCTGCCCCAACTAAGAGGGCTTGACAGGCTTGTCAAAAATCACACTTGGCCATAGATGTGAGGGTCTGTTTCTGAACCATCACTTCAGTTCCATTGGTCTATGTGTCTGTCTTTATGCCAATACTATGGTGTTTTTACCACTATAGCTAGGTAATATGATTTAAAGTCTGGAAGTGAGAGTCCTCCAACTTCACTTTTCCTTTTTAAGATGTTTCTGACTATTCAGGGCCTTTTACCCTTCCAGATAAATTTGTTTTCCATTTGCTTAAAAATGGTGAAATTTTTATTGGGATTGCATTCAATTTGTATATCAATTTGGGTAGAATTGACATCTTAATGATATTTAGTCTTCTAGTCCATGAGCATGGAATGTTCTTGCAATTATTTGGGTCTTTTTTTATTTATTTTAGCAGTGCATTATAGTTTTCTGAATACAAGTGCTTTGCATCCTTGTTAAATGTTTGATTCTTTTAGTTGCTATTGTAAATGGAATTTTTTTCCTGGCTTCCTCCTCAGATTGTGCATTATTAGTGTATAAAAACACCACTGATTTTTGCATATTGATCTTGTATCCTGACACTCTACTGAAATCATTTATTAAGCTCTAGCAGCTTTGTTGTAGATTTTTCAGGATTTTCTAGATATACAATCATATCATCTGAGAATAGTGAAAGTTTTAATTCTTCCTTTCCAATTTGGATGCCTTTTATTTCTTTTTCTTGCCTGTTTGCTCTAGCTAGAACCTCTAGCACTATATTGAACAACAGTGGTGTCAGTGGGCATCCTTGTCTTGTCCCTGATCTCAATGGGAAAGCTTTTAGTTTTTCACCATTGAATACAATGTTAGCTGTGGGTTTTTCATATATGGCCTATATCATGTTGAAAAAATTTCCTTCAATTCATATTTTTTGTAGTATTTTTATTAAGAAAGGATGCTGTATTTTGTCAAATGCCTTTTCTGCATCAGTTGATAAGATCATGTGATTTTTCTTCTTTGATTTATTAATGTGGTGTATTATGCTGATTGGTTTTCTTGTGTTAAAACGGCCTTGCATGCATGGTATAAAACCTACTTGATCATGATGGATAATTGTTTTAATGTGTTCTTGGATTCAATTAACAAGTATTTTTTTGAGGATTTTTGCATCTGTATTCATTAGAGAAATGAGTCTTTAATTTTATTTTTTTGTAATATCTTTATCTGGCTTTGGTATTAGGGTGATAATTGGCTTCATAGAATGTGTTTGGTAGCATTCCTTCCTGTTGAATTTTTTGGACGAGCTTGAGTAAGATTGTTATTAAATCTTCTTTGAATGCTTTGTAGAATTCACCTGTGAAATTGTTTGGTCCTGGGCTTTTCATTTTGGGGAGCTGTTTGGTGACTGTTTCAATTTCTTTACTTGTGATTGGCTTGTTGAGGTCTTCTGTTTCTTCTAGTGTCAGTGTTAGTTGTTTGTACATTTCTAGGAATTTTTTCATTTCATCTACATTGTCTAGTTTTTTGGCATAAAGTTATTCATAGTATCCTCTTATGATCTCCCTTATTCTGTTGGGGTCAGTAGGAAGGTTCCCTTTTTCATTTTTTATTTCATTTATTTGCATCTTCTCTCTTTTTTTCTTAGTCATTCTAGCTAAGGGTTTGTCGATATTGTTAATCTTCTTGAAGAACCAACTTTTGGTTTTGTTAATTTTCTCTATTGTATTTTTCTTCTCAAGTTCATTTATGTCTGCTCTGATCTTTGTTATTTCATTCCTTCTACTTGGTTTAGGATTAGTTTGCTGTTCTGTTTCTGGTTCCTCCAGCTGTATAGTTAGGTCATTGATTTTAGCTCTTTCTTCTTTTTTAATGTAAGCATCGATGGCTATAAATTTTTCTCTCAACACTGCCTTTGCAGCATCCCATAGGTTCTGATATGTTGTATTCTCATTGTCATTTGTCATGAGATACTTATTGATTTCTCTTGAAATTTCTTTTTTAACCCACTGGTGATTTAAGAGTGTATTGTTTAACCTCCATATATATGTGAATTTCCCCTTTATTTGCCACTTGTTGATTTCCAGCTTTACTCCGTTATGATCAGAGAAAGTGTTTTGTATAATTTCAATTTTGTTGAATTTATTGAGATCTGCTTTGTGTCCCAACATATGGTCTATCCTGGAGAAAGATCCCTGAGCACTTGAAAAGAATGTATATCCTGCTGTTTTGGGGGTGCAATGTTCTGTATATATCTATTAGGTTTAGTCCAATTATCATACTATTCAAGCTCTCTGTTTCTTTAATGATCTTCTGCCCAGATGTTCTATCCAATGCTGAGAGTGGTGTATTAAAGTCTCCAACTATTATTGTAGAGATGTCTGTTTCTCCCTTCAGTTTTGCCAGTGTTTGCCACGTGTATCTTGAGGCATCCTGGTTAGGTGCATATATTATTTATGATTGTTATTTCTTCTTGGTGAATCATCCCTTTTATTAATATGTAATGTCCTTCCTTGTCTCTAATAACAGTTTTGCTTTTAAAGTCTGTATTATCTGATGTAAGTGTAGCTACCCTAGCTTTTTTTTTGGTTACTTCCTGTGTGGAATATCTTTTTCCAATCCTTTCACTTTCAATTTATTGGTATCCTTGGGTTTAAGGCGAGTCTCTTACAGACAGCATATAGATGGCATATATTTTCTTATCCATTCTGCCAGTCTGAGTCTTTTGATTGGGGAGTTTAATCCATTGACATTCAATGTTATTACTGTAAAGGCAGTTCTTATTTCGTCTATTTTGATCTTTGTGTTTTTTCTGTTATTTTATATTTGATACTTAGTTACTGTTACTGATACAGTTGTCATTTCTAGACTCTCTTCCAGACCTCTCTCTCCTGTCTTTTCTTTTCAGGTTGTAACACTCCCTTTAGTATTTCTTGCAAAGCTGGTCTTTTTGTTATTAACTCTCTCAGTTTCTGTTTATCTGTAAATATTCTAATCTCGCCCTCATTTTTAAAAGATAATCTTGCTGGGTGTAAAATCCTTGGCTGGCAGTTTTTCTCCTGCAGTATCTTAGATATATCATACCACTGCCTTCTTGCCTCCATGGTTTCTGATGAGAAATCGGCACTTAATCTTATAGGGTATCCCTTATATGTTGTGCATTGCTTTTCTCTTGCTTTTCTCAGAATTCTCTATTTGCTTCTGGCATTTGACATTCTCATTAGTGTGTGTTTTGGAGTTGGTCTATTTGGATTTATTCGGATGGAATTATGTTGTGCTTCTTGGACATAGATATCTATGTCCTTCAATAGGGTTGGGAAATTTTCTGCCATTATTTCTTCAAATAGTCTTTCTTCTCCTTTTCCCTTCTCTTCTCCTTCTGGGACACCTGTGACATGTATGTTTGCATGTTTCTTGCTGTCATTTAGTTCCCTGAGACCCTGTTCAATTTTTTCCATTCTTTTCTTCAACTATTCTTTTGTTTGTTCACTTTCGGAGGCCATGTCTTTGAGCTTGCCAGTCCTTTCTTCTGCTTCCTCAAATCTGCTGTCATATGCCTCCACTGTATTTTTAATTTCATTTATTGCACCTTTCATTCCCATGAGGTCTATTTTTCTATGTATGCTTTCAAATTCTTTGCTCATCCAGTGTCTTCTTAATATCCTTAATCTCTTTAGCCATCTCATTGAATTCATTAAGGAGATTTATTTGAACATCTAAAATTACTTGTCTCAAACTCCTTTATGTCATCTGCAGGCTTTTCTTGTGCCTTAATTGGGCCATCTCTTCTCTTTTCTTGGTATGGATTGTAATTTTTTGTTGGTGTTTCCACATCTGGCTTGCTATGTATTTATTCTGGGTACAGTTTCTCCCTTTAGTTTAGGGATTTCTTACGTTTTCCTCCTTGCTAGGTGTGTAGTAGCAGCCAAGGATGTAGTTTGTGCTGTAAGCTATGGAGGCTGAAGCTGCCCACATTGCCCCAGGAAGTGATGAAGCTTCTCCCACCTTTCTCCTATGTCAAGGGTAGGGACAGAGCTGTAGCCAAGCATAATAATCCCAGTTGGGCATAAGACCGTCTGTAGTTACCCAGAGACAGTGATGAAGCTTCACACCTCTTCCTCCCCTATCTTAGGCAGGGATGGAGCTATAGTTTTGGTCAGCAATTTATGCTGTGTGGGCCCAAGATGACCACAGTTGCTCGGCTAACTGCAGGAGAGGTAAACTCTCCTACCAGGAGTGGGAATGGACCCTCTGGAGTGCCCAACAATCTAATCTCTGTGCGTCAAATATGCCTGCGGTTGCCCTGAGAGGCTCCGGGAGTACTGTCCCTTCTGTCCTTTAGGGGGTGGGAACAGAACCACAAATGCTCAACAGTTCAGTCCCACCGTTGCCCAGAGAGGCTCAGGAAGCACCAGCTCCCTCCTATCCTATTGGGTGGTAGGGGTGGTTCTGTGGGCACTCAACAGTTCAGTCCCTTTAGGCTAAGAATACCTGCCATTGCCTGGAGAGGTTGAAGAAACACCAGCCCCCTTCTGTCCTCTTAAGGCATGGGGTTGGATCCATAGGCACCTGACAGTTCAGTCCCTGTTGGCTAAAAGTTCCTGCCGTTGTCCAGAGAAGCAGTGGAGACACCAAAACCCTCCTATCCAATGGGGGGGGGGGTGAGGGTGGATTCATAGGCATCCAGTAGTCCAGTTCATGCAGGCTGAAGGTCTGCTGTTGCCCAAAAAGGCTACGGAAAGACCAGCCCCCTTCTTTCCTATTATGGGGTGAGGGTGCGTCTATAAGTACCCACCAGACCAGGCTCTGTGGGCCAAAAGCACCTGCATTTACCCAAAGAGGCTGGGTAAACACAGTCCATTTCTTGTCCTATTGGGGATGGAGGTGGAGGCACAGGTGCCCAACAGTCAGATTTGTGCAGCTTAAAACCATTGCCCTGAGTGGCTGAGGCAACACCAGCCCCCTCCTATCCTGTGGGGGGACAGAGATGGAGATGGGCTGAAAGGCACTCAACAAATCTGTATGGGCTGAAAACTCCTACCATTGCCCAGAGAGGCTGAGACCCAGCTCCTCTCCTATTCTCTTGGGGTGTGGGAATGAGCCCCAGGTGTCCGACTATTCAGCCTCTGCCAGCGGAGCGCACTTGCACTTCCCTGGAGAGCCTGGTGCAGGTTCCGCCAGCTACCTCTCTGCTGGAGGTGGGGCAGGAGCCTAGGCTAGGGCTGATCTTGGTCGAAAGAAGCCAGTCCCTAACTTCACTGGATTTCAGTCAGCCAAGCTCCCCCTCATGCTGGGGCAGAGTCAAGATGGCAGTTACCGGACTCTTTCCTACTTGGACAGGCTCAGACCCTAGTTGGCTCTAGGATTATACTTTAGTCAGCCAAGTCCACTAATCAGCAGCTGAGGTCAGTGGACATGTCTCTTCCTCCACTGTTTATGGGAAATGGCTTTTAATTCCAGCCATGGAATAGCTCCTAAGGTGGCTTGTGTCCCTAGAGTAGGATGGGCACCAGCCTCTGCAGCGTGGCTTGCAGCTTGCCAGGGAGGTGGTGCAAGTCCTCCGAGCTACCTCTCTGCTGAAGGTGGACTGGGATTTAGGCTACACCTGTGATCCAGCCTGGGTAGAAAGAAGCCAGTCCTTAAAAGCACTGTGATTTTCAGTCAGCACCACTTCCCCTCATGCCTGGGGCGGGGTCAGAATGGCGGCCACCAGCTTCCTTCTGACCTGGACAGGCTCAAAGTTTAGTTGTTCCTAGGATTCTACTTCAACCCGCCGAATCCACTTATCAGTAGCTGAAGTCAGTGCCACCTTGTGTTTTCCTCCCGTTTTTATTGGGGGAGATGGAACTTCAACTCCAACCACAAAATAGCTCCCGAGGTGGCTTCCATGCCATGGGCCCTGACCTCCGTGGCGTGGAGGGCTCTACCCACAATTCCTCTGTGCAGATGGGTAGTCTCCTCCTTCCACACTGTCAAGGATGTTGCAGGATACTCCTTTGGTCTCCTGGGTCCTCCAGAAGGTGCTTTAGGTAGCTCTGGGTGACCACCAACTGCCCTGTTTCAGAAGCTGACTCCAGGAGCTCCTTACCCTGCCGCCATCTTGGCTCCACCCCTTTACTAAGGTTTTTAATCTCTCTATGCTTCAGTTTCCTCATCTTTAGAGTGTGAATTTCGTAGGGTTGTGGAGATTAAATGAGTGTATGTGTTGCTTAGATCAGCGGCTAGCCTGTTGTAAGCACTTTATGGTGTTTGCCATGATGATGATGATGATATTATGGTAACAACCATACCTTCAGTTATTAATTTGTATAGATCTGGCTTTTTCGGGAAATCTTTGTGCAGTCTTTTCCAATTGTTAATGTTCCAAACTGAAGCTAGAAAGAGTAACTATGCTATTTTTTTAAAATTATATAAAAGCTGAGACTATTTAAACAGATTGCTTTATTGTGATTGATATATCCACTGTTTCCTTAAAAACTGAGCTCTGAAAAATTTTTGGTTGCTTTGCTTTTTCTAGACACTAGAGCGGTCCTATTTGTTGAAGATCAATGGCAAAGGTAAAAATGAACATGCTTGTGTGTCGTATTTCCTGTTCATTATGTTGAATATAGAGCTTTGAGCTATTATCCTTATTTCTATTTAAAATCTTTTATAACATTTTAAACGTTAGGTTTAGTTTATGAACAATTGTCCCCCTTAGTTGTTTAAAGTTTTCCTAATTTTCTTGTGGTATTCTTTTTTTTGATTCAAGTATGTATTTCAGTCTAGTTTTTCTGATATATCCTATCATGTGAAAACTCCTCTTTTGTTTATAGTGGCTGAACGACCACAACATATGCTGATGAGGGTATCTGTGGGGATTCACAAAGAAGATATTGATGCTGCTATTGAAACATACAATCTACTCTCTGAGAAGTGGTTTACTCATGCTTCTCCTACTCTATTCAATGCTGGCACCAACCGCCCACAACTTTCTAGGTATGTGTCATCTATAGTTGTTTTTTTTTTTTTTAATATTTATTTTATTTCTCTTCCCTTCTCCTCCGTTATCTGCTCTGTGTTCATTCACTGTGTGTTCTTGCGTGCATCAGTGCTCCGCGTGGGCCAGGTCATCACACAGGTCAGGAGGCCCTGGGTTTGAACCTTGGACCTCCCATGTGGAGTGCCGTGCTACTCAGGGGTGTCCCCCGCGTAGGGGAACCCCACGCACAAGAAACACACCCCGTGAGGAGAGTCACCCAGTGTGAAAAAAGTGCAGCCTGCCCAGGAATGGTGCTGCACACATGGAGAGCTGATGCAGCAAGATGATGCAACAAAAAAGAGACAGATTCTGGGTGCCACTGACAAGAATACAAGTTGACACAATACACAGCAAATGGACACAGAGAAGCAGACAACTTACGGGGAAGGGGGGGAAATAAATAAAATAAATCTTTAAAAAAAACAAAAATAAAAGATATCAGATCCTAATCCAGGTGGACCTAAATCCAATCCAAAGTGTCCTTTTAAGAGAGAGGCAGAAGGAGATTTGATATACCCAGAAAAGGAGAAAATGATGTGAAGCTGGAGGGAGAAATTGGAATGAAGCAGCTGCAAGTAAAGGATTGCTTACAGCCACCAGAAGTTGGAAGAGGTGAGGAATGGATTCTTTTCTAGAGCCTCCTGAAGGAGTATTCTTAATTTCAGCCCAGTAAAACTGATGTTGAACTTCTGACCTTCAGAATGATATTAATAGAATAAATATCTATTGTTTTAAGCCACTAAGTTTGTGGCAATTTGTTATAGTGGCCACAGGAAACCAATACAAATAGCAAGGTAGTTTTGAAGAAAAAGCACTACCACATTTCAACTCTATTATAAAGCTATGATAATTAAGACAGTGTGGTGTTTACTCTGAGATAGACAAATAAGCCACTGCAGTGTAAGAGAGCTAAAAAACTTGAGAACTTGATTGACTTGATGTATAACTGAAGTGTCAGTGCATTTCACTGGGGAAAAGGGTACTAGCAAAATTGATCATCAATATGGAAAAAATTGTAATTAGATTTCCTTTCTTCATGTGATATTCAAAAATAAATTCAATTTAAAAGCCAAACGAGGGGAAGCAGACTTGGCTCAATGGATAGAGTGTCCGCCTACCACATGAGAGGTCTGCGGTTCAAACCTCGGACCTCCTTGACCCATGTGGAGCTGGCCCACACACAGTGCTGATGCGCGCAAGGAGTGCCGTGCCACGCAGGGGTGTCTCCCACGTAGGGGAGCCCCACGTGCAAGGAGTGCACCCCATAAGGAGAGCCACCCAGAGTGAAAGAAAGTCCAGCCTGTCCAGGAGTGGCGCTACACATACAGAGAGCTGACGCAGGAAGATGATGCAACAAAAAGAGACACAGATTCCCACTGCAGCTGACAAGAATATAAATGGACACAAGAACACACAGCAAATGGACACAGAGAGCAGACAACTGGGGGAGGGCATAGGAAGGGGAGACAAATAAGTAAAAAATAAATCTTAAAAAAAAAAATACAAATAAAAGCTAAATGAGAAAGTAAGGTCTTTTGGTGGAACATGTAAGAGAAATACCTATTTTATTCCAAACTTTTTTTCAAACTCATTAAGAAAGTTGAAAGAAGAGACAATGAACACTTAAACACCTACTTCTGCCTAGCCTGAAAAATTACTAAGTTTGCCATATATTTTTTTAAAATTTATTAATTTTTAAAATAAAAAAAAATTTGAATTCTTTTGAAGTGATTTGCAGACATAATGAATCTTAATACTTCAGCTTGCTCCTTGATAGAAGAGTAAATATCACTTCAGTGTGGTGAAGGATTTCTTAAAATAAGATAAAAAGCAATGTACTTTTTATATAGGGAAAAATTTGCAAAATTTACTATATTAAAATTTTAAAACTTCTGAAAATTGGTAACAGTATAAAACCAAGTTTCAGGGTGGGGGAAGATAATTGCAAAACATTAAAGAGAGATTGTATGAAAAAGACGCAAAATCACATAGAAATATAGGCAAGTGATATAAACAAATAATTCATAGAATAAACTTGATTGGCCAATAAATGTGGGTTATTTACAAACTTTGCTAATAATTAGGAAAAGAAAATTAGCAACATAATGTGGTACTTTCTACCTATCAGACTGATAAAAATGAAATGAAAGTGATACTGAGTGTTGGCAAGAATGTAGAACACAGGGAACTATCATATCATGCTAGATGGAGAATGGACTTGTCAATCCACTTTGGACAATCTTTAGTAAAGTGGAATATATGCATAATTTTTTGAGCCAGGAATTCCCCTCCTAGGTTTATACCCTACAGAAACACTTGGACATATGCATAAGACATGCTCAAGAATTTTCACAGCAGAATTGTTTAGAATGGTAAACATGGATAATAATCTAAATGTCCATCATCAGGAAAATGGATAAATATATTGATGTATTCATACAAGGGAATACCTAACCGCAGTGAAAATAAACTGAAGCTACATGGACAAAGAGGAAGGATATCTGTAATACTATATCAAATTAAAAGGAAGTTGCAGAAGGATAAATACATATGCTACCAGAAATTTTAAAATGTAGAATATTTGTGTAGAACAAGTATAAATGCTAAAAGAAAATAGAAATGTATGGAAATTGTAGGGAATTACAATTAGATGATATTTGTAATGTCTAATTTTTGAGGTAGTTGGTAAATACAAAGTATTTGTCATATTCTATCTGTTTAAATATTTGAATAGTTAATAGAAAAAGTCAGCGGATAGAAGCCATTTGAGTGGCTAAATATTCAAGACAGGGAAGGGATCATTGGTAGAGTAAAGTTCCTGAGGTGAGGAGCAGAATGAGATCAAAAGCACAGGTACTACACTGACAAGAATACAAGTGGACACAGAGGGACACACAGCAAATGGACACAGAGAGCAGACAACTGGGCGGGGGGAGTGGGGAAGGGGAGAGATAAATTAAAAAACAAAAATCTTAAAAAAAAGAAAAAAGGGATTACTAAAGGGTTGTCTTTAGAAAGCCATTATGAGGGAGTTATATATTGGTGGACATATCAGAATTGGATAGCTGTTTCATTTTTCTTGGTTTGCTTACAGGTTCAAAAGACTTATGAATTTGCAGGAGGAAAATGTGATAATTGCACATTTGCAGTCTAGCGAAAAAGTGTGAACTAATATTTCAGGTATATCTGTAAAACTTTTTCCTAGGTTTAACCTAAAGTGTAGGCAGCAGGATGATTTTAATAATCTCATTTTGAAATGTTTTATTGTCATAACCAGGGAAAAAAGGTGCTTTTTTTTCCCCATCTAGAAACACCTTGGAGCTTTGTAAACTTACTTACGGTCTTTTAATTGTATTATGATTTTTGTGATTCTGCTTGGTTTCTTTTCCTTGCTCTGAGTTGTGACTTTTTCCCTGTTGTAGCTGTTTTCTCCTGAGTATGAAAGATGATAGTATTGAAGGCATTTATGATACTCTAAAGCAGTGTGCACTCATTTCCAAGTCTGCAGGGGGAATTGGTGTTGCTGTGAGTTGTATTCGAGCTACTGGCAGCTACATTGCTGGGGTAAGCACTGTCATATGACTTTCAAAAAACGTAGATTAGGAGATTCAAGTTCATAAGCAACCAGTCTTGTTGTTGAAAGGCACACTTTTGCTAGTTAACTTTTCATCACAAGTCTAGATAATGATTTCGGATAAGATCTGGATTTAGATCTTGTCTCCACTATTAATAGTAGTGAGGGGCAACATCAAGTTATTTTATATCCCTGTTTGTTTCCTTGTCTGTAAAGTGAGAAAAATATTTAACCATTTAAGATAAAGTTAACATACACTGACAGAGCCCAGAAGGAAACAAGTTCATTATGTGGTGTTTTGAAGGTGCTGTGTATATCACAGCACTTTCATACAATTGTAGAGTGAGTCATTGTTCACTTATTTTCTAGACTGTTTAAAGGTTTGCCTGGGAGTTAAAAGGATTATTTAAAGAATTTAATGAGATATCTTCCAGCCCTTGAAGTCTTGGTATTTTCTTGTTCTCATTCTGGAATCCATTTATTGCTGGGAAATCTCCATTTACCTTATTTATTGTATTTATTTTTTCATATTCTGTAATTCTTATTGTAAGTTGCCTTGGATTCTTTTTGGGTAAAAGACATTGTAGTAGTATTTTTACTCTTACTTTCTCTCAAAATATATATGATCTTTTTTATAAGATTTATATACTGATCTTTATCAGGTGTGGAGTTTAAATTTAGCTGCCCCAATTAAGGACCCTATGATTATAATTGTTCTATCTCATTGTAAATTAGAGATGCCATGAAATAATTTTGTGCATAATTGTAGCTAATTCAACGTTTTGTTGGTTTTATTTTGGACATTATTGTATTTCCAAAGCAGAGATAGAAATGGTTAACTGGTAAAACTATAGATTACTATCTAGAAATTAGATACTTGTTTTGTTGAAACAAGTGAGAGTCATTTGTTTAATGTTAGACCATTTTGTTCTCTGTCTTTGCTGAGTTCCTTCTGCTCTTCCAGATGCTTTTATTCTCCATCTCTCTTTCAGACTAATGGCAATTCCAATGGCCTTGTACCAATGCTGAGAGTGTATAATAATACAGCCCGATATGTGGATCAAGGTGGGAATAAGGTATGTTCTCTTGCTTGAAAATATTGGAAATCAGAACTGAAAGTCTTTAGCCATGTATGCTTTTAATGAGATGGTTTAATTGGGTATAGTTTCTAATTACTTCTAAAATCGATTTTATGAGATATAATTTACTCATAAGTGCACACACTTTAAGTATACAGTTTAATGAGTTTTGGCAAACATATACACCCATGCAGTCACCACCCAACCAAGATGTAGACATTTATTTATATTATCCCTGAAAGGTTCTTCATGCACCTTTGCTTTCAATACCCACACCTCAAAAAGGGATCATAATAAGTGTTCAAAGTTTTTCTTTTAAAAGGTCAACAAAGGACCTCCCTGTTTTATAAGGGAAAAGTAATCAAGCCACTTTTATCATCAGGGTAGTTTATGACTTGAGTCTACCTCTTACAGATATGTAGGCACACTAATCACCTGTTAGTTTATGAATTTACTTTTGATACGAACTTTAAAAAAACCTATTGGGGGGAGTAGATGTGGCTCAAGTGGTTGGGTGCCTGCCTCCCATATGGGAGGTCCTGGTGCCCACTAAAGAAGACAGACAATGAGCAGAAAATGAGCAAAAACAATGAGCAGACAATGAGCAAAAAAACAAAAAACAAACGGAGTGGATGTAGTTCAAGTGATTGGGCACCCACCTCCCACACGGGAGGTCCTGGGTTCAGTTCCCAGTGCCTCCTAAAGAAAAAACAGACAGCGAGTAGACAGTGAGCAGACAACAAGCATAGACAACGAACAAAAAAGCAAAAACAATGAGCAAACAGATGAGGAAGCCACCTCCAGGGATGCGCTGGGGCTAATCTATGGGACCTTGATGGGACAAATCACATCTTTTTGATCTTTAATAAAGAGCACAGCTTAAAATATCAAAGTTAAAACCATTTTCTTTGGACTTTACATACATGTTATGTAGTATAAAGTGAGCTAGACTACACGTGAAGCAGAGGCTGCATCTCTAGTTCATTGTCTCTTCAAATACTTAATCTTTCTTACACATTTTCTTTAAGTCAGTTCTTCCTTGCTCCTAGAATTGTTTAAAGAAAAAAGATTTCTGTATTACTTTTACACTTTTTATATTACTTTTATTTATATTATCTCATTTAATTAATATATGAAGTTTCCTTGTTTCATACTGATTTTGGAAAGAACGATCATTTATTTACCATTAGCGACCTGGAGCATTTGCTATTTACCTGGAGCCTTGGCATTTAGACATCTTTGAATTCCTTGATTTAAAGAAGAACACAGGAAAGGAAGAGCAGCGTGCCAGGGACCTTTTCTTTGCTCTTTGGATTCCAGATCTCTTCATGAAGCGAGTGGAGACTAATCAGGTGAGAGTTAAGTACCTCTTCATAGTGATTTGATTCATGAGCTTTCTCTTCCTCAGTCAACTTAAATCATGCTTAGGAAGAACAACGTATGTGTGATGCCATGAAAGGCACTCTGAGAAAGTTGAGAGATGCCATTACTGCCTTTCGCATTTTATTTTCTAAAGTAGATGATATCTGAACCAAATACTTAAAAGGTCATATATAAACAGGCAGAATTAGATGTTCAGGCCTGAGCCTAAAGTTATTTCCAAGAGAGCTTATGTTAGCACCCCATTCCTTGCAGGGTTTCTAATGGGCTGTGGTTGGTTATTTAAACCTTCTTATGGATGCTACTATTCTCCCCTTTGTAGGACTGGTCTTTGATGTGTCCAAATGAGTGTCCTGGTCTGGATGAGGTGTGGGGAGAGGAATTTGAGAAGCTATATGAAAGGTATGAGAAATATATAGAAGTCTAATAATGTTTTGACCAAGTGTTTCTTTTATTTGGGAATGAAAATTTCAAAAGTCTATCAGTAATTAGCCAGTCCCTAGGAATCTTCAGGAACATCTAGGAGAGAATGTGATTAATACTTGAGTTTTGGTCAGGTTTGCTCCCTGGCTCTTCACCAAAATTTTGCTTCCTATCCTCTTCTTTCTTAAAACTTTGTTATATATAAATAGAAGCTTGTGATTTTTAATTGGTCCTTGTAATAAAACTGAAGTGATGACTAATAGGGTTATTATTTTGGTCTGTCATACAGTGTATTTAATGAAATGAGTTATTCTTTATATTGCAAACAGGTATTATGAAAAACTAGGACATGTTTCATTAGTTCCTTAAGTATTAGGAAATTTGGCTACTTTAGGTTCTGCTCTTTTTTATTGTAAAAGTGTTGTTGATTTAGTGTGTTTGAAGGGGCTTAAAGCTGTCAGAATAAAATGAGTATCATTCCTTTTTTTCTTCCCTTAGCTAACTTATTTTAAAAACTTAAGAGTGTGAAGAGTTTTATATTTAATGTCGTTTCTTCAAATTGTCTGCAATGAAGATTTTTCTTAGGGAATAAATATTAAAATAATATTACCTTTGGCTTTTAGTTATGAGAAACAGGGTCGCGTCCGAAAAGTTGTGAAAGCTCAGCAGCTTTGGTATGCCATCATTGAGTCTCAGACAGAGACAGGTACCCCATACATGCTCTACAAAGACTCCTGTAATCGGAAGAGCAACCAACAGAACCTGGGAACGATCAAATGCAGCAACCTTTGCACAGAAATAGTAGAATATACCAGCAAAGATGAGGTAGGTAGAAGAACTTCTGCCTTAGAGTATTGAGAAAGATTCTTAGGCATTTACTGCTTTAGAATCTTGATTTCACTTGAGATGGGTGAAGGGAGTTTTCATAGTTTGTTGTAAGCAGAAGAGCACTAAAATAGACAGTGAGAGATACTGTTGACTATGCTTATGAGCCTGTATGCTTGAAAATTCAACTTAACCTAGAGCTGCAAGGTGCCTAAGAGTTACCTCCTGAGAGCCTCTATGTTGCTCAAATATGGCCATTCTCTAAGCCAAACTCAGCATATAAATGCATTACCTTCCTTCCAGTGTAGGACATGACTCCCAGAGATGATCCTCCCTGGCACTGAGGGATTACTACCAAGCACCAGCTGGTAATGCAATTAAAAAAAGACCTTGAATGAAAGGGGGAAATGGTAAAGACAAATGAGTTTGTACGGCTAAGAGACTTCAAAATGAGTCAGGAGGTCATCAGAAGGGTCATGCTTAGAAATAGCCAAAGTAGATACAATCCCAGGTAGTGGCTATGGAGACACCCAGGTCTTATGGTCTTGGCAGGTGGCTCTGGAGTTCTGTGCCTTGCCAGTGGGCCCTACTTTGAAATTTGTGCTCCTGAGCTTGATGAAGTTGGACTCAAATGGGACTTCTTTACACATGCCTTTTCTATCCCTTTTACTGAACCTGTGGTTGGTGCTGGGGTTGTTGTATACTCAGGAGACTTGAATCTCTGGACTGTCCATTTGCCAGGTGGGCCCTGGGCCTCAGCAGAGTTGCAATATCTACTCTCCAGTTTGTTGGACTTACCCAGGTCAGCTAACAGGGAGGTGAGGATGGTCAACCACCACACCAGGGAACTGAGTCTACAACTGCAAGCGGAGAATTCCATCCATCAGCCATGTGGGAGCTAAGCCCGCTCTCAATTTAGAGGTGGAGTGGACATCGCTGTCCCAGTGTCCTCAAGATGGAGGAATAAAATATGGATTAGAGTGGACTTACTAGTATTCTACTGTAGAATTATTGTGACTCTAGCAATGGAGGAAATTATATCATTGATACGGAGATAGTGGCCATGGGAGTTTCTGAAGGCAGGGAGAGGGGAAAAGGTGTGATATGGGGGCATTTTGGGACTTGGAGTTGTCCTGAATGATATTGCAGGGACGGATGCAGGACATTATATATCCTTCCATAACCCATTGAATGGACTGGGAGAGAGAGTAAACTACAATGTAAACTATTATCCATGTAGCAGTGCTCCAAAATGTATTCACCAAATGCAATGAATGTGCCACACTAAAAAAAAAAGATTAAAAAACAAAATAGACAGTGAGAAATTACAAAGGAAGTAAAGGCATGATCTGTGCCCTTAAGTTTTTTTAGACTATGAATCATATAGAAAAGACTGGCAACTTTTTCTTAAACGCACATCTTTGTAATAACCTTTACTTGAGGAAAATATCAGTATACACTTATGGTAATTTAGAATAAACAAATATGTTAGGATGTTCAATCAGTTTAAAGTATATAAACATGTAGAGCATTCTTTCAATGAATGATGAGATAAAATTCTAATCTCTATGGAGATTTCATAGAAGGGGCAAAAGCTAGAAATGGGACATGGATTTGGTTTATTTATTTATTTATTAAAAAGATTTATTTATTTATTTATTTCTCTCCCCTCTCCCCCAGTTTTCTACTCTCTTTGTCTGTCTATTCACTGTGTGTTCTTCTGTGACTGCTTCTATCCTTATCAGCGGCACTAGGAATTTATGTTTCTTTTTGTTGTGTCATCTTATTGTGTCAGCTCTCCGTGTGTGTGGCGCCATTCTTGGGCTGGCTGCACTTTCTTTCGCGCTGGGTGGCTCTCCTTACGGGGCACACTCCTTGTGCGTGTGGGGGACACCCCTGCATGATAGGGCACTCCTTGTGCACATCAGCACTGCCCTTGGGCCAGCACCACATGGGTCAAGGAGGCCCGGGGTTTGAACCGCGGACCTCCCATGTAGTAGGCGGACGCCATATCCATTGGGCCAAACCTGCTTCCCAAGATTTGGTTTATTTTTAAGGTTCAGAGAAAAACTTTCCATTTGGGAAGAAAGACCTCTAGGATAAATCAGAATAGGGATAGGTTTTATGCAGAGAGTGCCAAGTTTGATGGAGCAAGTGCATTAAGCCTTGGCGTTAGGAGAGATGCCTCTGGCTCAGTGAAGGGCTGACAGTCCTGTGTCTCAGAGGAAGGAAGCCCTTATATGTTTTTTAAAGAAAAGTAATATCAAAATATTGGGGTGAAAAGGATGGTTCTTGCTTCTGATTATAGTGTCTCAGTGTGAGAAGTTGGAGATAGGGGAAGTTAGCCAAAAGAAATTGTAATACTAGATGGCAAGCTGCTTGGATATAGGGTGTAACTATCAATATGAGGAAGAAGTAGCTGATCCCAAATTCTAGAACCTAAATAAAAATGCAGTTTAATTCAATGAAATATATTGAGCTCCACCTATGTATAAAACGCTACTAAGTGTTCTGGGAATATGAAATGAATTTGGCTCAATCCTTACCCTCCTGAAATTTATAATTTAGTAGGAGGAAATTGATATGTACTCAAGTAACTGTTTTACAAAATGGATTATATCATAGAGGTTAGAGTGCCTATCTTAAAACAAAAATCATATGTCATTCCTCTGCACAAAAGTCTTCTTGACTTTCCAACCCATCCAGAGTTGTTTTCTTTCTTTCAATTCATGTACCATAAAATTAATTCTTTTAAAGTATACAAGCCAATTTTTTTAGTATATCCACAAGGTTGTGCATCACCACCATTGCCACTGTCTAATTCTACATTATTGCCCCAGAAAGAAACCCCTTACCCATCAGCAGTCATTATCCATTCTCCCCCTCCCCAAGCACCAGGCAACCATGAAAATGCTTTCTGTCTCTATGAATTTGCCTATCCTGGACAGTCTATATAAATGGTATCATACAACATGGGCCTTTTATGTGTGGCTTCTTTCACTTAGGATGCTTTTAAGGTGTATCCATGAATCAGTACTTCATTCCATCCAGAATTCTTAAAGTACCCTTCACAACTACACAACTGGAACTACATACCTGGGTACCCCCACCTCATCTGCTGTTACTTTCTTCCTTGTTCACTCTGCTCCAGCCCTACTAGTTTCCTTCTGTGCTTCAAACATGTCAGGCAATTCTCCTGCCTCAGAATTTTACACTTGTGTGCTTGTTTTCTCTGTCTTAAGTGTTAAAATGCTCCTCCTCCAGATAGTCACATGACTTGTTTTCTAACCATTTCTTTGTTCATTTGTTACATGCTCAAGGAGGCCTTCTTTGACAACTCTATTTAAACATGGTACCCACTCCACCCTTTACCCTTTACACTGTCTTTTTCTGCATTATTTTTCTCCTTAGCATTTTTTGGAATTACATCATCAGAACTTGTTTTAAAAATGGTTTCTTTGGCAACATGTGTAGAATGGAGTAAATGTGAAGGGTATCAAAGAATCCAGTTAGAAAACTATTTCATTAGTCAAGGTGAGTGGAGTTCAGAGTTTGGATTGGGATAGTTGTGATCAAAATGGAAAAGAAGTTTAGTCATTCCATATTTCTAAGCACTACTATATACCAGATGTGGCGCCAGGTGCCAAAATATAAGAATTTATCCCTGCCTGAAGAAGCTTACCACCTAGTATAGTGGTTATTAATACAGCAGTTGGGGGGAATCACCTGGAGAGTATTTCAGAATTCACAAATTTAGATCCTCTGTGCGAAGGGCTTGTCAGAATCTCAACAGTGGTGATGTAGACATGTGTCTTTTGGAATCACTTTCTGCGATGATAGAAATATCCTGTATCTGAGTGCCTATTGGGCACTTGAATGTGACCATAGCAACTGAGAAACTGAATTTCTAATTAAATTAAATTAAATAGCTACATGTGGCTAGTGGGTATCATATTGTATAGCACTTTTCTAGTGAATGAGATGGGGATACATAAAAAATCTCAGTGCAATTTGATAGGTGTCTGTGGAACACAGAATTCTTCATCTTACCTGTTTTTTCGGTGCATGCTTGCTAATGTAAATAGATGCCGAAGAGGTAGAATCAATGGGATTTAGAAATGACTGACATGATGAGAAAGAGGTCATTCAAATTTTAATGTCAGGGGGTATTAGTGGTCTACATGGTGGTATTATTGATACATGGGGGAAGAAATAAAAATTATTTGATTCTTGACCCTTTTACTTTGCATTCCAGGTTGCAGTTTGTAACTTGGCTTCCTTGGCCCTGAATATGTATGTCACATCAGAACACACATATGACTTTAAGAAGTTGGCTGAAGTTACCAAAGTTATTGTCCGCAACTTGAATAAAATTATTGATATAAATTTCTACCCTGTCTCAGAGGTATGATTAGATTTCTTTGCTTACTGGCATTTCTTGAAATCAAAGGTAGAGGGGGTTTATCGTAGGCTACAAGTTATTATTTAAATGGTTATCATTTGAATGATGTAAGAAAACAGGTAGTATGTATCACTTGGTGCGGAATGTTGCTTTTTCTGTTCAGTAATGTTTTCTCTCCTTATTCTCTGTATTTGTTGGCACAAAGGCATGCTTATCAAATAAACGCCATCGCCCCATTGGAATTGGGGTACAAGGACTGGCAGATGCTTTTATCCTGATGAGGTATCCTTTTGAGAGTCCAGAGGCTCAGTTATTGAATAAGCAGATCTTTGAAACCATTTATTATGGAGCCCTGGAAGCCAGCTGTGACCTGGCCAAGGAGCAGAGCCCATATGAAACCTATGAGGGCTCTCCAGTCAGCAAGGGAGTAAGTATTATTGATGAACTTTCTTTTTGCCAGTGGGTACCTAGTGGGCTAAATGGCGGCTCCCAAAAAGATGTGTCCGTGTCATAATCCCCAGAACCTTTGAGTGTTAAGAAAAAAGGGTCTTTGCAGTGTAATTAACTTAAGGATCTTAGGGTGAGGAGATCATACTGAATTATCTAGTGGGCCCTAAATCCAATGACAGTTGTCCTTTTAAGAGATACATAGAGAAGAGCAGGAGGCACTGTGACAATGGAAGCAGAGAGTAGTGGTACAGCCAGAAACCCAGGAATGCTTATAGCCACCAGAAGCTGGAAGAAGCAAGGAACAAAATTTCTCCTAGAACACCTGGAGGGAGTGTGGCCCTTCCAGTACCTTGATTTCAGACTTTTGGCCTCTAGAACTGAGAGAATAAATTTCTGCTGTTTTAAGCCACCAAGTTTGAGGTAATTTGTATCAACCCCAGGAAACTAATATCGTACCTTTGCCCTCAGGAGTAGAAAGGATGGTCTCTGTGTTTTATTTGGAGCTAGTCATTACTAAAATGACTTAAGAATTTCTGTAGATATTAGTTTTCTATTACTAAATTAAGAGGCTTAAAACAACCATCATTCATTATCTCACAGTATTATTCATGGGTTAGGAGTCCAGGCCTGTCTTAGCTGGGCTCTCATTCATGGTCTCACAAGACTATAGTCAAAGTGTCAGCAGGCCTGCAGTCTTATCTGAAGCCCAGATCCTTTTTCAAGCTCACTTGGCTGTTGGCAGAATTCATTTCCTTGCAGCTATAGAACTCATGCTGTCTTGCTTCTTGAAAGCCAAGTAGAGAAACAGACTTGGCCCAGTGGTTAGGGCGTCCGTCTACCACATGGGAGGTCCGCGGTTCAAACCCCAGGCCTCTTTGACCCGTGTGGAGCTGGCCCATGCGCAGTGCTGATGCGCGCAAGGAGTGCCGTGCCACGCAGGGGTGTCCCCCGCGTAGGGGAGCCCCACGCGCAAGGAGTGCGCCCTGTAAGGAGAGCCACCCAGCACGAAGGAAAGTGCAGCCTGCCCAGGAATGGCGCCGCCCACACTTCCCGTGCAGCTGACGACAACAGAAGCGGACAAAGAAACAAGATGCAGCAAATAGACACAGAGAACAGACAACCAGGGGGGGTGGGGATTAAAAATAAATAAATAAATCTTTAAAAAAAAAAAAAAAAGAAAGCCAAGTAGGAGGAATAAAATATGGACTATAGTGGACTTACTGGTATTCTATGACTTATTGGTATTCTAGCAATGGAAAAAATTTATCATTGATGTGGAGACAGTGGGCACTGGAGGTGTTGAAGGCAGGGATAGGGAAAAAGAGGTGTAATATGGGGGCGTTTTGGAGACTTGGAATTGCCCTGAATGTCATTGCAATGACAGATACAGGCCATTACATATCCTGCCATAACCTACAGGATTGAATGGAAGAGAGTATAAACTACATTGTAAACTATAATCCATGCTTAGTTGCAATGCTCCAAATGTGTTCATCATTGCAGTGATTGTACCACATTAATGAAAAAGTTGTTAATGTGGGGAAGGGTGGGAGGTATGGGGAGTGGGACCTATGGGAATGCCTTATATTTTTTTGTGTGACATTTTGTGTAATCTAATTATCTTTTTTAAAAATTAAAAAAAAAGAAACCCAGTAGGAGAGAGACACTCTCCTTTCAGGTAGTGCCTTGTCCCTCATTTAAGGGCTTTCATCTGATTAAGCCAGGCCCACCCAGGGTAATCTTCCTTTAAAAGTCAACTGATTTGGGATCTTAGTTACATTCACAAAAACCATTCACTCTTGCTATAATCATAGGAGTGAGATCTATCTTGTTCACAGGTTCCACCTACACTCAAGAGATTATGAACAGAATATATACTGGGGGTTGGGGGTAGAAGTCTGGGGGCACCCGTCTTAGATTTATGCTTTCTACTTGCCTTTGATATCAGTGGTATGATTCTCTTCCATATAAAATAAGATATTATTTTTAATTCTGACATTCTGCTGATATTGTGTGATTGTTTGAAAATAGACATTTAACTAAGTAAATGGAATCAAGGGGTGGATCGAGGCAATGAAGAAAGATGAGGTAAGAGTGATGCTTTTACCGTGAAAGAAGCTACATGCCTTCATGATTTCCTGGTTTGTAGATATGCTATGGATCTTCTGTGAAGGCTCAGCAAGGACACAGGGAAGAGAAAAGATCTACCCAGTTTTCTCCACTTACTTCTGTTCAGATTGACTACATGGGAATCTGTCTAGGAACATTTCTAAACCTTATGTTCCTTACACAGATATAAAGAAGACAGTATTTATTGGAGCATGCTAGTATGATAGTTAGTTTTTGCATGTGTGTGTCATAGTTTTAAGTTGCCGTAAGTGACTTATCATGAATTTGGTTTGCTTATTCCTTAGATCCTTCAGTATGATATGTGGAACGTTACCCCCACAGACCTGTGGAACTGGAATCTTCTCAAGGAGAAGATTGCAAAGTAAGTAAGGAGATGCAATGTAACTTTGAAGTTAGGAAAGTTTGTGTTCTCATCCTGGTTCTTCAGAAGCTAATGTCATTTTAAGTTCTGAGGCTCATGTTTTCTCTCCTCTTTTAAATGGGGCTGAAATGACCTACCTCACAGGACTATTTTTGTAAGGATACTTTAAGATAATAAAAGTGTAGTAACTTGCAAATTCTTGTCACAATGAAAGCATTTCAATACATGTTATATATTATTAACAGATGATCTTGTTTTAGGGACTTAACTACTTAGATATGTCCTTAGATAATTCTGTCATTAAATCTTCATATTTCCAAGTGTGTTTGCCTTTGAAATGTTTTTTACTCTTTTATTTATTGCTTAACAACACTGGATATGTAGATGGCCTTTTTTTGATTTGTCAATACGTTTTTTCGAGGGGCTTTTGGAGGGTAGTGTGTTAAATTGTGTGAAAGAAAAATTTAAAAATTGTGTCTTTGTAAGCCTTTCAAACTATTAAATGATTTGAGAGTACACTGAATGTTTTACGAAGTGAATAACAAAACAAATTGTTTTTGCTTTCCGTCATAAGTCAGTATCATCTATGGGTTAATGTAAAGCAGAGTGTTTAATGTTTGCAGAAGGAAAGCAGTAGTTTAATAATGTTCTTTTTAAAAATCTGTTTGCCTTAAAAATGTTTTATTACTCAAATGATAAAGTAGAAATTTTAGAAAATCATACATATGAGGAGAAAAATGAAAGTTATCCCAGTATTACCTCCCCACAGAACCTACATTTTGGTGTGTATCATCCTTCTCAGACTTTTTTCTGAGTGTGTGCGCATGTGTATATTTGCATACAAAATCAACTTTTTATGAAAGTGTACTTGTACTCTTTTATTTTTATTATTTTGTTTTTCTAAAAACACTGTGGTTGGACTATTTTTCTTATACACATGACTTGTTAAAATTTAAAAGTTAATACATGAATTCACATTGTTAATGAAGCCCAAATACAGAAGTAGAATAGAAAATGAAAGTTCTTTATACCTCTTCTGCCAACCACTTGTCCCACAAAACAAATAAAAAAACAACTTATGCTTTTTTCCTAGAGATAACCATTGTTAATGGCATGTATTTTTCTTGATGTTTTTCAGTACATTTGCAAATGGATATATATACATGTGCATACACATGCAGTTTTGTTTTTTAAAAATGATCAAACTTGCCATGTTATTCTGAGACTTTTTATTTAGTGAAATATTTTGGAGATCTTTGTTTCTTAGTATATGTAGATCAGCCTAATACTTTCAGTGATTACAGACATTTCCATAGTTTGAATGTATCATATATGTATAACTTTTTCAAAACTTTTTTCTGTAATCTTGGTGATTTTCTTGATATCACAACAAGAAAGTGACAAAATAGGGTTGAGAACCCAATTATATAGACTCCATCAGGATATGAGGCTATATGCTAAGCATCGTATAACTCCATAGGTATAGAATGTGGGAAAGACATATTCTTTGTCTTTGAGAAACTTAAGACTAAGATAAGACATGGGATACAAATAGTTAAAGTACACATAAAAGTACAGATGCTTGTAGGGAACACATTTGTATTTGACACTTTTGTTCGGTATATTGCCTGCCTGGTCAGGAAAGATGTTACAGAATCTCTTAGGCTAAGCATTGAAGGATGAGCTGGAGTTAGTTTGAGGTTTGCTCAGTGTGTCAGATACTATATAGTCTTCCTTAAGCACTCTTTCTGATACTGAGTAGAATAAAAAAATGTTAACCTTCTTCTAGGAAATTATAATTGAAGAGGCAATAGAGGAAATCAGGAATATATTTTGAGCATAATTTGTCACTTGTTTACAGAATAGTGGAGAATTGTGATATGTGTCTGATTTTGACCACTTCCACATCATTGTTTCCTGAAGGGACCTAGCACAATAAAAAGAGTGAGGGTTGAATGAGTACCCTTATACTGGTGGGGAACTCTTCAACAGAGATTTTACTATAGGCCATGGCATGGTAAGAATTATAAGCAGTAAAAATCCTGCCAGTTTTGTTTAAGAGTCAGACATTTAGAAGAGGGAAAAGCTATACCCCCATACTGTGGAGTTGTACCACTGTAGAGCTTAAATTCAAAAGTCAACATGTGAGTCAAAATTTACTGCAATGACTTAAAATAGCTGCCTTCCTAGAAGATTGTAGCTTTAAGGTCAGCACCTAATACTTTCCTTTTCTTTAGGTATGGCTTAAGAAACAGTTTACTTATTGCCCCCATGCCTACTGCTTCAACTGCTCAGATCCTAGGCAATAATGAGTCCATTGAACCTTACACCAGCAACATCTACACTCGCAGAGTCTTGTCAGGAGAATTTCAGGTGAGAAGTTCACATCCAGACCTATAGAGAGATATTTCAAAAGCCTAATGTCGGAGGTAAATGCTTACTTATATTTAGCATGCCCCTTTTTCTCTTAGTTTGGGGGCAAAGCTTTGATAAAGTGAGTTCATCTTCATCTTTAATATTCTATGTTAATATTTAATACACACTTAATGTCTTCTGAAAGAATGAAAGACTGGGGGTTGAGTATGAAAGTAACTTGTTGACTGCAGAGTTTGCATGATGTTTAACCATTCTGGAATCATAGTGATGATATATGCTTACAACTTCAGATGCTTAGGTGGTTGATACTCAAGATGTATATAGAAGCATTATTTAAAATGTGGTTTTCAGCCTTGGTTGCCTATCAGAATTTCTGATGAATGAGACCACTTCTGTTTATTACTATTATTTTAAGTGTTTCTAGGTCATTCTGATGGGCACTAGTGTTGAGAACCACTTATCTAAAAGATTTTCATTTGTGGATTTCCAGATAGCCTGAGATAGATTTCTGTGAGATTTGCGGAGGATACATTTTGATGTTTTTCTCTTAAGTATTTATTGTATCCTTACTTTAAAAAAAAACTTATAATTTGTATTTGCTTAGGTAATGTTAGTTCTTTTCACTTTTGCAAATGCCATATATCATGTTTCTTGAATAACAAATAAAACCTCAAAGGATTATAGTTTTCATCTCGTGGGATGGTGCTCTCAGTTTTATAAAAATAGTATTTATCAAGCTATCTAATGTTAAATAATTCTTCTATGATCTCATTTATATAAAGCTCCAAGCCTGTGATCCTGCATTGATTTTGTCATTGTTACTTATTCCTTCACATATTTTCTGCTTTTCCATTCAGATTGTGAATCCTCACTTACTGAAAGATCTTACTGAGAGGGGCTTATGGAATGAAGAAATGAAAAATCAGATTATTGCATGCAATGGCTCTATCCAGGTACAGAATGAAAATGAAGTGTGATCTTCAGGGAGCTGAGTTGGAAGTGGTACATCTTCACTTTTCCTAGGCAGTGAGAGAAAGAGTTGAGTCTTGTAGTACAGGCTATGCTTATGTAGTTCTGTTCACTTCTACATTGTTGCACTAGGATTATACACATCTTCACATAGCTCTTACCCTCTTGTTTGCATAGTGATTTAAATTAGTAGTTCCCATTTTTATGTATATTAGAATCAGTGGGGGAGCTTTTAAAATACTGAAGCTCAGATTGCATCCTATACCAGTTAAATAAGAATGTCTGAGTGTGAGAGCCATGAATTAGTTATTTTTTAAAGATTCCGCAGGTGATTTCCAAAGTGCATCAAAACTTGGGGATCACTGATATAAAGTCTAAAATTGGAGACTCAAATTTCATTAAAAAGCAAGGTGGTAACTGAGGACCTAGATAGTCTAAAAGACAGAGTCATGAATGTGTTTAGCAATAAATTACTTCCAGATGAGACTTAAGAAGCAGTTATTTGTAGATGGAGGCCTCTAGTTAAACATTGGTCTGCTTGGTAGCACAGGTTAAGATTTCTGTAATATTTCTGTTTGATATAAGGAACTGTATAATTAGCCAACCTGTATGTTTTAATGCCAGTTAATCCTAGACCAAAGAAAACGTGATTTCTTTTAGAGTTTATGAAGTTCTAGCCTATTTAAAGGGTTTTTTGTCTCTTTGCTTCCCTTGATCAAATCCCTGTTACAGCCTTGATGATTAGTGTTTTCTGTAAATTCAAGGGTCATTTATGGTGCTTAGCTCTGAGTTTTCCTTTCTTTCTTGAGTTCCTCTTGAACAAAGTATGTTTTGGCTATAAACCAAAAAGATGAATACATACATGACTGCCAGCAGACTGATATTTGATTGGTTAGATGGAGCTTTGTTGGACATTCTAAGCCAGAGGTGAACAGTTTTGGAAAATCTGACAGGGATCATATCATATGATACTGAATAGTAGGGTCAGATCTGGTAGGAACTAGAACCAGGGCTAGAACTTTGGGTTATCATTCTGTCAATTATACTGCTTTCTTCAACAGAAATAGAGTAAACATTTGGTTTCCCTTCTTCAGAGCATACCCGAAATTCCTGATGATGTGAAGCAACTTTATAAGACTGTGTGGGAAATCTCTCAGAAAACCATTCTCAAGATGGCAGCTGAGAGAGGGGCTTTCATTGATCAAAGCCAGTCTTTGAACATCCATATTGCTGAGCCCAACTATGGCAAACTCACTAGTATGCACTTCTTCGGCTGGAAGCAGGTTGGTGGAGGAAATCAAGGAAGACTTACTGCTAACTTGGGATATTTTGGAATTGGAACAGAGTTTTATGGTTGAGCTACCTGTTAAATATTGCCACTTAGAAGTCCTTTCCATTCAAATACAGTATGTTAAAACTAACCCATGGGTTTTGTTCCAGAATTAGCTCTTATTTTGGATTTTCTTGTTTCTATTGAGACTATTTCATTCCTAGTTTTGAAACCTTGGAGTTATCTATGATTTTCCCTTTCCTTCCATTCACCAAGTTGTATTGGTTTTTCCTTCATTCTGTCTTTTGAATCTCTTCCTATTCCACTGCCATTCTCAACGTCTTAACTGGTCTTTCTTCTTCTAATGTCTCTTCCCCAGGCTATCTTGTGCTCTGCTGCCATTCTTAAAATAAAACTTTGTACATGTCAATCTCATTATTCAAAAACATCCATTGTTTCCCTGTTTTAATTATGTATAGTAATCATTACCAACTATAAAGCCCTATGATTCTAGATTTTATTCTTATTCCCTGGGAAATGTTGGGTATTTATATGGGATATTCGATGTTTTTTTTTTAAACAAACATTCATTGAAATCTACTGTGTGTCATGACTGGAGATATCATATAGAATAATATGATCCTTATTCTTGAGATAGTCATAGTTATACAGAGACAGTCCAGCACTCTAAGTAGTTATAATCTAAGGCAAACGTTATCTTGGGCAAACTTGGAATTCATATGCATTAAAAAAAATCAAGCCTTAGAGAACAAAAATAATGAACATTTCCAAATAGATAAACTGGGCAAAAAGAACAGGCTGTAGCTATTTGGCTTCTAGACTCTCCAAGCATTTTTTTAAGGAGGTACTGATGATTAAACCTGGGACCTCATACATGCAAAAGCAGGCACTCAGCCACTGATCTACACCTACTCCCCTCTCCAAGCATCCCCCCTGCCACAGCTTTTTGCTTGCTCTCTGCTCTCTGTGTCCATTTGCTGTGCATTCTTCTGTGTCTGCATTTATTTTTATTTATTCCTTCTCCTTGTGGCTTCCTTGTTGTCTGCTCTCTGTGTCCATTCACTGCGCACTCTTCTGTGTTTTTGCTTTGTCTCCCTTTTCGTTGCCCTTGCTGAGTCGGCTCTCTGCAGTGCTTTCAGGCCTGGTGGCACTCCACGCGCTTGTGGGCCAGGCAGCACTCTGCATCACTTGCGGGTGAGCCTGCCTTCACAAGCCCTGGGATGCAAACCCAGGGCCTCCCATATGGTAGACGGGAGCCCAACTGATTGAGCCACAGTCGCTTCCTGCTCTCCAAGGATTTTTTATAGACCTTCCTAGAACAGAGAATTTCAAGTTAAGAGAGTTTGAGCTGGTTTATGGGAGTGTGTTTTAAACATTGATCTTGAATGTCTGGCATTCTCACGAATAGTTCCTCAAAACTGTATTTGCTTCCCTTCTAGGGTTTGAAGACTGGAATGTATTATTTAAGGACAAGACCAGCGGCTAATCCAATCCAGTTCACTCTGAATAAGGAGAAGTTGAAAGATAAGGAAAAAGCATCTAAAGAGGAAGAAGAGAAGGAGAGGAACACAGCAGCCATGTTGTGCTCTTTGGAGAATAGAGATGAATGTCTGATGTGTGGATCCTGAGAAGAAAGGTTTAAAAGAGAAGACCAGCACTTCTTAACAGCCAGACTACTCCTTGAGCATAGATAGGTATAGTGATTTTGCTTGAAGGTAATGCTTTGCTGGACTTTATTGGAGAAAAAGGATCAATTGATTTAAAGTATTGTTTCTATGTAGTATGAAAATAATGATTTTTTAAAAATTTTAGCAGAGCAAAAGATGTCATCTTGCAATTAAGAATGATAAGTGGGATTTCATTGCCCCTTTGGCCCTGCTTTCTGAGGACCTCAGTTTTGGTAGGGAGACTTAGTTTTACAGCTTTGACTGGTGGGTCCCTCAAAGTAAAACTGAGTGAAAATCCACAAGAAGTGCCTGCAGGGTTTGTCTCCTGATACTTACCAGTAACTTGCCAGAGGCACACAGGAAAGGCATGTGGCAGTTTAGATCTTACTAGATGTCTGCTTTTATATTTTTGTTTTCTTCTGACTTCCTCCAGGACCTTTATAAAACAAGCTCCTATAGGTCATTGTGAAATAAAGATCAACATTTCTAAGTGACTGTGTCAGATTAATTTTGTGATTTATTTTCATACAGTGTCACATTTGAAGAAAAAAATAACCCAACAACATATTTTCTGTTCTTCGAGGGTTCAGCGAGAAAGCTTTAAGAAAAATTACTTAGAAGCTATATAGGATTTTTATTTTAATATGTACCTTTTTCTTCTATTTTTAACTCATGCATGCATATTCACAGATATACACTTACCCTTTGATAAACTAACTGGTGCTTTTTTTTTAGTATGACTATGTTTCCATTTACACAATGGAGAAGTATTACTGACAATTTCAGTTAGTAAGATATCCTCCCAATTTTCATATTCATGGGCTTTTGTAAATATCATAGGGTATTAAAGTTTTAAGTCCCCTTTATTTCTTCAGTGGTTTTCATTGGATCTTTTGCTGGCTGGTGTTTAATTCCTTGCTCTATATTTCAGGACATAACTTAGATTTAAATAGTTTTTTTCCTTAAAGCAATTTCATAAATTAAGTTTTGGGTTCCTTATAACATTGTGAAGTAGGTATATATTCTTTCTAAGCCCTACTTTTACTGGTAAGGAAATAGACTCAAAAAAGTTAAGTGACTTCAAATCCTCAGTTTTTCTCTATCTTGCAAAATGTGTAGTACTGCATTATATTTTGGTTGATGCTTTGCTGTTCTTAGATATATCTGGTTTTGATAAACTTCAAAACATAACTCTCTGAAGACCTGGCTTTGGATTACCAGTTTTATTGATATCTTTAGCAGATTGGCCAGATTTATTTTCAAAATACAGATTTTAAACTTTCACCCATTAATTCCAGTATTTTAATTATTTGTTTTATTCTTTTCTACAATGGTATTCTAATATATAAAGGTTTTCTAAAGCTTATTTCAGTGATTGTTAAAATTAGATTATAGCATACAAATTTATCACTGTAATTGCTGCTCTCTTCATTCTATCCAATATAAAGTGAGTTGTTAAACTTAATTATCTTTATACCTTTCCTGAAAAGTTCCTAAGATATATGAGCACAGAGTTAATAGAGAGGAATGACTCATGGAATTAAGCTGTTGGCTGTTCATTCATTCATTTGTACTTTCTTCATTATTTAAGAAATACTTGTTAAGTGCCTACCTTTTGTCAGACACTATGCAAAGTTGTTGATATATACACACAGATTTATCCCCAGAAGGATAGGCCATTTTCTGTTCTTTCATTAAAGCTAGAGGGAAAGACTAGCCAGTTGACATATCTGCAACATTAAACAGTTGCTGAATAGGTATCTCTATTGCCCTTCTCCAGATTTCTGTAATCTGGAGTCATATTTGTACAGCATTTCATATCCGTACAGTCCCTTAGTGTTTGTTTATAAACCATTTAATTCTTATAACCCTCTGACATGGGTATAGGACACAAATTTCTTATCTTCCTACTCTTGAGCTAGCTTCCTAAAAAGGGTTTGAGCATAAGACATACTGGGTCATAAAGTGTCTATATTGCCTTGAAGATCTAGATTTTTCTGTTGTGTTCCTAAAGGGTATTGCTGGATAGGGCCTCTCTTCTCAATTCACCTGCTAAGACCTTCCCCTGCCCTTTTTTTGATACTTAAATAACCACTTCCTTGAAATATAATTCACATACCATATAATTCCCCTGTTCAAAATATACAGTTCAATACGTTTTATTATATTCACAATGTGTGGAAGTATCACCACAATCAATTTTAAAACATTTTCATCACTTTGTCGCTCTCCCAAAACATCCCATAACCTAGCAGTCACTCTATCCTCCCCTACTTCTGCCCCTAGGCAATTACTAATTTACTTTCTGTATCTATATATTTTCTTATTCTGGAAATTTCATATAAATGGAATCATACAATGTATGGTCTTTTGTGACTGGCTTCTTAGCATGTTTTCAAGGTTCATCCATGTTGTAGCATGTAGCAGTATTGCATTTATTTTTATCACTGAGCTCTCCCTGTATGGATATACCTAATTTATCCATTTATCAGTTGATGGATATGTAGGTTGTTTCTGCTTTTTGACTATTATGTATAATGCCCTGTGAACATTTGTGTACACGATTTTGTGTGGACCTGCATTTTCATTTCTCTTGGGTGTTATATATCCATGTGTGGAATTGCTAGATTTTTTTTTAAAGATTTATTTATTTATTTATTTCTCTCTCCCCCTCCCCCCCGCCCTGGTTGTCTGTTCTGTGTCAGTGGCACGGGAATCTCTGTTTCTTTTTGTGCGTCATCTTGTTGTGTCAGCTCTTGTGTGGGCCGTGCCATTCTTAGGCAGGCTGCACTTTCTTTCACGCTGGGCAGCTCTCCTTACGGGGCGTACTCCTTGCGCTTGGGGCTCCCCTACGCGGGGGACACCCCTGCGTGGCACGGCACTCCTTGCGTGCATCAGCGCTGTGCATGGGCCAGCTCCACATGGATCAAGGAGGCCCAGGGTTTGAACCGCGGACCTCCCATGTGGTAGACAGACGCCCTAATCACTGGGCCAAGTCCTCCTCGAAAATTCTATATTTAACTTTTTGTGGAACCAGTAAACTATTCCCAACAACAGCTACAGCATTTTACATTCCCACCAGACAATTTGAATTTTTCCACATCCTTTTCAACACTTGTTATTGTCAGTCTTTTTGATTATGTGAATATAACCATCCTATGGATGAAGTGATATCTCATTGTGATTTTGGTTTTCATTTCTCTGATAGCTAATGGTGTTGAGCATCTTTTCATGTGCTTATTGACTATTGTATAGTTTTTTTGGAGAAATTTTATGTAGACTCTTTACCCGTTTTTAATTATTTGTCTTATTATTGAGGAGATGAATGATTTATATATTCTGGGTACAAATCCCATATCAGATAATATGATATGCAAACATTGTAAACATTTTCTTGCATTCTGTGGTTGTCTTTTCACTTGCAGGTGTCCTTTGCAGCACAAAAGTTTTCAATTTTTTTTTCTTTATTTCTTTAAGGTGTTTTAGATTAATAAATGTTACATTGAAAATGTAGGGGATTCCCATATACCCCACACCATCCCCTTCCCACACTTTCCTCCATTAACATCTTTCATGTTGGTATATTTATTACAACTGGTGTGTACATTTTGGAGCATTGCTAATAAGTATAGCCTGTAGTTTACATTATGGTTTACACTTTACTCCATACAATTTTACAGGTTTTGAGAAATTATATAATGCCTTTATCTGTCATTGTAATATCATGCAGAACAATTTCAGTGCCCCCAAAATGCTCTATGTTCTACCTATTCTTCCCTCCCTCTCCCCTGAGAACCTCTGGTGACCATTCTTTATATCAATATTACAAGTTATTCTATTACTAGAACAATAAGTCTACTTTAGTCCATAGTTGCATCCCCTCCTTATGTTTGTTATGTTTTGAGATGGTGATGCCCACTCTGCTTTTGATTGAGAGGGGTCTTAGATCTCATGGGGCAGATGGATGGTACTGTCTCGCTTGCAGTTGTAGATGCTCTCTGTTTCTTGGGATGGGTGTTGTCCGTCATCCTTTTTTTAGTTATCCTGGGTGAGGCCAGTGAACTGGAGAGTAGGTGTTGACTGCAGCTCTGCTAAGATTCAGGGCTCAAATCAGCATATGAACAGCCAGAAGATTTAAATCTCTGGAACATAATTTTAATGGGTACAGTGCTAATTATAGGTTCAAATAATTGGCACAGAAGAGCCATTTGTAGAAAAATTATAAATAAATTGAACTCTGATACCTTGGGGAGATAGGTTATCATATATTCCAAGGTAAGGTCCACAGATGGGGTGCCGCTTTCTTGGATGTCTGCCCTCCCTATAGTGTTTAGATGTTTCTAGAGCTCCCAGGAGCACCACTGTTTACTATGGCAGTCAGTGAGATCTTCCTGAAACGTGCTTAAGTATAACCTCTGGAATAACCTCCCAACTCACTTTGAAATCTCTTAGCTGTAAAAACTCATTTGTATTTAATATTTTTCTCTTTTGTCTAGGTCTTTTTCCAAATGCATCACTAGTTGGTGCCAGGGAGGCTGAAACCTAGGAGTCATGTCCCACATTAGAGCAAAGGTAGTGAATTTATGTGCTGAGATTGGCTTAGAGAGGCTACATTTGAGCAACAGGGAGGGTTTCAGGAGGTAACTCTTAGGCAATATATATTACTAGGCTAAGTTTTTACTTTACAAGAACAAGGTTCGTAAGTGCAAGCATCAATATCAAGAGCCTGGTATATTGTTCTGTCCTCCTTTGCTAGGCACTGTCCATGTACTCTAGAGGTTCTTGCCACTCTATGAGGGCCCCCAAGGATGGGACCTACAGTTATTCTGTAGGTCTTCACCCACTGAGACAACACCCAATGACCATATGAACACATTCATATTCCATAGAGGCATGCCCCAGATGCACTCCTCCCCACACATCCCCTCACCACCTATACTCCACACCAGTGATCCTCCCCTGCCACAGTTGCAGCCCTTCTGCAATTCAAAACTTCCCCTAAAACAAAGCCAACAACAATAAAATAATAAAATTAGAAATTAAAGAAATATATATATATTTTTGCATTGTACCTTTTATCACCTTAAGATCTGTGATCTTTTATGTATATTGACAGTTATACAATATACATAAAATATATGTATATTTTATGTATGGTCCCCCAGTGTCTTTTTTTTTAAATTTTTTTTATTTTTTCGCTTTATTTTCCAAAAAGCTTTAGGTTACAGAAAAGTCACATAGAAAATATTGGGGATTCCCCTATACCCCACTCCTTTCTCCCCACTTCCTCCCCTGCCAATAACATCCTATATGAGTATAGTACATTTGTTAAAATAGATGAACAAATAACAAAGCATTGCTACTAACCATGGTCAATGGTTTACATTATGGTTTATCTTTTGTACTGTATACTTTTATAGATTCTGACAAAATGTATAATGGCCTGTGTCTGTCATTGCAAGATCATGCAGAACAATTCCAGTGCCTCCCAAATGCACTACGTTCCACCCATTCTTCTCTCTTCCTCTCAGAACCTATGGCAACCACTAAGTTTCAATTTTTGCAGAATAAGGTTCATTTTTACATGCATTAATATTGAGGGCTTGACATATTGGTCTGTTTTCTTTTATTAGGTGGTACTTATGTCCCCAAGAGGTTCTTGCCTCTGAAAGTTTTCAATTTTGATGAAGTCCAATTTCTCTGTTTTTCCTCTGTTAATTGTATTTTTGGTATCATATCTAAGAAACTGTTGCTTCAGAGTGGTTCAACAATGGCAATGGAGGAATACTGGTATGGGATACCATTGACAGGTGATATATGGCTGACAGGGAGCTGTACAGAACATATGTCCAGGGTGCATGGTAATGTTTGGATATACTCATAGTGGCAACAAAAACCACAGCAGGGGGGGTACTGGGTTCCTGGCCAGTGGTGCTCTGTTGTGGTCCCTAGGGGAGTAGCGACAGTCTCCCAGGTGCAGCGGTGGGGACCGGGAGGGAGTGAGGGTTCAACAGTGAGCCCCTGATGCTAATGACTATGCTTGTGAGCTGATAAGCCTAAAATAAGAACAAGGCCTAGAACAGCATTGTGCCTGGGAATTTCCTCCTGTCAGCCTTCATGTTACTCAAATGTGGCCAGTCTCGAAGCCAAACTCAGCATGTAAATGCAATGCCTTCCCCCCAGCGTGGGACATGACACCCGGGGATGAGCCTCCCTGGCACCGAGGGATCACTATCAACTACCAACTGATGATGCAACTGGAAAATGACCTTGTATGGAAGGTTCAATGCGGATCAGCAGAATATCCCTGTCTACATAAAATAACATGACTTTAAAATGCTGTTTGACCTAATGTAAGGGGGAAATGGAAAGGAGAAATGAGTTTATATGGCTACGAGTCTCTAAAAAAGAGTCTGGAGGTTGTCAGAAGGATTGCCCTTATGCACAACTGAGCAGAGTCTAAGAGACAGATAAAGCAGATACAACCCCCAGGTATTGGTTCCTTTGAGGGCTAAAGAGACCCATGGGAGTTATGGTCATGGCAGATGGGGTTAACTACCAGGTCAGATGGCCCCTCTTTGGAACTGGTGTTTATGTGTGATGAATCTGGACTCAGATGGGATCTCTCTTCATAAGACTTTCATGCTAATGTGCTGGAGTTGCAGTTAGTGTTGGGGTTTAAGATATATTTAGAGGATTTGAATCTCTGGACTGACAATGTGATAGCCAGGCCCTGAGCCTCAACAGACTCCAGCACCTACAATCTGATTTATTGGACTCACCACACTCAGCTAAGATGGAGTTGAAGAAGGACAACCACCACACCATGGAGCCTAGAGTGATTACAACTGAAAGTGGGAGGATTGCATCCAGCATCCATGTGGAATCTGAGCCTCCTCTTGACATAGAGGTGCAATGGACACAACCAATCCAATGTCCACATAGAAGAGGTGGCATTGGATTGGGAAAAGTGGACATGGTGGCTGATGGGTATGGGGAAAGGCAGGAAGAGATGAGAAGTGGAGGCGTCTTTGGGACATGGAGCTGCCCTGGATGGTGCTTCAGGGGCAATCACCGGACATTGTAAATCCTCACAGGGCCCACTGGATGGAATGGGGGAGAGTATGGGCCATGAAGTGGACCATTGACCATGAGTGCAGAGGTGCCCAAAGATGTACTTACCAAATGCAATGGATGTGTCATGATGATGGGAATGAGTGTTGCTTGGGGGGGGGGGGGAGAGGTGGGGTGGGGGGGGGGGTTGAATGGGACCTCATATATATATATTTTTAATGTAATATTATTACAAAGTCAATTAAAAAAGTGTTGCTTGATTTTAGGTTACGGAGATTTATTCCCGTGTTTTCTTCAAACAGTTTTACACTTATATTTCTTCTTACCTTTGGGTATTTGATCCATTTTGAGTTCATTTTTGTATATGATGTAAGAGTCTAACTTGTTTTTTATGTGGCTATCCAGTTATCCCTGCAGCATTTGTCAAGAAGACTAGTCTTTCTATATTGAGAGGTCTTAGCATCCTTGTCTCCTTGTTTTTATAATCTCTGTTCCCTGAGTTTTTAACACATTATAAGCACTTACTGAATAACTGGCAAAGGGATGCAAAGATAATATGAGAAAGACTCTGTTCTTAAAAGATTCCTAGTCTGGTGGAACGATAGACATATTAGAAACATTAATACCAAGAAAACAGTTTTTGAGTAAGAAGTCTCCTGATTTCTAGATATAATTAATGATGATCATGCTAACATTAATTAAGCATTTACTTTGTTCCAGAGTACAAACAGTAACTAATTTTAGCCTCCAAACAATCATATGAGATAAGGTATTATTATCTTTATTTTACATATGAAGACACAGACAAGTTACACAATCTATTTAATAAAGTCACACAGTAATTGGCAGAGCCAAAATTTTTTACCTCCAAATTCTCATGGGTAAAGATTAGGATACTCATTTGGCCTTTCAAAGCCCTTCATGTTAGATAATGGGCAATTTTTAAGTTACAGATATGCATATGTGGCCTAGGTCCTGGATTCAGCTCTTGTGGACCACTTGACTTCACACACTGGCCCTTATCTCCTTAGAGATTATAGACAAGACTAATAATCATGAAAGAATTAGAAGTTCCTAAACAATTCATTTAAAGTTAAAATCTTGATAAAGTGAGAATATCTTTGTTGTACATGTAGTAGCACAATTTTATTTCATCATAAAGCGGCTCTACTTTTTATTGAGTGTCAGAACCTGAGAGAGCAGTAGATCCCTGCAAACATCAGCCTTTAAGGGGTAGGTAGAAGAAAAGTCCATGAATAAAACAGGTACAACTATATCCAGTACAATGATGAGGGCAGAAGTCAGGTTGTAGTGGAAGATGAGGAAATGAATGCAATGAGTAACCTAAAAGGAGAAAAAGAAAAATTGACCATGAGCTAGAGGAAAATGTGGTGTTAAAAGGTTTATTTTTCCTCAGTCAATGTATTTTTATATAGATTTTCCAATTTTTGCTACGGTTATTATAAAAGAAGATAAATTATACTCCCAGGGAAAAAAGTATTTTAGAAAATAAACCATAAAGTCCGCATGAATCTGACCCTCATGGCAATTAGAAGGTGTCAGGGAGACTAGACTGGCAAGCTACTTCAAGTAGGACCTCACTGTAGAAGGGTGGGCTTGTGAGTCTCCACTTTTCCCAAAGGTGATCAGAATCCAAATGATTCTCACAGAGGTAATTTGCAAATAAAAACCCTGGGAAGATTACATTGGTAATCAAATGGTAAGTATTTGAAACCAACTTCGGCAAAAAAGCAAATTCATTGAGGACTCGAGTAGTTTATGGAGCCATAGAGTGTGGAAAAGCCAAATCTGAGACTTCAGCAGCAGACAGCTCTGAACATTGTCTCCATGCTGCCATCATAACAACTTAATTTCTGACTCCAAGCCTCATTCTTCCAGACTCAATCCTTGAGACTTTACCCCATCCATCCCTGGTATTTTACAGTTGAGATACATCAGAGATAGAGGGAGACCATCCGGTCATTGATCATTGGTCTGCATAAGTATACTGATATTTCTAGTGTCCCTACTAGCTCTCTGCTGTGCCTTTTCCACCCTTGAGAAACAGGCATCTTCAGTGAGTCTGTCTTCATCTCTTATTTGCTTAGTCTTGCCTGGGGTCTTGTTGCTTCCCAGACAACACTGCTCCAAGATCCATACTTTCACTCAGACCTGAGTTCTGCCTTTATTCTGAGAAGAGTTTCACTCTCTTCTCTGCTTCTGTGTGAGCTCTACTCCCAAATCCCCTAAAATTCTCCTAAAACTTAATTCATATGTTTACTCTGAAGCAATGAAATACAGAGCCAGCTAACTGCTTGAATTGGGAGAAGTGAAAGTACAAGGAAATCATCTATTAAAAAGTTATATCAAAATATTTATTTTATTAAATTGTCTTTTTTTAAAAAAGATACATAGATCACAAAAACTGTTACATTAAAAAATATAAGAGGTTCCCACATACCTCCCCACCCCTATCCTCACTCCCACCCTCCGCTCTTCCCACATTAACAACCTCTTTCATCATTGTGGCACATTCATTGCATTTGGTGGATACATTTTGGAGCACTGCTGCACCACATGGATTATAGCTTACATTGTAGTTTACACTCTCCCCCAGTCCATTCAGTGGGTTATGGCAGAATTTATAATGTCCAGCATCTGTCCCTGCAATATCATTTAGGACAGCTCCAAGTCCCCAAAATGCCTGTATTTCACATCTCTTCTTCCCTCTCCCTGCCCTCAGCAATTACTGTGGCCACTTTCTCCAGACCAGTGCTACAGTTTCTTCAATTACTAGTACAATACTTCTATAGTAGAATACCAGTAAATTCACTCTAATCCATATTTTATTCCTCCATCCTGTGGACCCTGGGTTGATGATGTCCACTCCACCTCTATATCAAGAGGGGGCTTAGATCCCATATGGTTGATGGATGAGATTTTTCTGCTTGGAGTTGTATGCACTCTCAGTTCCCTGGTGTGTTGGTTGACCATCTTCACTTCCCTGTTAGCCGACCTGTGCAAGTCCAACAAACTGGAGAGTAGGAGCTACAACACTGCTGAGGCTCAGGGCCCAGCTGGCACATGGACAGTCCAGAGATTCAAGTCTCCTGAGTATACACCAACCCCAGCACCAACCACAGGTTCAGTAAAAGTGACAGGAGAGGCATGTGTAGAAAGTTCACATCTGAGTCTAACTCCATTACACTCAGGAGCACAAATTCCAAAGTAGGGCCCACTGACAAGGCACTGAACTCCAGAGCCAACTGCTGTGGTTGTAGAACCTGCATGTCTCCAAAGCCCTCAGGAGAACCAGTACCTGGAGTTGTATCTACTTTGGCTGTCTCTGGGATCCTGCTGAGGTGTGCATAAGTGCGACTCCTCTGATGACCTCTTGACTCTTTTTTGAAGACTCTTAGCCTTATAAACTCGTTCGTCTTTACCATTTCCCCCTTTTATTCAAGGTCTTTTTCTAGTTGCATCATCAGTTAGTGATTGGTAGTAATCCCTCGGTGCCAGGGAGGCTCATCCCTGGGAGTCATGTCCCATGGTGGGGGTAAGGTAATGCCTTAATGTGCTGAGTTTGGCTTAGAGAGTGGCCACATTTGAGCAACATGGAGGCTCTCAGGAGGTAACTCTTAAGCACCCTACCGCTCTAGGCCTAGTTCAAATTTCAGGCACAGAGGCTTATAAATTTAGTCATCAGTATCAGTGGCTCATCTTTGGAGCATTGTTCTTCACTGGTCTTTGCCTTGCACTTGGGGGATTGTTGCTGTTCCATTGGGGAATGTGAAAGAGCTCCCCTGGCTAGGTACTCAGCACTCCCTAAGTTGTTGTTTGTAACAGTAACTACTATGAAAATACCCAACATATATCCAAACATTATGTACCCTATATACATGACCTGGAGTACTCCCTCCCAACCATGTGTCCCCCATCAATAACATCGCACGCCAGCGTTCCTCCCCTGCCATAGTTGAACCCCTCTATGGTCCAAAACGAAGCCTGATATATTGCCAAATTCGATTAATAGGAAAATGAAATAGTAGTGATAGGTTTAAAGATTAGAAATAGAATACATACTAATTTAGAAAAACTCAGGTAAAAGTAAATTGGATTATTAAAAAAATGAAAAATAAACTTCGTTTTTGACCTATTGCCTTTCGTCACTGTAATAGGTGTTGCCCTGTATGTACAGGGGCAAGTCAATTTCTTTAATTTCTTCCTCAGTGTCTACATCCTTTCTTTTTTTTCCTAATTTTTAATTTTATCTTCAAAAAAGTTTTAGATCACAGTAAAGTCACATATACAATATAGGGGACTCCAAAATATTTAGTCATTTATTTGACCAATACATACTGATAGAATTTAGGCTGAAAGAATTATTTTCCTACCAATGGTGGATGAGAATGTCTGCTAAAAATTTTATTTTTTAAGTCTAATTTTTGCCTTGGACTAGTTTTTGAGCTTCTAGAGAAAGAGAGATAGGGTTTAGATTGGAGGCAGAAACTGAAGGAAATACTTTAATCAGAAATGGATTGTGATTAGGACACACACAGGACATAGTCCAATGTATTCTTGCTTGGAACCCAGTACCATTGTATGAAACAGAATCATTAACAAGGGTAATGAGTGTCTCCGTAACAGAGGAGAGGCCTCTACTAGCTTTTATGTTTAGGAGAGGAGTGTGGATAGAGAATGCAGAGTTAATGCTTAATTGATACAGAGTTTCTGTTTGGGTTGATGGAAAAGTTTTGGTAATGGATAGTGGTGATTGTAGCGCAACACTGTGAATGTAATTAACTCTATTGAATTATATATTTCAATGTGATTAAAAGGGGAAAATTTTAGGCTGTGTGTGTGTGTGTATATATATATGGATACTTTTGTAAAAATGATTTATTTTGGGAAACGGACTTTGGCCCAGTGGTTAGGGCGTCCATCTACCATATGGGAGGTCCGCGGTTCAAACCCCGGGCCTCCTCAACCCGTGTGGAGCTGGCCATGCGCAGTGCTGATGCGCGCAAGGAGTGCCGTGCCACACAAGGGTGTCCCCCGCGTGGGGGAGCCCCCACGCACAAGGAGTGCGCCCGTGAGGAAAGCCGCCCAGCGTGAAAAGAAAGAGCAGCCTGCCCAGGAATGGCGCCGCCCACACTTCCTGTGCCGCTGACGACAACAGAAGCGGACAAAGAAACAAGACGCAGCAAATAGACACCAAGAAAAGACAACCAGGGGAGGGGGGGAAATTAAATAAATAAAATAAATCTTTAAAAAAAAATGATTTATTTTATTTATCCCCCTACTTGTTGTTTGCGCTAGCTCTCTGCTTTCTATGTCTGTTCGTTGTGTGTTCTCTGTGATTGCTTGTCTTTTTTTTTTTTTTTTTTGGAGGCTCCTGGAACCAAACCTGGGACCTCCCATGTGTGAGGGAGGTTCCCAATTGCTTGGAGCCACCTCTGCTCCCTGCTTGTTGTGTCTCTCATTGTGTTTCTTCATTGTGTCATCTTGTTGCTTTCAGCTTGCCATCCTGCTTGTCTTCTTTAGGAGGCACCGGGACCTCCCATTTGGTAGGTGGGCGCCCAACTGCTTGAGCCATATCTGCTTCCCTAATATACTTTTTTAAAAAAAGAAAGCCATAGGATTGTTCAACACAAAGAGTGAACTCTGATGTAAAATATGGATTATAGTTAATAAAATAAAACAGCTATAATAACATTATTTCATCAATTGCAACAATGGCACCACACTAGTGACAGGTGTTAATAATAGGGAAAACTATATGTAAGAGGGGACATATATGGGAACTTTTGATTTTCTGCATTATTTTTCCATGAACTTAAGCAATTTCTACAATTAAAAAAAGAACAATAGGAGAGGAGTGAACACTTCCCAAATCATTCTCTAAGGTAGTATTACCCTGATACCAAAACCAGACAAAGACAGAACAAGAAAAGAAAGCTATGGACTATCCTTATGAATATAAATATAAAATCCTCAGAAATACTAGCAAACTGAACCCAGCATTAAAAAATAAAAAAGGATTAAGTGACTTGACAAAGTAGAATTTATCCCAGGAATGTAAGGTTAGTTGAATTTTTGATAATTAAACCATGTAATATACCAAATTAATAGAATAAAGGAACAAAACCATATGATAATCTAAACATAAGCAAATTGATAAAATTTAATATCCTTTTTTTCTTTTTTTATTATCTTTTTAAAAGATGCATAGATCACACACAATGTTACATTAAAAAATATAAGAGATCCCATATACCCTACTCCCCACTCCCCCCACTCCTCCCACATCAACAACTTTCATTAGTGTGATAAATTCATTGCATCTGATGAATACATTTTGGAGAACTGCTACACAGCATGGATTATAGTTTACATTGTAGTTTATACTCTCCCAGCCCATTCGTTGGGTTATGGCAGGATATATAATGTCCTGCATCTGTCCATGCAGTATCATTTTGGACAACTCCAAGTCCCAAAAATGCCCCCATATTACACCTCCTTTTCCCTCTCCCTGCCTTCAGTAATTCCTGTGGCCACTGTTTCCACATCAATGATACAATTTCTTCTAGAGTCACAATAATTCTGTAGTATAATACCAGTGAATCCACTCTAATCCATATTGTATTCGTCCATCCTGAAGACTCTGGGATGGTGATGCACAATTAACCTCTAAATTGAGAGGGGGCTTAGATGCCACATGACTGATGGATGGGATTCTCCTGCTTGCACTTGTATATTCTCTCAGTTCCTTGGTGTGGTGGTTGACCATCCTCACCATCTTGTTAGCAGAAATGGGTAAGTCCAATGACCTGGAGAGTATGTGTTGCCAGCTCTGCTGACGCTCAGGGCCCAGCTGGCACATGGACAGTCCAGAGAGTTAAGTCTCCTGGGCATACACCAACCCTAGCACCAATCACAGGTTCAGTGAAAAATGACAGTAGAGGCATCTGTAGAGAAGTCACATCTGAGTTCAACTTCATCACACTAAGGAGCACAAATTCCAAAGTAGGGCCCACTGGCAAGGCACTCATCTCCAGAGCTATCTGCCATGACTGTAGGACCTGGGTGTCTCCGTAGTCCTCAGGAGCCCTGGCATTGTATCTACTTTGGCTGTCTCAGAGTTACTGTTGAGACGTGCATAAGCACAACCCTTCTGATGACCTCCTGACTCATTTTGAAGTCTCATATAAACTCATTTGTCTTTCCCATTTCCCCTTTTTATTCAAGGTCTTTTTCTCGTTGCATCACCAGTTAGTGATGGGTAATAATCCCTCAGTGCTAGGAAGGCTCATCCCTGGGAGTCATGTCCCATCCTGGGGGGAAGGTAATGCATTTACATGCTGAATTTGGCCACATTTGAGCAACATGGAGGCTCTCAAGAGGTAACTCTTAGCCACCCTGTAGCTCTAGGCCTAATTGAAATTTCATGCACACAGATTTCATGCACACAGGCTCATAAACATACTCATCAGTATCATGGGCCCATCATTGGACCATCTTTCTTTACTAGTCTTTGTCCTTGCACTTTGGGGATTGTTGCTGTTTCACTGGGGAAAGTGATAGATCTCCCCAGGATGGGAGCTCAGCACTCCCTCAGTTGTCGTGTGTAACTCTACCCACTATGTCAATACCCCACAAACATTTGAACATATCTATATATTTTATATGCATGCCCTTTTGAACTCCCTCCTACTCATGTACCCCCCATCAATGACACCTCACACCAATGCTCCTCCCCTGCCATAGTTGAACCCCTTTGTGGTCCAAAACTTAAAAAATGAAGTCTAATATATGCCAAATTCAATTAGTAGGAAAATGAAATAGTAATGACAGGTTTAAAGATTAGAAATAAAATACATAATAAATTAGAAAAACTAAAATAAAGTAAAAAATAAATTGAGGTATTAAAAAATGAAAAATATCATAAAACTTTTTTTTTTACATTTTGCCTTTCATCACTGTAATAGGTGTTTCCCTATATGTACAGTGGCAAGGCAATCTCTTCCATTTCTTCCTCATTGTCTTACATCTTTTGTGTGTGTGTGTCTTCAAAAAAGTTTTAGGTCACAGTAAAGTCATACAGAATACAGGGGCTCCCATATACCCAACATCCTCCCTCTCTTCCCCCCTTCCCAGCAATGATCTTTCTACATATGGATGTTACATTTGCCACAACTAATGTACAAATGTTAAAACATAGCGACCAGCAATGGTTACACACATTATGGTTTACATTTTAGACTGTACACTTTTACAATTTTTGGTTACATTATGGTTTACATTTTAGACCATACACCTCTACACGTTTTTGGTGAAATTTAACGTGGCCTGCATCCATCACCGCACAGTCGTTCAGAACTCCTCCACTGCCCACTAGTTACCACCTCTTCTGTCTACTCTATTCCTCTCCCTAACCCCCGGGGTCCGCAGTGACATCCAAGCTTCACTGCCTGAAGGATAAGATCCATAGATGCCTGCAATAATGCTGAGGGCTTGACACACTAGTCTGTCCTTCCCCATTGGGAGACACCCATGCTCTCAAGAGACACCCTCTCCTCCGTTTGAGAACGTCAAACCTCCCCAGATGGGGTACAACACTTTCCCCCTCATTGTATGGGTCTCCACCCACTGATATAACACACTATGACAGGATGAGCACTCACACACTCCCCAGAAGCCTGCCCCAGGTACACCGTGTGCCAGATGCCCCCATCAAACACCTTAAACTTGTAACCCTTCTTTATTGTATTTTCTAAAAGGTTTTCTCAACATTATAGTTTCAACCACATACCTGACCATTTCCTGTGTTCACTGCTCTCCCCTAAGTCTCTCCCCAACTCCATGGACTATCTGACCCATCCTACCAACCCTAGCCCGCCTCAAGCCTGCAAAGCCCAACTCAATAGTATCCCTATATCCCCGTCTGATCCCTTCACTGCACAACTGCTTACTTCCACTTTATCATAGATTTCGCCTGTGTAGGTGTTGGCTATTTTTTCTTTTGTTGTTTGTGCTTTGGGTGTAAAGTTTATGAAAGAATTTCCTACTACAAGATCTCCTAGATGCTTCTTATATTATCTTCTAGAAGCTTTATGGTCTTGTCTCTTATTTTTAGATCTTTGATCCATCTTGAGTTAATTTTTGTATAGGGCGTGAAATGGTGATCCTCTCTCATTCTTTTTGATATGGATATCTAGTTTTCCAAGCACCATTTGTTGAAGAGTCTATTCATTCCCAATTAAGTGGGCTTCGTGGCTTTGTCAACTATCAGTTGTTCATATATATGAGGTCTATATCAGAACTCTCAATTTGGTTCCATTGGTCCGTATATCTGTTCTTTTGCCAATGCCATGCTGTTTTGACCACTGTAGCTTTGTAGCATGTTTTAAAGTCACGTAGAAGCCTGGGACATGACTACTGGGGATGAGCCTCCCTGGTGCCGAGAGATTACTACCAATCATAAACTGGTGATGCAACTAGAAGGAGACCTTGAATAAAAGGGTCAACTCAGACCAGCAGAATATCTCAGCCTACATGTAGGATCATGAGTTAAAAACTGCTTTTTGACCTTGAATAAAAGGGGGAAAGGAAAAGGAAAATGAGTTTATATGGCTAAGAGTCTTCAAAAAAGAGTTGGGAAGTCATCAGAGGGGTCACACTTATGCATGCCTCAGCAGAACCCCAGAAAAAAGCGAAGTAGATAAAACCCTAGGTACTAGTTCTCCTGAAGGCTATGAAGACCCACAGGGTATATGATCATGACAGA
Source organism: Dasypus novemcinctus (assembly GCF_030445035.2). Taxonomy (NCBI): domain Eukaryota; kingdom Metazoa; phylum Chordata; class Mammalia; order Cingulata; family Dasypodidae; genus Dasypus; species Dasypus novemcinctus. The sequence continues at coordinate 101,570,617 of NC_080682.1, read as the reverse complement.
TGGATTTGGAATTCTGTGCCATGTCAGAGGGCCCTACCTTGGAATTTGTGCTTCTGAGTGTGATGGAACTGGACTCAGATGTGACCTTTCTACACATGCCTCTCCTGTCACTTTTACTGATCCTGTGGTTGGCACTAGGGATGGTGTATACTCAGGGGACTTGAATCTCTGGACTGCCCATGTGCCAGCTGGGCCCTGAACCTCAGCAGAGTTGCAACTCCTACTCTCCAGTTTGTTGGACTTAGCTAGATCAGCTAACAGGGAAGTGAAGATGATCAACCACCACACAGGTAATCAAGAGTGCCTACAACTATAAGCAGAAGAATTGCATCCATCATCCATGTGGAATCTAAGCCCCCTCTTTTTTTCCTTTATTTTTTATATTTTACATTAAAAAAATATAAGAGGTTCCCATATATCCCATCCTGTGGACTCTGGGATGGTGATGTCCACTCCACCTCTATATCAAGAGGGGACCCTCTCAATATGGAGGTGGAATGGACATCAGCATCCCAGGGTCCACAGAATAGAGGAATAAAATATGGATTAGAGTGGACTTCCTGCTATTCTACTATAAAACTATTGTGACTGGTAATGGAAGAAATTGTAGCAATGAGGTGGAGAGAGTGGCCACAGTAGGTGCTGAGGGCAGGGAGAGGGAAGAAGAGATATGATGTGGGAGCATTTTTGGGACTTGGAGTTGTCCTAAATGATATTGCAGGGTCAGATGCTGGACTTTATATTTTCTGCCATAACCCACTGAATGTACTGGGGGAGAGTGTGAACTATAGGGTAAACTATTATCCACGTGGTGTGGCAGTGCTCCAAAATGTGTACACCGAGTGTGATGAGTGCCACAGTGATGGGGGAGGTTGTTGGTGTGGGAGGAGTGGGTTGTGGTGAGGTGGGGGTATACAGGAACTTCTCGTGCTTTTTTTTTTAAAGACTTTATTTATTTTTCTCCCCTTCCCCTCCCCACTGTTGTCTGCTCTCTGTGTCCACTAGCTGTGTGTTCTTCTGTGTCTGTTTCCACCCTTGGTGGCACTGGGAAACTGTCTCTTTTTTGTTATGTCATCTTGCTGCATCAGCTCTCCGTGTGTGCAGCACCACTCCAGGGCAGGCTGCACTTTTTTCATGCAGGGTGGCTCTCCTTGCAGGGTGCACTCCTTGTGCGTGGGGCCCGCCCACATGGGGATGCCCCTGCGTGGCACTGGCACTCCTTGCGTGCGGCAGCTCTGTGTGTGGGTCATTTGCCACATGGGTCAGGGGGCCCTGGGTATCAAACCCTGGACTCTCCCATATGGTAGACAGATGCTCTACCAGTTGAGCTACATCCACTTCCCCTCTTATATTTTTTAATGTAGCATTTTTTGTGATGTATATATCTTCAAAATAATACAATTTACAATAATGATGGGGTGGGGCAATTTACAAAAATAATGAGAGTGGGTTATATGGGTACCTCTTAGTTTTTTAATGTAACGTTCTTTGTGATCTATTGACTTAAATAAAAAATGTGTAAAAAAATCACATGTGAAATAAATTGACATATAGAAATAAAAAATATATATATATAAATAAAGCCAGGTAGTGTGATTCCTCCAATTTCATTTTTCTTTTTCAATATGTCTTTGGCCTGTTAGGGCCCCTTGCCCTTCCAAATAAATTTCACAATTAGCTTTTCCAATTCAGTAAAAATGTTAATTTTTATTGAGTTTGTGTTAAATCTGTTAATCAGTTTTAATGATGTTTAGTCTTCTTATCCATGAACTGGGAATATTCTTCCATTTATTTAAGTTTTCTTTGACTTCCTTTAACAGTGTTGTGCAGTTTTCTGTGTATAAGTTCTTTACATCTTTAGTTAAATTTATTTGTAGGTATTTGATTCTTTTAGTTGCTATTGTAAATGGGATTTTTCCTTGATTTCCTCCTCAGATTGCTCATTATTGGTGTATAGAAATGCCACTCATTTTTGCACATTGATTAGTAACTGCCATTTCCTGAACTCATTTATAAGCTCTAGAAGGTTTGTTGTAGATTTCTCATATCATCTACAAATAGTGAGATTTTTGCCATCTTCCTTTCTAATATGAATGCCTTTTATAACGTTTTCTTGCCTAAGTGCTTGAACAAGTACTTCTAACACAATGTTGAATAAGAGAAGTGAATGTGGGCATCCTTGTCTTGTTCCTGATCTTAAAGGGAAAGCTTTTAGAATTTTACCATTGAATACGATGTTAGCTGTGGGTTTTTCAAATATACCCTTTATCATGTCGATGAAATTTCCTTCTATTTCTATTTTTTGAAGATTTTTTTTTTTTTTTTTACCAAGAAAGGGTGCTGTATTTTGTTGAATGTTTTTTGCTATGATCAGGTAAATTTTTTTTCTATCTGTTAATGTGGTGTACTATATTGATTGATTTTCTTATATTTTGCCAACCGTACATTCCAGGGATGAAACCCATTTGGTCATGATGTACAATTCATTTGATGCTTTGTTGAATATGATCAGCAAGTATTTAGTTGAGGATTTTAGCATCATTAGAGAGGGATTGGTCTAGTTTTCCTTTCTTGTGGCATCTTCATGTGGCTTTGGTATTAGGGTAATATTGATATCAAAGAATGAGTTATGCAATGTTCCCTCCACTTCTAGTTTTTGGAAGAGTTTAAGCAGGACTTATGTTAATTCTTTAGGGAATGATTGGTAGAACACACCTGTGAAGCCATCTGGTCCTAGGTTCTTCTTAGTTTGGAGGTTTATGATGACTAATTCAATCTCATTACTCATGATTGGTCTATTGTGTTCATCAATTTCTTCTTTCCTCATTGTAGGCTGCTTGTGTGTTTCTAGAAATTTGTCCTTTTCATCTAAATTATCCATTTTGCTGGCATACAAATTTTCAAAGGATCCTCTTATGACACTCTTTATTTCTGTGGGATAGTGGTGAGACCCATTCCTGGTTTCTTATTTTATGTATTTGTTTCTTCTTTCTTTTTTTCTTGTTAGTCTAGCTGAGGGTTTGTCAATTTTATTAATCTCAAAGAACAAGCTTTTGGTTTTGTTCGTTTTTTTTGGTGCTTTCTTGTTTACAATTTCATTTAGCTCTGCGCTAATCTTTGTTATCTCCCTCTTTCTACTTGCTTTGGGATTAGTTTTTGTTCTTTTTCTAATTCCTCAAGGTGTGTTGTTAAGTCTCTGATTTTAGTTCTTTCTTCTTTTTAAAAATATAGGCATTTATGGCTATAAATTTTCCCTGGCATTTCTTTTGCTGCATCCCATAGATTTTGATATGTTGTGTGGTCATTTTCATTTGTGTTAAGGTAGTTACTGATTCCTTTTGCAATTTCCTCCCTGACCCACTGATTTTCTAAGTGTGTGTTGTTTAACTTCCATATCTTTGCACCTAGTCTGATTCTCTGCCTCTTACTGATTTCCAGCCTCATTTCTTTGTGGTCAGAGAAATTGCTTTGTACAGTTTCAATCTTTTGAATTCGTTGAGAGTTGTTCTGTGGCCTAGCATGTGGTCTATCCTGGTGAGTGGTCCATGTGCACTCTCCATGGTGCACATGGATATCCTGCTATAGTTGGGTGTAAGGTTTTGTTAGGTCTTTTAAGTCTAGATCCTCTAACATATTATTCAACATTTCTGTTTCTTTATTGACCCTCTGTCAAGGTGTTTTGTCTAATGGTGATAATGGTGTATTAATGTCCCCCACTGTAATTGTAGAGGTATCTATTTACCCACTTAGGTTTTCAATGTTTGCCTCATGTATTTTGAGGTGCCTGATTAGGTGTATGATGGTTAGGCTAATGTGTCAACTTGGCCGGGTAATTGTGCCCAGTTGTTTGGTCAAAAAAGCACTGGGTTAATTATAGTACAAGGACATTTATGGGCTTTAGTTATCAGTGAGTTTACTGCATAAATGGCTGATGACATCTGCATCAACCAGGGAGATTCCTGTCACCAATTGAGTGACGCTTTATCTAATCAGTTGAATGCCTTAAAAGGGGAAGTGATTTTAGCATTCAGAGATAATTTCCCAACTTGTCTTTGGACACCCAACATCTCCTGAAACCTATCAAGGACTTTCAGTGGACTTTCATTGGAGCCCCTGATTTGCAGCCTGCCTGTGGAACCTGGACTTGTGCATCCCCACGGTCATGTGAGAGTCTCTTATAAAACCTCATACTATTTACAGATATCTCCTGTTGACTCTGTTTCCTTAGGGAACCCTGACTAATACAAGGTGCATAAATGTTTATGATTGTTCTTTCTTCTTGATAGATTGCCCCTTTTATTAATATATAGTGGCCTTCTTTGCCTCTTAACAATAGTTTTGCACTTAAAGTCTATTTTGTCTGATATTAGTATAACTACTCTGCCCTTTTTTGGTTATTGTTTGCATGTAAAATTCATCTCCATCCACTCACTTTCAGCCTCCTTGCATCCATGGGTCTGAGGTGAGTTTCTTGCAGATAGATGGGCCATATTTCCTTATCCATTCTGCCAATCTGTGTCTCTTGTTTGGACAGTTTAATCCATTAACATTCAATCTTATTACTGTCACAGCATTACTTATATTAGCCATATTTTCTTTAGGTTTATATATGTCATATGTTGTTTTTATTTCTCTTTTTATCTTTTTAGTTATTCTTACCAATAATCTTCCTTCCTACACTCTCCTCCAACCCTCTCTCTTCTGCTTTTTCTTTTCAACCTGTAGAACTCCCTTTAGTATTTATTGAAGAGCAAGTTTCCTGTCAACTCTCTTAACTTCTGTTTATCTGTGAATATTTTGAACTCTCCCTCATTTTTGAATGCCAGTTTTGCTGGAAACAGAATTTTTGACTGATGGTACCTTAACTCTGTTGTACCACTGCATTCTTGCCTCCATGGTTTCACATGAGAATTCAGCACTTAATCTTTTCAAGCTTCACCTATAATTGTTGGATCTCTTTTCTCTTGCTGCTTTCATATTCTCTCTTTGTCCTGAGCATTGGACAATTTGATAAGTATATATCTTGGGGTATGTATGTTAGGATTTATACTGTTTGGGGTGCACTGAGCTACCTGGACATGTGTCTCTGTCCTTCAAAAGAGTTGTGAAATTATCAGCCATTATTTCCTCCAACACTCCTTCTGCTCCCTTTCTCTTCTCTTCTCCCTTTGGAATGCCTATAATATGTATGTTTCTGCATTTCATGTTGTCAATCAAATCCCGGAGTTCCTGCTGGATTTTTAAAATCTTCTTATCTATCAGTTCTACTGTGTGATTTCACATGTGCTATCTTCACCAGCACTGATTCTTTCCTCTGCCTGTTCAAATCTGCTATTATGTACTTCAGATAGCTTTATTGAGATATAATTCACAAACCATAATCCCACCCCTTTAAAGTAGATAATTTGGTGTTTTTTTAGTATATTAACATGATTGTGCAACCATAGCCACTATTTAATTCCAGAACGTTCTCATTATCTTAAAAAGAAATTCCATACCCATTAGCAGCCTATCTCCGTTGACCTCCTCTTCCCCCCAGCCCCGGGCAACTATTTATCTACTTTTTATCTTTATATTTTTACCTATTCTGGATATTTCATATGAATGGACTCATACTATATGTAACCACTTGTCACTGGCTTCTTTCAATTTCTGTAATGTTTCAAGGTGCATTCATGTTGTAACATGTGTCAGTATTTCATTCCTTTTTATGGCCAAATAATATTCCATCATAAAGATATGACATTTTATTCATCAACTAATTGACATTTGTTTTTTTCCTACTTCCTGGCTATTATAAATGATTCTGCTATGAATATTCATGTACAAGTTTTTGTGTGGACATAGGTTTTCAGTTCTCTTGGATATATATCTAGGAGTGGAATTGCTAGGTGTTATGTACTCTTGATGAACAGATCATATTTTCATCTAAAATGACACTCTATCCCTATTAATATTCCTTGCCCTGAAATTTACTTTGTTTGATTTTTAACATAGCCACTTCAGCTTTCTTTTGATTAGTATTAGCAAGGTGTATCTTATCCTATCACCTTACTTTTTTTTTTCCTTTTTATTTATTTATTTATTTATTTATTGACTTTGTAATAATATTACATTAAAAATATATATGTGAGGTCCCATTCAGCCCCACCCCCCACCCCCCCTCTCCCCCCCCCAACAACACTCGTTCCCATCATCATGACACATCCATTGGATTTGGTAAGTACATCTTTGGGTACCTCTGCACCTCATAGTCAATGGTCCACATCATGGCCCATACTCTCCTCCATTCCATCCAGTGGGCCCTGTGAGGATTTACAATGTCCGGTGATTACCTCTGAAGCACCATCCAGGGCAGCTCCATGTCCCAAAGACGCCTCCACCTCTCATCTCTTCCTGCCTTTCCCCATACCCATCGTCCACCATGTCCACTTTTCCCAATCCAGTGCCACCTCTTCTATGTGGACATTGGATTGGTTGTGTCCATTGCACCTCTATGTCAAGAGGAGGCTCAGATTCCACATGGATGCTGGATGCAATCCTCCCATTTTCAGTTGTAATCACTCTAGGCTCCATGGTGTGGTGGTTGTCCTTCTTCAACTCCATCTTAGCTGAGTGTGGTAAGTCCAATAGGTCAGATTGTAGGTGCTGGAGTCTGTTGAGGCTCAGGACCTGGCTATCACATTGTCAGTCCAGAGATTCAAATCCCCTAAATATATCTTAAACCCCAACATTAACTGCACCTCCAGCACATTAGCATGAAAGTCTTATGAAGGGAGATCCCATCTGAGTCCAGATTCATCACACATAAACACCATTTCCAAAGAGGGGCCATCTGCCCTGGTAGTTGACCCCATTGGCCATGACCATAACTCCCATGGGTCTCTTTAGCCCTCACAGGAACCAATATCTGGGGGTTGTATCTGCTTTATCTGTCTCTCTGACTCTGCTCAGTTGTGCATGAGGGCAATCCTTCTGCCAGCCTCCAGACTCTTTTTTAGAAACTCGTAGCCATATAAACTCATTTCTCCTTTCCATTTCCCCCTTACTTTAGGTCAAACAGCATTTTAAAGTCATGGTATTTTATGTAGACATGGATATTCTGCCGATCCACATTGAACCTTCCGTATAAGGTCATTTTCCAGTTGCATCATCAGTTGGTAGTTGATAGTGGTCCCTCATTGCCAGGGAGGCTCATCTTCGGGTGTCATGTCCCACGCTGGGGGGAAGGCATTGCATTTACATGCTGAGTTTGGCTTCGAGACTGGCCACATTTGAGTAACATGAAGGCTGACAGGAGGGAATTCCCAGGCACAATGTTGCTCTAGGCCTTGTTCTTATTTTAAGTTTATCAGCTCACAAGTATAGTCATTAGCTTCAGGGGCTCACTGTTGAACCTCACTCCCTCCCGGTCCCCGCCGCTGTACCTGGGAGACTGTCGCTGCTCCCCTAGGGACCACAACAGAGCACCACTGGCCAGGAACCCAGTACCCCCCCTACTGTGGTTTTTAATTGTTGCCACTATGAGTATATCCATACATTACCATGCACCCTGGACATATGTTCTGTACAGCTCCCTGTCAGCCATATATCACCTGTCATTGGTATCCCATACTAGTATCCCTCCATTGCCATTGTTGAAACACTCTGTGATCCAGAACTCCCCGAAATTTGAAGCCCAATATAATGTCATGGTCCCTTACTAGGGAATGGCATATAGCGATGGGTTTAAAGGATAGATAAAGAACTTTCACCTTACTTTTAACCTTTTTGGTCTTTACATTAGAAGTGGATTTTCGTAGCGCCTATATAATTTTGTGCTTCGTTATTATTTTCAGTCCAATCTGATAATCTCTGCTTTCTAAAATTTGTGTGTTTAAGCTATTACATTTAATATGATTATTGATATGGTTAGGTTGCAGTCTATCATCTTGTCATTTGTTTACTATTTGCCTCATTTGCTCTTTGCTCACCTTTCCTCTTTTTCTATCTTATTTTGGGTTAATTGAATATTTTTTATGATTCAATTTTATCTTCTTTGTCAACTTAGTAGCTACAACTTTTAGTTGTATTATTTTACTGGTTGCTTTAGAGTTTATATTGCACATCCTTAACTTATCACAGTCTTTCTTCAAGTAATATTCTACTTCATGAATAGTATGAGATCCTTACTTCCATTTCCCTCTTCTGGCTTTTGTGTTATTGTTGTCATAGGTTTTACTTCTACATCTATTATAAACCCCTTAATACATTGCATTTTATTTTAAACAGTCAATTATATACTAAAGAGATTTTTAAATATAAAAAAATTAGTTTTGTGAAATTCATTCCTGTTGTATACTTTTATTGTTTATCATTCTACTATATAAATGTACCATAATCTATTTAACTTTTCTAATACTAAAGGTCATTTATGCTGTTTCTATTTTTTTACTTTTAGGAACAATGACACTATGAATATACTTTTACATGTATCTTGATGAGTATGTACATGAGGGGATTTTCTGGGTCAGTGGGTATGCATTTTTTCAATTTTACTAGATAATGGTAAATTTATAATTTAACCAGTAGTGTATGAGATTTTCATTGCCATCTATTGGGCAATTGTTATAATATATATAAATGTACTATATCTACATGGTAGATCTCTGATGGGATTTGTGTTATTTTTGGAACTGTTCTATACATTTGAAAGTACTTAAAAATAAAAAGTTTAAATTGGAAAGAAAGGAAAGCCCTGAATTTGAATATGTGTTGTAAGAAATAATCTCTTGTAAATAATTTCACTCCTTGATAGTTCTCTCAGAATCCTGGGGATCACATTGGCCCTTTGGTAAATTTTTTCTAAGTATCTTCCCATTATTGTTTAAAATTAATGTTTTTCAAATTTTGTGTCTCCTTCCTTGCTTATCACTGTCATCTAACAGTCTCAAAATCCATTCTCCATTTTCATATAAGACAGTTACTCAGGCTAACTTTTTCTTCAGTGCCTGTCTTCTCCAGCACCTCCCATTATTCTGAACTACAACACATATAACGATCTGTTCAACAACCTTATTTAATAGTTCTAATTTACCTAGTTTACTGTCCCTTAACACTAGGGACATATTTTCTACCCAGTCCAGATCACAAATATCCTGGTCAAACCCTGGATCATCTCCCAGAATTACACCGCCTTTTTTTTTTTTTTAAAGATTTATTTATTTATTTATTTAATTCCCCCCCCTCCCCTGGTTGTCTGTTCTCTGTGTCCATTTGCTGCGTCTTGTTTCTTTGTCTGCTTCTGTTGTCGTCAGCGGCACGGGAAGTGTGGGCGGCGCCATTCCTGGGCAGGCTGCACTTTCTTTTCACGCTGGGCGGCTTTCCTCACGGGCGCACTCCTTGCGCGTGGGGCTCCCCCACGCGGGGGACACCCTTGCGTGGCACGGCACTCCTTTGCGCGCATCAGCACTGCGCATGGCCAGCTCCACACGGGTCAAGGAGGCCCGGGGTTTGAACGGCGGACCTCCCATATGGTAGACGGACGCCCTAACCACTGGGCCAAAGTCCGTTTCCCTACACCGCCTTTTAAGTTTTGTATTTTACGAAATTTATTTCCAGCCATCTTATTCCCTTCCCCCTATAACCCAACTTCTGTATCTTAAGATGACCACTAAGCCTTTTGTCCTTCAGTATTTCAGAGCCCTCCTGTTTCCCCTGTACTTCACATGCTTGGATTTCAGTCATTGCAGTGACTCTCTCACCAGTACTCTGGTTTTTCTGCTGTTCCTTTCTGACAATTGGATGAAAGCTGTGCCTGCACCGCAAATTACCTCTGCAGAAATGGATAACTGTACAGTTTTGTGCCTTTCTTTGCTTCTTTCTCTCCATAACAGGAGAGAATGGTCCCTCTTTTCTTTCAAGACTCAGCTTTCCTACTTTGCTCTCATTTCCGTACAGTACATCATTTAATCAATTATCCCCTGGCTTTCTTCCTGCTTTGGCCCTTCTTCCCATTTGGCAGGTAATATAATCTCCATTTTGCAGAGAGGAAACTGAGGTTCAGAGAGAATTCCAAGATTGCTGCAAGAATCAAACCTAAGTCCCTCCCTCTCCAAGACCCATACTCTTTCTACTCTGCAAAATTTACCTTCATCCTCTTCTCTACTTTCCTCTCCACATATGGCTCCTGATTTCCTCCATAAACTTCTCTTTACGCTGATCTTCCCAGAATCACATTAACTAACACCTGTCTCCTCTAAAGTTCACGAGAGCAAGGGCTATATTGTGCTCATCATTGTATCCCTAGGGTGTGAAGAAATGAACTGCCTTTGCTAAGGTCCTCAACTACCTGCTTATCACTAGATCAAAGTACTCATCTCTTTGACCCATCAGAAGATTTAACATAGCTGACAATGCTGATCTTCTTAAAACAATCTCTTCCCTTGGTTTTGGTGAACCCACTCTCTCCTTGTTTCTCTCCTGCCTCTCTGATCCTGCATGCAAATCCAATCATCCAATTTTTCTTACACCTGTCTCCCTTTTTTCACAATTACTGTTACTATTAAGGTTCAGGCCACCATTGTCTCTCATCTGTAAGTCTCCTCATGGATCTCTTGGCTTCCAGGCTTGTCTTTCTCTAATCTACACTATACTTACTATGACTGAAACATTAATATGATCTTAACACAGCTCTGCTTTGGATTCTTAAACGGATACAAACTGCCAAATGCAGAAGTTCAAATTCATTATCATGACAGTCAAGGCCTTTAATGATCTGGCCTCAGCTTATCCTACCAGTCTCATACCCTACACACCCATGTGATAGTGAGCGTAACTGTGAGACTGACAAGTCACACAGAATCAGGAAGGAAGCCCCCTTTGTGAGGGGAGGGATGAGGATTTCTCAGCAGGGCCCTCTGGCCGTGCCTTTTGGAACAGAGTTGGCAGGTGCTGCCTGATTTCCTTGGTCCTGGCCCCATAGATGATGGGGTTGGCCAGACATGGAAGCAGCAGGTAGAAGGCACTGAGCAGGTTGTGCACATCCTGGGAGGCAGTGTGGGCCACACGGTAGACGATGGATGAGGATATGGAGGAGGAGTGGACTGTGAAGATGACTAGCAGGTGGGAGCCACAGGTGTTTAGGGCCTTGGAACGTGCTCGGCCTGATGAAATCTTAAACGCAGCATGGATGATGCGGGAGTAAGAGGCTGCAAGGAGGAGCATGTCTAGGACTCTGTTGAAGATGCGGATAATGAGTCCCACAGTCTTGTTGAGGGAGATGTCCCCACAGGAGAGCTTCATCAGGGCCATATGCTCACACGCAAAGTGGTGGATGATGTCTGAGCGGCAGAAGCGAACCCGGGAGGCCAACCCCACCACTGGAGCCACAACACATATGCTTCTGGCAGCTGCCATCACCACCAGGCCAGCCAGCAGTTGGCCTGTCACTATCTCTGGGTAGCGCAGTGGATAGCAGATAGCAACATAGCGGTCTAGGGCCATGACCAGAAGGATGTTGCAGTCAAAGATAATGAGGAAGTAGATGCAGAACATCTGGACCAGGCAGTGGGTCAAGGAGATGTGGTTGAAGCGGGTGGAGAAGCTGAACAGCATGGTAGGAACCACAGTGGTGGCGGTACAGAGGTTGACAGCAAGAAGCAGGGCAATGAGTATGTACATGGGCTGGTGCAGGCTCCTCTGGATTGTCACTGTGTGGATGATCAGGGTGTTGGCAGAGAGGATCACCAAGTAGAGGCAGAGGAATGGCAACACAAGGAGGGTGCGGGATTCCTGCAGCCCTGGGAAGCCCACCATGAAGAAGCTGGTGTAGGACATGTTGGAGCTTCTATTGCTCCACCCTGACATCTTGCCCGGAAAGCAGGATGCCTCTGGGAAGTCAAAGGGACAAAAAGCCTAGGGCGTTTTGTGCCCCAGATCCTAGTCCAAACCTCACCGGGCTGGACTGGGTGCTTTGATCTCCATGAATCTCTAATATTCCTAGAGACAAAATGAAAAGTTATATTTCACCATTTCATGAGCGTAATCAAAAGGAATAACATTTCCCCAAAGCTCCATCTTGTTCACTTTGCTCCTTATTTCTATTAACTGACATATTCCTTTATTTCTTCCTTCACATCTTTATTGAGCACATACTTTGTGCCAGACCATAGGTAGGTGCATGGGATACAAGAATGAATATCATTCTCTCTTCCTTGTTTGAGTTCACATTCTATTGAGCAAGTTAAAAATTCAACAGTCAAAATACAGAGTGTAATAATAAGTAAAAAAGCTATCTTAGGGGCAGCAGCTGGGGCTCAATCAGTTGGGCTCCCACCTGCAATATGGGAGGCCTTGGGTTCGCGTCCCAGGGCCTCCTTGTGAAGGCAGGCTTGCCCGCACACTGTGGAGCGCTGCCCGGCCCGCAAGCATTGCAGGAGAGCTGGCTCAACAAGGTGACACAACAAAGAAGGGAGACAAGCAAGAACACAGAAAAGTGTGCAGCGAATGGACACAGAGAGCAGACAGCAAGCAAGCCACAAGGGGGGAGGGGAAATTAAATAAATACAGACACAGAAGAACACACAGAGAATGGACACAGAGAGTAGACAGCACACAAAAAGCCGCTAAGTGTGGGGGGTGGGGGGATTAAAAAAAAGGCTATCTTAGTTTTTCCGTTGTAGCTGTGGACCAAAAACTCCAAGTACAAAATAAAATTGAAACTCCTACTCTCCAGTTCTTCCTGCTTGCCCATGGCAACTAACAAAATGGTTATGATGGACCATCCCCTTCCCCAAAATAAGGAGTGTCTTCAGCTGCAAGCAAAACAAGTCCACTCCTCTGCCCTCTAATATCTACATACCTTCTCAGCCTGAAACAGAGTAAATATCCTCAAACCCTCCAGATTGAGGAATGAACAAAAGTAAGGAGGAAGTATAACTGCTGACTAAAGCAAATTTGTAGTTCTTACCTTGTGCTGAGTAACTTTTAACACTGATCTAGAGGCCATGTGACAAAGGAATCCAGTACTTTTTTTTCTCTTTATTTATTTTTTTAATGTTACATTAAAAAAATATGAGGTCCCATATACCCCCCACCCCTCTCACCCCACTCCTCCGCCCTTAACAACAACCTCCTCCATCATCATGAGACATTCATTGCATTTGGTGAATACATCTCTGAGCAGCGCTGCACCTTATGGTCAATGGTCCACATCATAGCCCACGCTCTCCCACAGTCCACCCAGTGGGCCATGGGAGGACATACAACGTCCAGTAACTGTCCCTGCAGCACCACCCAGGACAGCTCTAACCCCCGAAAATGCCCCCACATCACTGGCAGCCGCATCTTTGGGGATAAAGCATAGCCTGATGATGCTTTTATTTGGACATTTTTATGGCCTTAGAACTGTAAGATTTCAAGCAAATAAATTCCATTGTAAAAACCAAAAAAACCCACAATGATATAAAAATACATTTTCAAATAAAAAAGAGATGCCAGAGGGAAGGAGGGAGGGAAAGAGAGAGAGAGAGATAGAGAGAGACAGAGACAGAGAGACAGACAGAGACAGAGAGAGAGACAGAGACAGAGAGAGACAGAGAATGCTTTTTCTCCCATTGCCAAGGTGAGGTTCTAGGTCACTAGGAGGACTATAAAGGCTGACGCTGAGAACTTGTTGAGCCCCTTAGCCCAAGACCCACCTGGAGAGCTTAAAAAGGTAAATGTGTAGATTCTGAGAACGTCTTTGAAGAAAGCTGGCATTTTTCTTCCCCCAAATGGGGGCGCAAATGATGCTATCCCCTGACTCAAGCCAGTGAGCGGGGCTTTCAAATGTCAAGCAGGGTGTTTGTAAGTTGCCCCTGCTCTTTGGACAACACTGGAGGCTGGTGTTGGAGCCAAGGCTGAGGGAACTAAACATGAAAGGCTGGGGCTGCAGCGCCCGGTGTCAGGGCCAGGAGACGGGGAGCGATAGGAGCAGCACTGCCACCTTTGTCCTGGCTTGCGCACCTCACCCATCCTAGTCTTGTAGGATCCTGACCTTATTTAAATTTTTGATAATTTGTTCATCATGGATTTTTTGCATTGCCTTTGATTTTTAAAATATTTCATTAAACTATTAATTATCTTCATTGCTGAGTTTTCTGGCATCTCTTTAAACTTTGCCACACTTGCCTCACCCTAAGCCTGGCCCCAGCCCCTGGTCACAGGGTGACCATGGAAAGTAACCAGGCAGCATCTTCCTTGAAGGTTTTCCCCAAGAGAAGGTCTGTTCAAGTGGGGTTTAGGGCCTGGAACCAAGGGGACGTTGTCAGCAATTCACCAGATAAGTTCATTGCTCGAGAAATGTATCCCCAGTACTGTCTGCTTTAAGCATCCACCAAGGCCAAGATGGACCAGTGCTGGGTCAAACGAGATCATTCTACCCCAGACTTATTATCCATTGTTCTGACTGGTGAGGTAAAAACCATGGGTTGTAGACTAGGGAGAAGAAAGAAAGCAGAAGGAAAAGAGTCAGTATAAGCTAATGAGACATCCATTTCTCAATCTGGACATCTTATCTGAAGGAGTCACAAATAGTGGTGGGTGGTAATTCTTAATTTCAAAGTTGGAATTTTTATAAGTAGGTGGGATCGGCTATTTGAATGGCTAATATCAGCTGGTTTTTCAAACTAAAATTGACCCAAGGACTTTTAAATGTTGCTTAGGGATTAGTAAAATCAGAGAAAATTCTCAAAATTTTGTCCAAGGAGCCCCACAGAGGAGAGTAGGCAGAACAAATAAGCTCTTCTTTGGTTCCCTCTTTGGAGTGCTGCCCTTCTAATGTAATGCTACAAGTAAAAGAGATGCTATAAAGTAGTTTTGTATAACCAAGTATACAGGTATTGTGGATAATATTGGCTGCCTGGTAATTGGCAGAACAAGCAGAGATACATCTATGAGGAAAGCCAAGCAAATAATTGGATGAGTTCAGGTATGCTGTTTTCTGCCAGTTTTAGCAAGCTTATAAAAATATAACTGATTTGTAGATATCTATGGATCCCTTTTTTTCTTTTTTTGGTGCTTTCACAAAATCTTTAATAATATATTCTAGATGTTTTATAGGGATCAGCTTTAAGTTTGATAATGTGTAGTTGACATTAATCTCTTTTTTCCCATTTTGTCAATATTCAGTTTTTCCCAAGAATTCTCATGGAGGGAAATCTCCAAAACATCTTCAGATTCTTTCAGTGAGCACAAGTATTTTGTCTAAGCTAGAGATTTGGATTTAATTGATATTGTCAGACACTCTCTTACAGTCTTTCACCTTGGTAGAAAGAGGCTTTTATTCAATCAAACCTCTTTGTTCTGCTTTTTCTGGTTTCCAGGTATTTTCTCATGATATAGAGATGGAAATAAAATGGAAAGCAAGACATTCCTCTGTTTTTTCTTACTGTTGTTCCAATTGTCCAAGATCCAAAGAGCTCTTCTTTTTTTCCCTTTCCCTCCTCTCCAAGAATTGACTGAAAACCCCATTCGGCCCTCTCAGGCTGAAGAGCTGTCTGGCCAAGTCAGGCATCTGGCCTGCCCTCCCTAGGGACCGTCTGAGGCTGTCAAAGAAGTGGGAGGGGGAAGGTATGAAGTGGGGACCCTGTAAGCATGGCTGAGGCAGATGGCCCTGACCTGGGCTGACTGTGACGGGGAAGTATGGAGAGGTAGGAATTGTCCAAATCTCAACAAATGTTTGCTGGTGGACAACCACAGGGGTAGGAAGCAAATTTTGGTCGCTCTGGTTCTAGTCTGGTCTCCAACTCGGTTCATAGGATTAGAGAACCAAGAAGACAGAGACTCAAGACTCAGAATTTGAGAACCATCTAGCCAAAAATTTATAAAGC
The DNA here is from genome assembly GCF_030445035.2 of Dasypus novemcinctus. Lineage (NCBI taxonomy): Eukaryota > Metazoa > Chordata > Mammalia > Cingulata > Dasypodidae > Dasypus > Dasypus novemcinctus. Next base: position 101,554,766 of record NC_080682.1, on the reverse strand, counting down.
AAGTCTGAGAGGATCAGAGATGGGGAGAGAGAGATAGGAAGAAAGCATGGATTCCCACTCCATGCCTATTGTTCCACACACTTTTCTAGCTTAGGGTACTGTAAGAATGGTGATACCATTAACAAACAAAATTCCAGCAGCTGGAAACATTTTCATGTGCCCTGGGATCCTTCAGTCCCTGTGCCTACCTCAGCTCCTACATGCTTCCGCCAAGAGCCTCCCCCCACCCCAGGCTAGCCAAGCACTAACTTACTCACCAGAACTTAAACAGGATGAGAGTACTAAGAGCAGGCCAGTCTAGGCCTGGGTCCCTTGAATACAGTTAAAGCCCTCCTCTTCCTCCCTGGAGGAATCCTGGAGTTTCCTCCCAGGCTCTGCCTTAGCCAGTCAGTAGGGTCCCAGGGGTGGCCAGAATGAGAGCATGTGTCCTCAGTGCCCTGAGGCTGGCGAAACAGCACGAGCAGAGAGCAGGGCCTTGGTGTGACCATTTTGGGGGGACAGCAATGAGGGGGCCCATTTGGAGGAGTAGGGGGCTCCTTCTCCAGGACTCCTCTTTGAGCCTTGCTCTCTTACCCCTCATCCTTTCTAGATGATCTCACCCTCTCCATGGCTCCTGCCTTTTCTGGGTCCTGTTGACCCACACATCTCTACCTATAGGCCTGATATTACCCCTACATCCCAGATCATGTATTCAACAGCCCATTAGTCAGCTCTAACCTGATGCCCCAGGGAAAATTCCAAATAAACATGTCCCTAATTGTACTCTTGCCTTCACACCAAAATGCTTTCACCCCTTGTAGTCATATTTTGATAGTGTTTTCTTGTAAAACAAACACTATCAAAAATACGACTACAGTTTTATTGAGTTGCAATTCATATGCTGTAAAATTCACCCTTTTTAAAGTACACAAGTCAGTGGATTTTAGTATATACACAGAGTTGTATAAATATCACCACTCTCTAATTTTAGCACATTTTAATCATCCCCAAAAGAAACCCTATACACATTAGCGGCCACTTAACATCCTTCCCCCACTCCAGCCCTGCGTATCATTGAATCTACTTTTTATCTCTATAGATACTGGAGTATTTTGTGACTAGCTTCTTACATTCAGTATGAAGCCTTCCTAATGTGCTGTAGCTGCTGGTCTTTCCAAACCTTTACTCTCAATATTGTTGAGAACCATGGGCCAGCTTCAAGTCTTGGATTGGAGGTGGGTGTATGTTGTGGAAGCTGAAGTGGAGGGGTAGGTTAGGTCTGGTTGGGCGGCTGAGTGGTGGACTGCGGGGGAAGTCACGGACACTCAGTGGTCATCTCCTAGTCCTGACTCAATCCCCACCTCCTTTTCTATTGTGCAACAGTATTTCAATCTGTTTCTATTCCACAACCCAGGAGAGATGTTAGGTCTAATAAACAGATTGATCAGAACTTAAACATGGAAAAACAGCCCCAGATGCTTATCAGGGCAGAAATCTCAGTGGCAGGGCCTCTTCCTCCCCCCAAAATTTGTCTGACCATTCACCTGACCTGAGGAGTTTCCATTTTGGGATCTCTTTCCCTACTCTTTTGGACCCTTTGTGCTGTGGAAGGAATAAAGTGGTCATTTGCTGAAAGTTTCTGTTGTGCCTAAGCCTGTGTTCCCTTGACACACTGTGTAGCAACTCGCTCCCCACTTTAGCTTGACTCATTTCAATTTTCTTGTCTTTGAGATCACTGATTCTTTTTTCTGCCACCTTCAGTCTGCTGTTGAAACCCTATAGGGAATTTTTCATTTCAGTTATTGTGTTCTTCAATTCTAGTATATTTGTTGAGAATCTCAAAGAGATTCTGTCTTAGTTAGGTAAAGCCTTCCAATGCAATACAACATAAATGGGTTGGTTTCTATAATAGGGATTTATTAGTATAAAAACTTACAGTTCTGAGGCTATAAGAATGTCCAAATCAAGGCATCATCAGAGATGCTGTCTCATCAAATCGAAGCTGGGGGCATCTGGGCACATGGAGGCATCATCTAAAGATGCTTTCCCTTTGGAGTTCAGCTATGGGTGAACAAGCACCTTTATGGCAGGACATACAGGTGGCCCACTAGTCTCTCTCCCCTCCTCTGGGCCGCTCTTGTCCAGCTTTGAGCTGTTCCATGGGTCTAGCCTCTTGGGAGCTTCATTGCTTCAGCTCTGGGCTGCTTTGCTGGTTCCATCCTCTCTGTCTTTCAGGATTTGCCTGTCTTTCTGTGGCTTTGGGTGATCCTGGAGTCCTCTCTCTCATGGCAGAGTAAAATGACAGGCTTTTTTTCTGTATTTCACTAAGTGTTTCTTCCATTTATAAATGATTCTAGCAAGAGGGCCAAGAGGTACCCTAGGTCATGCCTCGCTTAAGTACTCTAATCGAAGGCCCCCAACTGAATTCAATCCAATGAAAGGGTCACACACCCACAGGAATGGATTCACCTCAAGATGATCTTTTCTGGGATTCACAAAATCTTCAAACTGTCAGAGTTTCCCGTATTGTTCATTCTTCATTTTCCTCATATCATTTAGTTTTTTTCTCTGTGTTTTCCTTTATCTCCTTATGCATGTTGAAGATCATTTTTTAAAAGTCTCTGGTAACTCCAAATTCTCGTCCTCTTTGTTGGTAGTTTTGAATTTTTATCTTGTTCCTTTGGATGGGCCATCATTTCCTATTTCTTTGTCTTAAAATCGTTCATCGTGCAATGTGCATTTTAATATTTTAAAGGGTTAACTCTGGGATTTGGTCCCTGTCCTGTTTCTGAAGTTTGTATTCGGCTAGTGATATGACAGAGATTTCCTTGATTGCCAGGAGCTAATCAAAACAAACTAAAGCAAAAAGCACTTTTCACTGTCTGGTAGTTGTATCTACTTTTTTTCTTTTTAGGGATTTATTTATTTATTTATCTCCCCCTCCCCCCAATTGTCTGCTCTCTGTGTCCATTCACTGTGTGTATTTCTGTGTCTGCTTGTATTCTCATTTGGCAGCTCTGGGAACTGATCCTGGGACCTTCTGGAGTAGGAGAGAGGCAATCATTCTCTTGCACCACCTCAGCTGCCTGGTTTGCTGTGTGTCTTGTTGTCTCTCCTCTGTGTCTCTTCTTGTTGCATCATTTTGCTGTGCCAGCTCTCCACATGGGCCAGCACTCCTGCGCAGGGCAGCACTCCTGCTTGGGGCAGCACTCCTGTGCAGATCAGCACTCTTCATGGACTGTCACTCTGCGTGGGCCAGCTTGCTACACGGGCCAGCTTGCCTTCACCAGAAGGTCCTGGGCATCGAACCCTGCATCTCCTATATGGTAGATGGGAGTCCAATTGCTTGAGTCACATCCACTTTCCAAGTTGTGTCTGCTTTGATTGGTGGTATTCTTCAGTGCTTAGCCCTCCTATCAAGAATATCAGCTCAAGGTAAATGGGAAATGCAGGGTCTTCTCTGTCTTATCTGAGCCTGCATGGAGCCAGAGCTGAGGTGTCTGGTTCTTTTCCTGGGCTTGTGCTTCCTAGAGGCCTTAGGAATCCTCCCCATTTACAGTTTACAGGAGTCTGAGTGCTCCCTCAATTCCCTTTGAAATAGAACTCCTCCCTCTCCCATGTGCTGTCTTGAGTGATTTAGTGCACGTAGTCTTCTGATATATAATGAAGGTAGGCCTGTGATATAGTTTAACACATTCTACTGTCCTCTGTAATTCCTGTAATTTGGTAGTTGAATCTAGAGGCTTGCACAGATACTGTTTTTTGTTTTTTTTGTTTTTTTTTATGTGGCAAGATAACTTCTTGTATTCTTCATCAGGAGGGTCATATTGTCTGGTTGTCTCCCATTTTCTTATTTTTTTCAGCCTTCGATATTCAATGCTTGGTCCCTTTAATTCATTAGGGGTTGCAAAAATAGTGGTATTCCGATTCTATCATTCTTTCTTCATTTATTTGTTGTAATGAGAAATAAAAATTGGTTCTCTAGGATCCTCCAAAAATGACCAATTACGTTTTACTTTTATGTAATTTTGAACCATGGAATTAAACATACGTGATGTGTTTCAATCCATTGCAGTTGTTTGATTCTCAAATTGGGAGCCTCTTCAAGTTGGCTCTTAAATTATTTAGCTGTAATCCTAGTAAACTTTGACAGTGGTTTCAGACTTACCTTATACATTTCTTCCTTAAGACCTGAGATAAGTCATTTCCCCCCCCCCCGCCCAAAATCCCTAGTTTCTTTTCATGGAAAATAAAATGCTAATGCCATAATCTGGTGCTAGGAATTTATTTTATTTTTGAAGAGTACATTTTAAAAGTATGATGTATGTTATAAATACAGCAATTGCATGAACTATATAGGTCCAATTTAAAAATTATTTATATATCAAACATCCATGTAACCACCACCCCAGGTCAAGAAAAACATTGCCAGAACCTCATGCAGCTCTCTGTATCCTCTTTCCTGATCATAAGCTCTTCTTCCCTAGAGATAACCACCTTTTGGACTTTTGTGATAATAATTTCCTCGCTTTGCTTTGTAGTTCTGAAACTATGTATAACTTCCTGTACAATACATTTTCATTTTGCATATTTTTAACTTTATAAAAAGCCAAACATACAATATGAATTCTGTCTGGCTGCTGCTGCTTCTTCCCTCCTCTCCTTCTCCTCCTCCTCCTCTTCTTTACAGTTTAATTGAGGTATAGTTGACATACAATAAACTGCACATGTTTGAAGTATTTTGAAATAATTGGTAACTTTTTGTAACTTTCCATTATTGATTTCTAATTTAATTCAATTTTGGTCAGAGAAGATAGTTTGTATGATTTGAAAGCTTTTGTATTTGTCATCTAGCTTGGTAAATTCTCTAAGTGCTCTTGAAAAAAATGTGTATTATACTGTTGTTCAGTGGAGCGAGTGTTTCATAAATGTCAGTCAGGTCCAGTTGGTTGGTAGTTTTTCTCAAGTCTTTTTTTTATCTTAACTGATTTTCTGTCTACTACTTCTATCAATTATTGAGAGAGGGATGTTGAAGTCTCTGACTATAAATATGAATTTGTTTATTTCTCCTTTCAGTTTTATTAGTTTTTGCTTTAAGCATTTTGAACCTCAGTTATTAGCTGCATGATTATCTATGATTGTAATATACTTTTTTTAAAAGAACAGCTTTATTGAGATAGAATTCATATACCATAAACCTACCCCTTCTAGTATTTTTTAGTGTATTCACATGATTGTGCAACCATCACCATTATCTAATTTTAGAATATTTTCATTACCTCAAAAAGAAATTCCATACCCATTAGCAGTCTATCTCCATTGTCTTTCCCTTCTCCCCAGCCCCTAACAACCATTTATCTACTTTCTGTCTTTATATTTTTGCCTATTCTGGACATTTCATATGAATGGACTTATACTATATGTAACTATTGGTCACTGGCTTTTTTTCAATTTGCATGTTTCAAGATTCATTCATATTGTAACATGTATCAGTATTTCATTCATTTCTATGGCTGAATAATATTCCATTGTATAAATATATGGCATTTTATTTATCCATTCATCAGTTGGTGGACATTTGTTTTTTTTTTTTCCTAATTTCTGGCTATTATAAATGGTTCTACTATGAATATTCATGTACAAGTTTTTGTGTGGACATAGGTTTTCAGTTCTCTAGGATATATATCTAGGAGTGGAATTGCTAGGTGTTATATACTCTTGATGAACAGATCATTTTTTCATTATAAAATGATACTCTATTCCTGTTAATATTTCTTACCCTGAAATCTATTTTGTCTGATTCGAACATAGCCAGTTCAGTTTTCTTTTGATTAGTGTTAGCAAGGTATACTTATCCTATTATCTTAATTTTAACCTTTTTGGTCTTTACATTGGAAATGGATTTTTGTAGACACTATGTAGTTGGGTCTTTCATTATTATTTTTCAGTCAATCTGATAATCTCTGCCTTTTAAAATTTGTGTTTTTAAGCTATTACATTTAATATGGTTATTGATATGGTTGAGTTTCAAGTCTACCATCTTGCCATTTGTTTTCTATTTGCCTCATTTGCTCTTTGCTCTTCTGTCCTCTTTTTCTATCTTATTTTGGGTTAATTAAATATTTTTTAATGATTCAATTTCATCATCTTTGTTGGCTTAGTAGCTGCAGCTTTTAGTTGTGTTTTTTTAGTGGTTGCTTTAGTGGTTTCTTGCACATCTTTAACTTATCATGGTCTTTCTTCAAGTAATATTATACTTCATGAATAGCATGAGATCCTTACAACAGGATACTTCCAATTCCCTCACCTGGCCTTTGTGTAATTGTTGTCATAGGTTTTACTTCTACATATATTATAAACCCCACAATACATTGCTTTTTAAAAAACCAATTATATCTAAGGAGATTTAAAAAAATAGTTTTGTGAAATCCATTCATGTTGTTTATTTTTATTGTTTAGCATTCTAATATATGAATATACCATGATCAATTTATCTATTCTTCTACTGAAGGACATTTATGCTGTTTCTATTTTTTCACTATTAAGAACAATGCCACTATGAATATTCTTGTACATGTATCTTGATGAATATGTGCATGAGGGGATTTTCTGGGCTAGTGGGTATGCATTTCTTCAGTTTTACTAGATAATGGTAAAATTATAATTTAACCAGTAGTGTATGAGAGTTTTCATTACCATGTACTGGGAAATTGTTTTAATTCATATGTAAATGTACTATGTCTACATGATAGATATGGTGAGTTGTATGGTGCACACCCTGAACATCTGTATACGAGGGGCCAGAGGTTGAATACCATTTGCTCTTGGGCTGTCTGTCTTTTTCTTATTGATTTGTAGTTGTTTTTACTATAGTCTAGATACTAGTTTTTTATCAGTTAAATTTATTGCAAACATCTTTCCTAAATCTGTGGCTTGCCTTTTCACTCTTCTATGGTGTGTTTTTTTAATTTTTCTTTTAAATCAGAGCTATGTCTCTCACAAAGGGCAGTTTTGTGTAAGTTTCCAAAAGTTTTCCTCTCTGAGGGATGGCTTTCCAAGTGGAATTTGGACTGAATTTCATCTTCCACTTGCTTTTGTCAGATGACTGTGCAAGTCACTGCAGAATCAAAGTGATGGCTCTACATTTGATTACCAAATATTCTTTAATTTCTTTTAATGTGGTTGAATGTATCAATTTTTTCCTTTGTAATTAGTGCTTTTTGTGCCCTATTTAAGACTTCCTTTACCCAGATACATTGAGAATATATTCCTTTATTATCTTATAAAAGCTTTATTTTTGGAATTTAGCATTTAGAGTTACGATTTCTTGGGTATTTCCAATAAATATTTAACATATGCAATGCATATCATATGTAACATCATTCCACCACATAGCCTCTTCTTAGGTGTGGTAATATAGAGTTCTCACCACAATTTCAGCAAGTTAATACATCACATTCATACTTTGTCTTTGTTTTCCTATGTCTGCTGCTTTTGTTTCTGGATGACTTTGTAAGCTTTATAGCTTTATTGAAGATTTAGGAGATCACCAGGAGGGACCACATTATAGAATATATATACTTTTGCCATTTCCTGGCTTTCCTTCCCACTTTCCTCATCTTCCTTTTCTCTAATAATGGAATATTTCCTTCATTCTTCACAAAGAATAGTTCCTCCCATGGTTAGATTTTTTTTGACAATAAATTTTGAGATAATTGTACTTAAAAATGCTGCAATAACAGTACAAAGAATTCCCATACCCTTTACATTCAGGTTACCCAGTGTTAACATCTCAAACAACCACAGTGCAATGATCAAAATCAGAAAATTAACATTGACAACATATTATTATGTAATTTACTACCTTTATCCAAATTCTGTGAAATGTCCCATCCAAAGTCGTACCAAATGTTGGTTTTAGTTAACATACCTCTGTAGTGTCCTTTAATTTGGAACACTTCCTCAGTTTTTCCTTTTCTTTCATGTGTTAACTTTTTAGAAGATTACAGGTCAGTTGTTTTGTAGATTATCCCTCAATTTGAATTTGTTTCCTCTTGATGAAATTCAGGTAATGCATTTTTCTTTTCAGGAATAGCAAAGAAGTGATACTTTACCATCTTCATTACATCATTTCAGGAAAAACATGATATTGCTGTATATATCTACTGTTATTGATGGTGTTAACATTGATCACTTGGTTAGGAGACTGCCTGATTTCTCCTCTATGAAGTTTACTTTCTTTAGAAAGTTAATAAATACCTTGTAAGGGAATATTTTGAGACTGTACACATATCTTGTTTCTCATCATACTTTTGCCCACTAATTTTAACATCTTGAGGATTCTTACCTGAAATATTTATTATTGTGGCCTTTGCCAAATGGTGAATTCCTCTTTCTATTTTTTCTTGTACATTTATTAATTGGAATTCTACTTTAAGGTAGAACATTCCCTTTCCATCCATCCATCTGTCTTCTGCTATATATCTATCTATCCATCCATCCATCCATCCCAGTATGAACGTGTGGATAATTATTTTATTCTAAAGGTTACCATCCATTACTATAATTATTTATTTTGTTGCTCAAATTGTACCTGATTTGGCTATTATTAGGAACCCCTTCAAATGGTTGCTCTACCCGTTTGACTAGTCCCTATCATCTTTGAGCATGTAGTTATTCTTTTGGCACTACAAAATACTACAGGCTTATCATATACCCCATTCATTGAAAAGTGGTATTTAATGGAGTAGGTCCTATTGCTTCTCTCAACACCTTCTCTCTTCAAGCAATTATCAATGTATTTTCTGCAATAAACAGTTACTTTCCTCTTCCAAGAATAATGTTTATCACTTACCCCGGTATCTTTAAAATACAGTCTCTTCCCTTATAGAGTTCACAATTAATCAGTTGAAAAGACATTTGCCTTATACATACTAATACAGTGTAATAAGAAAGATGAACATTTATTATAGACATGCAGTGTATAAAACTTTGTTTGGTTATTTTATAAGTTATCTATTGTCATAAAACTGCATAATAAATGACCACAGAAACTCATTGACATATGACAGTAAGGATTTGTTGTTCACGCATCTGGGCTGGGCAGTCTAGTGGCTCTGCTGACTTTGCCTGGGCTAGCTTACATTTCTAGGTCAGGTGGCTGTCAATTGATCTATGTTAGAAATGGCTAGGATGGTTGGGCAACTCAGCTCTACTACATGTGTCTCTTTTATTCCAGCAGGCTAGCCCGAGGATGTTCTCACGGTTATAGCAGAGATGCACTTTTTCAAGTCCCTGCTTTTCATGGGTAAGCTCAGAATTAGAGTCTATTTTACCAGCCTCATTCCACTGATGCATCCCTAATCTGTGCCACATATTTTAGATTTTTGTTATAGCAGCACCCTATTCCTGAAACTAATTTATGTATCACTTACCCAATAATATGTACCACTAAATTGCCTGGTAACAGATTACTGCAAATTCTCAGTGGCATACAATGGTAAGTGTTTATTGCTCACACATTTAGGTGATTGAGAAGTTGGTTCTGTTGTTTTGGCAGGTCTTGTTCATAAATATGGATATTGGATGGCTGATGGCTGATCTAGGCTGGCATTGGCTGGGATAACTGAGATGACTTGGATCTGTTCCATGTGTCTTTCATCCTTCTGTGGTTAGACTGGGTATCTTCTCATGCTGATGATGGTAGAGGTGCAAGACAGCATGCAGAAACATTCAAACACTGTTGATATCTACTAATCTCCCCTTCACCAAAGAGAGTCACTTGGTTGAACTCAGAATATGAGTAGGGCAGGTATTACAAACTTACATGGCAAAGTGTATGGATACAGAGAGGAGAGAAGTATTGGGATCTTCACTGCAATATTGATCACAGGACTTATTGTGGGAATATCCTGACTGAAAACAATATAATGCCTTTCCGGTCTCCCTTTACTAATGTCTTTTCTTTTTTTAAGATTTATTTATTTATTTCTCTCCCTTCCCCCCTCCCTCCCCCAGTTGTCTGTTCTCTGTGTCCATTTGCTGCGTCTTCTTCTGTGACTGCTTCTATCCTTATCAGTGGCACCGGGAATCTGTTTCTTTTTGTTGCGTCATCTTGTTGTGTCAGCTCTCCATGTGTGTGGCGCCATTCTTGGGCAGGCTGCACTTCCTTTCGCGCTGGGTGGCTCTCCTTACGTGGCGCACTCTTTGTGCATGGGGCCCCCCTATGCCGGGGACACTCCTGTGTGGCAGGGTACTCCTTGCGTGCATCAGCACTGCGCATGGGCCAGCTCCACATGGGTCAAGGAGGCCCGGGGTTTGAACCGTGGACCTCCCATATGGTAGTTGGATGCCCTGTCCATTGGGCCAAGTCCGCTTCCCCTAACTTCTTTTCAGTGTGGCAGGAAATGTACAAGAAATAGACCAAAGTCCTTCTCTCCTTACCTGCACAATGGTCCAGTCAGCCCTCTGCAATATTATCCATTTCCCTGTTTTTCTGAGAAATATTTTTTGAAAATATATCAAAAATTATTAAACTGTTTTAAAAAATATTTAAAAATTCTCAGGACTAAACCCACCTTTTTATATTAATCTTTGTGATTTGGGACTGGGACTCTGCAACCTATATTTATCTTTTGTCCACAGAGTTGGTTACATTTTCCTAATAAGGGACACTAGAGGAAGATTGGATAGCGGAAGGAGGGCAGAATGGACTTGCTCCTTCCTGTTCACGTATTGTTTCTATTAGTAAGGCTTTTACATTTACAGAAATTTTTTCCCAGTTTTTGGCTTCTCTGGGCTCTCCCAGAATCAGCCTCACTGTACCCCCTCAGACAAGCACCTTCTAGGCAACTCATACCACCCACTTCAACAAGAGGTATGCATCCTAGCTTTGTGGGGTCTTTGCTCCAAACTCCTAAGGTACAGCACTAGCCAAGTAGTATACCCTTCTCCTAGTTCTGCGTCCCAGCTCTACAGAGCTCTTTGTCTGAGCTCCTGAGGTATCAGCAGCCTCCTAGTTAGAGGTCTGAGTCCTAGCTCTGTTGGGCCTTTTCTTCAAACTTCTAGGTTCTAATGATCTCAATCTCTTCTCTTTGCTTCCTGAGCCCTAGGGTTTAGTAGCTGCTTCCTGCTGTCTCAGTGTTACCTCAAGGTTTTTCAATCCCTTGTTTAATTCCCTAAATTAAATTCTCTGTTGAAATAACCAGTATGGTATCTGTTTTTTGACTGGATCCTGAATGATGCAGGTTGTTTGGAGACTGCTAAAATTTCATACTGGTTTTCTCTTTAAGAAAATTTTGAAAAGTTCGAACCGGGAAGGAATGAGAAAAGATCCCCTGTGCTCTTTCGGGTTTAATGTTAATAATTCTGTGACAGCAGTGCTCAGAGGCAGTGCTCTGCCTAGAGTTTGCTTTTGTTTTTGCTCATATGACCACCAAGTAGCTCAAATTTTAGTATAGCTGGGTATTAACCTAGTTCTATTGGACTCCAATGCTCATGCTCTTTTCTCATATTAAAAGGTCTCCTTAGGTGCTGGCAGGGGCAATGATGGAGAAAACAAGGCACTGAGGGACTAGACAGAGAGCATTAGTATAGAGATATTTAGTCATATTTAGAAATCATATCTGGATGTCTTCAACATTTCTGGAAGAAAGCTGTGTCTCACTTTGCAGGGAGTAGCCTCAGATTGGAGTGTACTGTGACTCTCTGCCTCCCTAATATTATCCCTAGGATTTTGTTATTTCACTGAATTTAATTAAGAAACATTTATTAGACCCTTTTGGAAGCTTGTATGTTTCTTTCTGGTAGAGAAAAGGAGTGGAATAGCAATGGGGTTCTGGTAGTGTATATCTTTAGACCAAAGAAGTACCCTCAAGATGAGGGCAATTTCTTTCCCAAGTATGGAAAACATGCTTCATTCATCATTCTGGTGGTCCTCTAGGGACCATAACTCCTCCATCAATCTGGTTGCTCCAAGGACAGAAGCACTAGCTTCCTTTTGCGTCTCCCCTTTGCACATTGGCAGACTCTAATCCACTCAGAATACTTTTATACTATTGTATTTTACCACTCACAAAGACATTATAAATGTATCTATTTATTCTCTTTGTGCATTCCCCACCCCATGTTTTCCAAGGAAAAATTAGGGAAAATGCCCCCACCACACACATGTCTGCTATACTTATTTCATGCTGCTAATCTGAAACAGAACTGATAGAAAATACAGAATATTGGTTGAGAAAATGAGATAGTAAGTTAAAGTGGAATTCATAAAATAATCTCAAACTGCCACAGAACTGGAGCCCACAGTAACAGAAATGAAAAATTCCTTAGAGGTGTTCAACAGCAGATTGGAACTGGCAAAATTTGAAATCATCCAGTCTGAGGAGAAAAAGGAAGACAGAATGCATAAAAGTGAACAGATCCTGAGAAGCCCATGGGATAACATCAAGCTTACAAATACACATACTACAGGAGTCCCAGAAGAAGAAGGAGAGAATATTCTAAGAAATAATGGCAAAATACTCCCTAAATTCAAGAAAGGAAATGAATATGTACCTCTGGGATGCTCAATGATCTCCAAATAGCCCAAATAGACCCACACCACAGCATATTGTAATCAAACTGTCACATGCCAAAGAAAGAGAATTCTGAAAGCTGCAAGGGGGAAGGAATATGTCACATACAAGTGAGTTTCAATAAGACTAAATGCCAGTTTCTCATCAGAAACGATGGAGGCAAGAAGGCAATGGGAAGGCACATTTAAAGTGATGAAAGCAAAAAATTGCCAATGAAGAATTCTATATCTGGCAAAATTGTCTTTCATAAATGAGGGAAAAATGAGGACATTCCAAAATAGACAAAAGTTGAGGGAGTACATCACCACTAGACTGGTCCCAAAAGGTGCTAAAGAGAGTTCTGCAGGTTGAAAGGAAAGGGCAATAGATAAGGGATTGAAGCTGCATGAAGAAATAAAGGTCTCCAGTAAATGTAAATGACAGGGGTAAATAAAAGTACCAGTGCTGTTGTATTTTTGGTTTGTAACTCCACTTTTTATTTCCTACAGGATCCAAAAGGCAAGTACATAAAATATAATGGTAAACAATGGTTTTGGACTCATAATATATAAACATGTGATTTGTTTCATCAACAATATAAAGATGGGGCAAACCCAGAGGAATAGGAACCTTGCTTTTTGTATGCTATTGAAGTTAAGTTGGTATCAAAGTAAAACTGGACTGTTCTAAATTTAGGGTGCTAAATTTAAGTCCTATGTTAAGTACAAAAAAATATGGGAGAATATGTAAGCTTGTTGAGGCTGAAATAGAGTACAGGTTGCCAAGGGGTCAGTCAAAGGGAATGGAAAGTTAATGCAAAATGTGCATAGAGATTTTTTGGTGGAGATGGAAAGTTTTAGTCATTGAAGTTGCTGAGGATACCACAACATAACAAATGTGAATAACCCACTGACACTTTTTGAATGTAAAATTTAAAAAAAAGACAAAAAAATAAGTCCAAAAAAAAAAAAATCCCACTGAGTTGTATGCTTGAGAGTGGTTTAAATGGGAAAGTTTATGTTGTATATTTATTGCCATAATTTTAAAAGAAAGAAAGAGCAACTAAATAGACAATGACAAATAAATGCAATACATCATCCTGGATAGGATCTAGTAAGTGAGGAGAGAAGAGTCAAAAGGACATTATGGGTCATATGAAAAAATTTGAATATAGACTGTAAGCTTATATAAGTTTTAAATTTCTTGAACTTGATAACTGCTTGTAAGCTGGATACATAGGTGAATACCCTTGCTCTTAGGAAATGTACATAACAGGATTAGGTGTTCAAGGCTGTAGCAGTTTGATTTGGTAATGAATTCCAAAAATAGATATTAGTTTATGTTTGTAATCTGGTCTGTACTGGGGTGTGATTAAGTTATGATTAGGGCTTTGATTGGGCCATGTTATTAGGGCATTGAGCCCCCACACCTTGGTAGGTGGGGACTCACAGATAACAGGCATGGCAAAGGACAGAGTTGAGGGTTTTTGATGTTGGAGTTTTGCTGTTGGAGTTTGATGCTGAAGCCTTAAGCTGGAGCCCTGGGAAGTAAGCTCACAGAGGAAACAGAAGCAAGCCACAGGAAGAGAGGAACCCTGAACCCAGAGAGAAGCAAAACCCTGGAAGGGAGGAACCCAGGAAGCTTGAACCCTTGCAGCCATCAGCAGCCATCTTGCTCCAACACATGAAAATAGACTTTGGTGAGGGAAGTAACTTATGCTTTATGGCCTGGTATCTGTAAGCTCCTACCCCAAATAAATACCCTTTATAAAAACCAACCAGTTTCTGATATTTTGCATCAACACCCCTTTGGCTGACTAATACAAAGGTGCATGTTATATACAACCTATACTCAAGTGGTCAGAAATTGTATTGATAGATATCTGGGTAGATTGAGATATATATATATATAAAATGATGTGATGATATGACAAATGTGGCAATATGTTAAAATTGGCTGATCTGGATATTTGGGGGCATAGGGGCATGTTGGAGATCTCTGATGAGATTTGTGTTATTTTTGAAACTGTCCTATAAATTTGAAAGTATTTAAAAATAAGTTTAAATTGGAAGGAAATGACAGGAAACTCTGAATTTAAATGTGTTGTAAGAAATAATCTCGGAGGCAGACTTGGCCCAATCGATAGAATGTCTACCTACCACATGGTAGGTTTGCAGTTCAAACCCCGGGCCTCCTTGACCCGTGTGGAGCTGGCCCACGTGCAGGGTGCTGATGTATGCAAGGAGTGCCGTGCCACACAGAGTTGCCCCCTGTGTAGGGGAGCCCCATGCACAAGGAGTGCGCCCTGTAAGGAGAGCTGCCCAGCATGAAAGAAAGTTCAGCCTGCCCAGGAATGGTGGCATACACACGGAGAGCTGATGCAGCAAGATGACGCAACAAAAAGAGACACAAATTCCCGTGCCGCTGACAACAACAGAAGTGGACAAAGAAGAACACGCAGCAAATGGACACAGAGAACAGACAACTGGTGTGGGGGGTGGGGGGGAAGGAGAGAGAAAGAAATAAAATAAATCTTTAAAAAAAAAAGAAATAATCTCTTGTAAATAACTTCTCTCCTTGATATTTCTCTCAGAATCCGGATGACCACATCTTGACCCTTTGGTAATGTTTTTTCTAAATATATCCCCACTGTTTTAAAAATTATGGCTTTTCTAATTTTTGGTCTCCTTCCTTGCTCATCACTGTCATCTAATAGCCTCAAGATCTTTTCTCCATTTTCACAGAGGACATTGACTCAGGCTATCTTTCTTCTCCAGTGCCTGCCATTCTTTTCAACTACAGAACAGTTATTCTTGTCAATGATCTATTTAACAACATTGTTTGTTGTTAATGGTTCTTCTTTTTAAAAAAAGTTTTATTTATTTATTTATTTCTCCCCCTCCCCCTCCCTCGTTGTCTTCTCTCTGTGTCCATTTGCTATGTGTTCTTCTGTGTCTGCCTGTACTCTCATTAGGTGGCTCCAGGAACCAATCCTGGGACCTTCCAGAGTGGGAGAGAGGTGATCATTCTCTTGTGCCACCTCAGCTCCCTGATCTGCTGTGTCTCTCATCGTTTCTTCTCTGTGTCTCTTTTTGTTGTGTCATATTGCTACGCCAGCTCTCTGCATGGGCCAGCACTACTGCATGGGGTAGTACTCCATGCAGGCCAGCACTCTGCGTGGGCCAGTTCACCACACAGCCCAGCTTGCCTTCACTGGAGGCCCTGGATCTCGAGGGCATTGAGCCCTGGACCTCCTAAATGGTAGATGGGAGCTCAGTTACTTGAGCCACATTAGCCTCTCTGTTTAATGGTTCTCAATACTGGTGACATATTCTTTATCCAGTCCAGGTCACAAATATCCTGGTCACACCTTGGATCATCTCCCAGAATTATACCACCTCTGAAGTCCTGTTTTTTATTTTATTTATTTATTTTTATGCTCTTTGTTTTCTTTCTTCCCCACCCCTTCCCCCTCCCCCTCCCCCACCCTGCTGTTTTTGCTGTCTGTGTTCATTCACTGTGTGGTCTTCTGTATCTATTACTCTTTTTGTCTTCTCTTCTCATCTTTCTCTTGTAGGATTCATTGGGATTCGATCCTGGGGACCTCTGATGGGGAAAGTGGTTCCCTGACAATTGTACCACCTTAGTTCCTAGTCTCTCCTGTGCTTCACCTTGATTCTCCCCTTGTCTTTCTTTTGTTGTGTCACCATCTTGCTGTATGACTCACTTGCATGGGCACTGGCTCACTGTGTAGGCACTTGGCTCACCTCAAGGGCCCTTAACTCACCATGTGGGTGCTGGTTCGCCACGTGGGCACAGGCTTACCAAAATGACACTCATGCAGGCACTTGGCTTGCCATGTGGGCACTCAGCTCGCCACGTAGGCACTCACATGGACACTCGGCTCACTACGTGGACACTATGCTCATCACACATGCACCCACATGGGCACTCAGTTCAACAGGCAGGCACTTGGCTCACCACGTGGACACTTGGCTCACTGCAGGGACACTCAGCTCACCATGTGGGCGCTGACTTGTCGCACAGGCATGCTTTCTCTTCTTCTTTTTCACCAGGAGGACCCAGGGATGAAACCTTGCTCCTCCCATATGGTAGACAGAGGCCTTATCACTTGAGACACATCTGCTTTCCTCCTGTATTTTAGTAACTTTATTTCCAGCATCTTATTTATTCCTTTCCCCTGTAACTAAACTTTTATACCTCAAGCTGACCTCTAAAACTTTTGTGCTTCCATATTTCAGAAACCTCTTTTTTCCATTTCCTTCACACACTTGGATTTCAGTCATCATAGTGGCTCTCTCACCAGCACTCTGGTTTTTCTACTGTTCCCTTCTGACAATTGGATGAAAGCTGTGCCTGCACTGCTAAGTATCTCTGCAGAAACAACACAACTGTACAGTTCTGTGCCTCTCTTTGCTCCTTTCTTTCTATATCAGGAAAGAAGGGTCCCTCTTGTCTCAAGACTCAGACTTTGCTCTCGTTCCCCTATGGTACTACATTTAATCAATTATCCCCTGGCTTTCTTCCTGCTTTGGCCCCTCTCCTTCCCAGTTGGCAGGTAATATTATTATCTCCATTTTTCAGAGGAGGAAACGGAGGTTCAGAGAGAATTCCAAGATTGCCCCAAGAATCAAACCTAGATCCCTCCCTCTCCAAGACCCCTATTCTTTCTACTCTGAAAAGTTTACCTGTATCCTCTTCTCACCTTCCTCTCCATATATGGCTCCCTATTTCCCCCATAAACTTCTTTTTTCCTGACCCACTCAGAATCATGCTGACTAACACCTGTCTCCTCTAAAGTTGACGAGGGCAAGGGCCATATTGTGCTCATCACTGTATCCCCAGGGCCTGAAGAAATGAACTGCCTTAGCTAAAGTCCTTAACTATCTGCTTATCACTTCATCAAAGGTCCCTTAATTCTCATTCCCTTTGATTCCCATCAGAGGATTTGACATGGATTTAACCACTCTGATCTTCTTAAAACATTCTCTTCCCTTGGTTTTGGTGGGCCCAATCTCTCCTTACTTTCCTCCTGACTCTCTGTCCCTTGTATACAAATTCAGTTATCTGATTTCTCTTATACC
This sequence comes from Dasypus novemcinctus, assembly GCF_030445035.2. Taxonomy (NCBI): domain Eukaryota; kingdom Metazoa; phylum Chordata; class Mammalia; order Cingulata; family Dasypodidae; genus Dasypus; species Dasypus novemcinctus. The sequence continues at coordinate 101,537,125 of NC_080682.1, read as the reverse complement.
TGTCTGCCTCTCTTCACCACTGCTGTAACCAATAAGGTTCAGGTCATAATCATCTCTCATCTGTAACATCCTTTTAATGGATCGCTTGGCTTCCAGCTTTGTCTCCCTCTAATCCACACTCTTCTGTGACTGAAACACAAATATTATCTTGACACATCTCTGCTTTGAATTCTAAAATGGCTACAAACTGCCTACTATAGAAATTCAAACTCATTACCATGACAGTCAAGGCCTTTAATGATCTGGCCTCAGAGTATCCATCCAGCCTCATACCCCACACACCCATGTGATAGTGAGCATAACTATGAGACTGACGAGTCACACAGAATCAGGAAGGAAGCTCCCTTTGTGAGGGCAGGGACGAGCATTTCTCAGCAGGGCCCTCTGGCCGTGCCTTTTGGAACAGAGTTGGCAGGTGCTGCCTGATTTCCTTGGTCCTGGCCCCATAGATGATGGGGTTGACCAGACATGGAAGCAGCAGGTAGAAGGCACTGAGCAGGTTGTGCACATCCTGGGAAGCAGTGTGGGCCACACGGTAGACGATGGATGAGGATATGGAGGAGGAGTGGACTGTGAAGATGACTAGCAGGTGGGAGCCACAGGTATTTAGGGCCTTGGAACGTGCTCGGCCTGATGAAATCTTGAATGCAGCATGGATGATGCGGGAGTAAGAGGCTGCAAGGAGGAGCATGTCTAGGACTCTGTTGAAGATGCGGATAATGAGTCCCACAGTCTTGTTGAGGGAGATGTCCCCACAGGAGAGCTTCATCAGGGCCATATGCTCACACGCAAAGTGGTGGATGATGTCTGAGCGGCAGAAGCGAACCCGGGAGGCCAACCCCACCACTGGAGCCACAACACATATGCTTCTGGCAGCTGCCAACCCCACCATACCAAATAGCAGCTGGCCTGTCACTATCTCTGGGTAGCGCAGTGGATAGCAGATAGCAACATAGCGGTCCAGAGCCATGACCAGAAGGATGCCGCAGTCACAACCAATGAGGAAGTAGATGCAGAACATCTGGACCAGGCAGTGGGTCAAGGAGATGTGGATGAAGTGGGTGGAAAAGCTCAGTAGCATGGTAAGAGCCACGGTTGTCGAGGCACAAAGGTTTACAGCTAGGAGCAGGGCAATGAGTATGTACATGGGCTGGTGCAGGCTCGTCTGGGTTGCCACCGTGTGGATGATCAGGGTGTTGGCAGAGAGGATCACCAAGTAGAGGCAGAGGAATGGCAACACAAGGAGGGTGCGGGATTCCTGCAGCCCTGGGAAGCCCACCATGAAGAAGCTGGTGTAGGACGTGTTGGAGCTTCTATTGCTCCACCCTGACATCTTCCTCTGTGAAGTCAAAGGGAATAGCAGGCCTGGTTTCAATACCAGGTCCTTGAGTGCCCAGCCCCAGCCTCAGCCTCATCAGGCTGAACTGGATGCTCTCATTTCCATGAGTTTCTAATATTGCTAGAATGAAAATGAAAAGTTACTTTCACCATTTCATGAACAACTTCAAGAAATAACATTACCCCATAACCCCATCGGGTTCATTTTGCTCCTTGTTTCTATGAAGTGACAGATTGTTCTTTTCTTTCTTCTTTGAAATCTTTATTGAGCACATACTATGTGCCAGATCATATGTAGGTGCATGGGATACAACAATGAATAACATACTGCCTTCCTTGTAGGAGTCCACATCCTACTTAGAGTTTAAAATGCAACAGTCAAAATACAGAATGTAAACATAAGTTAAAAAGACTATATTAGTGTTTCTAATTTAGCCGTGTACCAAAAAATAGAACAAAATAATAATGAAATTCCTACTCTTCAGTTCTTCAGGCTAGACCTGGACAACTGACAAACTGATGATGATAGACCAGCCCCATCCCCAAAACAAGGAGTGTCTTCAACTTCAAGTGAAACAATTCCACTCCTCTGCCCTATAATATCTATATCCCTTCTCAGCCTGAAACAGAGTGAACATCCCAAAACCCTCCAGACTGAGGAATGAACAAAAGTAAGGAGGAAGTATAACTGTTGAATAAAGCAAATTTGTAGTTCTTACCTTGTGCTGAGTAACTTCTAACGTTGATATAAATGCCAGAGAGAGAGACAGAGACAGAGAGAGACAGAGAGAGACAGAGAGAGACACAGAGAAAGAGAGACAGAGAGAAAGAGAGAGAGAGAGAGAGAGGAAATGCTTTTTCTCCCATTGCCAAGGTGAGGTTCTAGGTCACTAGGAGGACTATAAAGGCTGACGCTGAGAACTTGTTGGGACCCTTAGCCCAAGACCCACCTGGAGAGATTAAAAAGGTAAATGTGTAGATTCTGAGAACGTCTTTGAAGAAAGCTGGCATTTTTCTTCCCCCAAATGGGGGCGCAAACGATGCTATCCCCTGACTCAAGCCAGTGAGCGGGGCTTTCAGATGTCAAGCAGGGTGTTTGTAAGTTGCCCTTGCTCTTTGGACAACACTGGAGGCTGGTGTTGGAGCCAAGGCTGAGGGAACTAAACGTGAAAGGCTGGGGCTGCAGCCCTGGTGTCAGGGCCAGGAGACGGGGAGTGATAGGAGCAGCACTGCCACCTTTGTCCTGGCTTGCGCACCTCACCCCATCCTAGTCTTGTAGGATCCTGACCTTATTTAAATTTTTGATAATTTGTTCATCATGGATTTTTTGCATTGCCTTTGATTTTTAAAATATCTCATTAAACTATTGATTATCTTGATTGCTGAGTTTTCTGGCACCTCTTTAAACTTTGCCACACTTGCCTCACCCAAATCCTGGCCCCAGCCCCTGGTCACAAGATGACCACGGAAAGTAACCAGGCAGCATCTTCCTTGAAGGTTTTCCCCAAGAGAAGGTCTGTTCAAGTGGGAGTCTGGATCCCCTAAGTATTAAGTTCTGGGAGCTACTCTCCAGGAGCTGGAACCAAGGGGACGTTGTCAGCAATTCACCAGATAAGCGCATTGCTTGAGAAATGTATCCCCAATAGTGTCTGCTTTAAGCATCCACCAAGGCCAAGATGGACCAGTGCTGGGTCAAACGAGGTCATTCTACCCCAGACTTATTATCCATTGTTCTGACTGGTGAGGTAAAAACCATGGGTTGTAGACTAGGGAGAAGAAAGAAAGCAGAAGGAAAAGAGTCAGTATAAGCTAATGAGGCTTCCATTTCTCAATCTGGACATCTCCTCTGAAGGAGGCACATACAGTATTGTGTAGTAATTCTTAATTTCAAAGTTGGAGTTTTTATAATTATTTGGGATTGGCTATTTGAAAGGCAAATATTAGGTGGCTTTTCAAAGTAAAATTGACCCAAGGACACTTAAGTATTACTTAGTGATCACCGAAATCATAGTAGAAAATTCCCAAAATTTTGTCCAAGGAGCCCCACAGAGGAAAGTAGGCAGAAAAAACAAGCTGTTCTTTGATTCCCCCTTTGGAGTGCTGCTCTTCTAATGTAATGCTACAAGTAAAAGTGATGATATAAAATATTTTTCTATAACCAAGTATAGATGTATAGTAAATAATATCAGCTGCCTGGTAGTTGGCAGAGCAATCAGTGATAGATCTATCGAGGAAAGCCAAGAAAATGACTGATGAGTTCAGGTATGCTATTTTCTGCCAGTTTTAGCAAGGTTATAAAAATGTAACTGATTTGTAGATATCTATGGCTCTCCCTTATCTTTTGTTGGTGCTTTCACAAAGTCTTTAATAATCTATTCTAGATGTTTACAGGGATCAGCTTTAAGAATTAAAAACTGCAGTTGACATTAATCTCTTTTTTCCCATTTTGTCAATATTCAGTCTTTTCCGAAGAATTCTCACGGAGGGAAATCCTGAAAACATCTTCAGATTCTTTCAGTAAGCACAAGTACATTGCCTAAGCTAGAGATCTGTATTTAATTGGTATTGTTAGACACTCTCTTAATAGTCTTTCACCTTGGTAGAAAGAGGCTTTTATTCAATCAAATATCTTTGTTCTGCTTTTTCTGGTTTCAAGGTATTTTTTCATGATATAGAGATGGAAATAAAATGGAAAGCAAGACATTCCTCTGTTTTTTCTTACTGTTGTTCCAATCGTCCAAGATCCAAAGAGTTCTTCTTTTTTTCCCTTTCCCTCCTCTCCAAGAATTGACTGAAAACCCCATTCGGCCCTCTCAGGCTGAAGAGCTGTCTGGCCAAGTCAGGCATCTGGCCTGCCCTCCCTAGGGACCTTCTGAGGCTGTCAAAGAAGTGGGAGGGGGAAGGTATGAAGTGGGGACCCTGTAAGCACGGCTGAGGCAGATGGCCCTGACCTGGGCTGACTGTGACAGGGAAGTATGGGGAGGTAGGAACTGTCCAAATCTCAACAAATGTTTGCTGGTGGACAACCACAGGGGTAGGAAGCAAATTTTGGTTGCCCTGGTTCTAGTTTGGTCTCCAACTGGGTTCGAAGGATTAGAGAACCAAGAAGACAGAGACTCAAGACTCAGAATTTGAGAACCATCTAGCTGAAAATTTACAAAGCAAGTCTGAGAGGATCAGAGATGGGAGAGAGAGATAGGAAGAAAGCACAGATTCCTTCTCCCTGCCTATCGTGCCCCACACTTTTCTAGCTTAGGGTACTGTGAGAATGGTGATACCATTAACAAACTAGAAATTCCAGCAGCTGGAAACATTTTCATATGCCCTGGGAGCCTTCAGTCCCTGTGCCTACCTCAGCTCCTACATGCTTCCGCCAAGAGCCTCCCCCCACCCCAGGCTAGCCAAGCACTAACTTACTCACCAGAACTAAACAGGATGAGAGTACTAAGAGCAGGCCAGTCTAGGCCTGGGTCCCTTGAATACAGTTAAATCCCTCCTCTTCCTCCCTGGAGGAATCCTGGAGTTTCCTCCCAGGCTCTGCCTTAGCCAGTCAGTAGGGTCCCAGGGGTGGCCAGAATGAGAGCATGTGTCCTCAGTGCCCTGAGGCTGGTGAAACAGCACGAGCAGAGAGCAGGGCCTTGGTGTGACCATGTTGGGGGGACAGCAATGAGGGGGCCCATTTGGAGGAGTAGGGGGCTCCTTCTCTAGGACTCCTCTTTGACTCTTGCTCTCTTACCCCTCATCCTTTCTGGATGATCTCACCCTCTCCATGGCTCCTGCTTTTCTGGGCCTTGTTGTTTCACATATTTTTATAGTTTTTTTTTTGTAAAAGCATCAGTATCAAAAATATCCCTACAGTTTTATTGAGTTGCAATTCATATGCTGTAAAATTCACCCTTTTTAAAGTACACAAGTCAGGGGTCTTTAGTATATGCACAGAGCTGTATAAATGTCACCGCTACCTAATTTCAGATCATTTTAATCACTCCAAAAGAAACCCTATACACTTTAGTGGCCACTTAACATCGGTCCTCCTACTCCAACCCTAGGTATCAGTGAATCTGCTTTTTGTTTTTTGTCTCTATAGATATTGGAGTTATTTTGTGAGTAGCTTCTTTCATTCAGTATGAAGCCTTCCTACTGTGCTACAGCTGCTGGTGTTCCTAAACCTTTACTCTCAAATTTAAAAAAAATTTATTGTTTTTTTTTGAAGATATATAGATCACAAAAAATGTTACATTAAATAATATAAGAGCTTCCCATATACCCCACATCCCACCCCCTTACTCCTTTGACATCAACAACCTCTTTCATCATTGTGGCACATTCATTGCTTTTGGTGAATACATTTTGGAGCACTGCTGCACTGCATGGATTACAGTCTACATTGTATTCCACACTCTCCCCCAGGACTTTCACTGGGTTATGGCAGGATATATATTTTCCAGCATCTGTCCCTGCAATATCATTTATGACAACTCCAAGTCCTGAAAATGCATCTCTTTTCTTCCCTCTCCCTTCCCTCATCAAATACCATGGCCACTTTTCTTCAGATTAAGCTACAGTTTTTCCCATTACTAGTCACAATAGTTCAATAGTAGAATACCAGTAACTCCACTCTAATCCATATTTTATTCCTTCATCCTGTGGACCCTGGGTTGATGATGTCCACTCCACCTCTATATCAAGAGGGGGCTTAGATCCCACATGGTTGATGGATGCGATTCTCCTGTTTGGAGTTGTAGGGACTCTTGGTTCCCTGGTGTGGTGGTTGCCCATCTTCACTATCGTTGAGAACCATGCGTTCGGCCAGCAGGCCCAACCTGTCTCCACCTTCAGGTCTGAAGTTGGAGGTGGGCTTATGTTGTGGAAGGTGAAGTGGAGGAGTAGGTTAGGTCTAGTTGAGCAGCTGAAGGTAGGACTGCTGGGGAAGTCACAGCCACTCAGTGCTCATCTCCTAGCCCTCCCCAAACCCCACTCTGCTTTCTATTGTGCAATAATATTTCAGTCTGTTTCTCTTCCACCACCCAGGGGAGATGTTAGGTAGAATAAAAAGTTGACCAGACCTTAAGTTGACCAGACCTTAAACCTGGAAACCAGGAACAGGTAGCCCCAGATGCTTATCATGGTAGGAATTCTCAGTGGCAGGGCCCCCTCCTCCCAAATAGCAAAAATTTGTCTCTCCCTTCTGACACAAAGTGAGGTGTGTGGAGCTGCCATTCACTGACCTGACCTGAGCATTTCCCACTGGGGGCTCTCTTCCCTTGCTCTTTTGGATCCTTTGTGCTGTGTAAGTGGTAGAGTGGTCATTTGCTGAAAGTTTCTGTTGTGCCTAAGCCTGTGTTTCCTTGACACACTGTAGCAACTTCTTCCCCATGTAGCTTGAATCATTTCAATTTTCTTGTCTTTGAGATCATTGATTCTTTTTTCTGTTACCTTCAGTCTGCTATTGAAACCATATAAGGAATTTTTCACTTCAGTTTTTGTGTTCTTAAATTCCAGTATTTCTGTTGAGAGTCTCAAAGAGATTTTGTCTTAGATAAAGCATGCCAATACAATATACCAGAAATGGGTTGGCTTTTATAACAGGAATTTATTAGGGTAAACACTTAAGTTCTGAGGCTATGAGAATGTCCAAATAAGGCATCATCAGAGATACCATCTCACTAAATTGTGCTGAGGGCAACCAGGCACATGGAGGTATCATCTAAAGATTGCATCCAGCCCCCTCTTGATATAGATGTGGAGTGGACACAACCATTCCAAGGTCCACAGGATGGAGGAATAGAGTATGGATTAGAGTGGATTTACTGATATTATATTCATGAACTATTGTGATTAGTAATCGAAGAAAATGTGGCATTGGTGTGGAGAAAGTGGCCATGGTGGCTACTGGGGGTAGGGAATAGGAGGAAGAGAGGAGATGTGGGGGCGTTTCGGGACTTGGAGTTGTCCTGGGTGGTGCTGCAGGGACAGTTACCGGACATTGTATGTCCTCTCATGGCCCACTGGCTGGACTGTGGGAGAGTGTGGGCTATGATGTGGACCACTGACCATGAGGTGCAGCAGTGTTCAGAGATGTATTCATCAAATGCAATGAATGTCTCATGATGATGGAGGATATTGTTTTTATGGGGGAAGGAGTGGGGTGAGGAGGGTGGGAGGTATATGGGGACCTCATATTTTTTTAATGTAATATAAAAAAAAATAAAGACAAAAAAAAAAAAAGATGCTTTCCCTTTGGAGTTCAGCTATGGGTGATCAAGCACCTTTATGGTAGGGCATACAGATGGCCCACTAGTCTCTCCCCTCTCCTCTGGGTGTCTCTTGTCCAGCTTTGAGCTGTTCCATGGGTCTAGCCTCTTGGGAGCTTCATTGCTTCAGCTCTGGGCTGCTTTGCTGGTTCATCCTCTCTGTCTTTCAGGGTTTGTCTGTCTTTCTGTGACTTTGGGTGATCCTGGAGTCCTCTCTCTCATGGCAGAGTAAAATGACAGGTTTTTTCTTTGTATGTCACTGAGTATTTCTTCCATTTATAAACGATTCTAGCAAGAGGGCCAAGAGGTACCCTAGGTCATGCCTCACTTAAGTACTCCAATCAAAGGCCCCCAATTGAATTTAATCCAATGAAAGGGTCTCACACCCACAGAAATGGATTAACTCCAAGAACATGATTTTTTTTCTGGGATTCACAAAAGCTTCAAACTGTCAGAGATTTCCATATTTCATTCTTTGTTTTCCTCATGTCCTTTCATTCTTTCTGTGTTTTCCTTTATCTCTTGGAGGATTTTTTTTAATTTTAAATTTTTATTTTATTTATTTTATTTATTGCTCTCTCCTTCCCCTCCCCCACCCCAGTTGTCTGTTCTCTGTGTCCATTCGCTGTGTGTTCTTTTGTGTCCGCTAGTATTCTTGTCAGTGGCAACCAGAATCTGTATCTCGTTCTGTTGCGTCATCTTGTTGCTTCAGCTCTCTGTGTGTGTGGCACCATTCCTGGGCAGGCTGTACTTTCTTCGCACTGGGCAGCTCTCCTTACAGGGTGCACTCCTTGCACGTGGGGCTCCCCTACGCGGGGGACAACCCTGTGTGGCATGACACTCCTTGCACACATCAGCACTGCGCGTGGGCCAGCTCATCACATGGGTCAGGAGGCCTGGGGTTTGAACCTTGGACCTTCCATGTAGTAGGTGGACGTCCTATCCATTGCTTCCTTCTTTGAGCATTTTGAAGATGATTTTTAAACGTCTCTGTCTGGTAAGTCCAAAGTCTCATCCTCTTTATTGGTAGTTCTGAATTTTTATCTTGTTCCTTTGGATGGGCCATCATCTCCTATTTTTTTGTTTGTCTTGTAATCACTTGTTGCACAATGTGCATTTTAATATTTTAAAGTGTTAACTCTGGGATTTGGTCCCTGTTCTGTCTGTTTCTGAAGTTTATATTCAGCTAGTGATATGATAGAGATTTTCTTGATTGCCAGGAGCTAATCAAAACAAACAAACTAAAGCAAAATCACTTTCCACTGTCTGCAAATTGTGTCTGCTTTGACTGGTGGTATTCTTCAGAGCTTAGTCTTCCTGTCAAGAATATCAGCTCATCTGTCTTATCTGTTCTACATTGAGCCAGATCTGAGGAACCTGATGCTTTTCCTGTGCTTAGATCCCATTTGTCAGAGGGATGGAACTATCTTGCTTGCAGTTGCAGATACTCTCTGTTCTTTGGGATGGGAGTTATCCATCACCATCTCCTTATTAGTTGTCCTGGGTGAGTCCGGTGCACTGGAGAGTAGGTGCTGCAACTTGGCTGTGATTCAGCATCAACCAGCACATGAACACACCAAAGATTTAAGTCTCTTGGCATATATTTAACAAGTATAGTGTTAATTACAGGTTCAAATAAAAGGGACAGAAGAGCCACGTATAGGAAAACTATCAATGAATCTAACTCTGTTATATTAGAGAGAACTGATTCCGAATTAAGGCTCACTGACTGGGTGCTGAATTCCTGAGTTTGTCTGCCCTCTAGATGTCTAGAGCCCTCAGGAGCCCAACTGTTTGAGGCACTGTTTACTGTGGCAGTTATTGAGATCCTGCTGAGATGTGCATAAGTGGAACCCCTGGAATGACCTCTTGACTCACTTTGAAATTTCTTAGCCATAAAAACTCATTTATATTTAATATTTTCCCCTTTTAGTCAAAGTCGTTTTCTAGATGCACCGCTAGTTGGTTCTTCATAATAATTCATCTCTCCCCACACATCCCCCATCACCCACAACCCACACCAATTATCCTCCCCTGCCACAGCTGTGACCCTTCTGTGGTCCAAAACCTCTTGAAAAAGGAATTTAAAAAACCAAATAAAATTAAGTAATAATTAAAAATATAACAAATAAATACAAAAAATTTTTAAAAAATTGGAATAAAATTTTTTATACATTGTGACTTTTATCATTGTAAGATATGTTTTTTTATATGTGTAGTGACAATTTCTTCCATATGGTCCTCCTGTGTCTTATTTTTCCATTTTTTTTAAAAAGGTATTTTTTAAAAAAAGATTTATTTATTTATTTAATCCCCCCCTCCCTCCCCGGTTGTCTGTTCTCTGTGTCTATTTGCTGCGTCTTGTTTCTTTGTCCGCTTCTGTTGTCGTCAGCGGCACGGGAAGTGTGGTCGGCGCCAATCCTGGGCAGGCTGCACTTTCTTTCGCGCTGGGTGGCTCTCCTTACAGGACACATTCCTTGTGTGTGGGGCTCCCCTATGTGGGGGACACCCCTGCATGGCGCGGCACTCCTTGCGCGCATCAGCACTGTGCATGGGCCAGCTCCACATGGGTCAAGGAGCTCCCATGTGGTAGACGGTCGCCCTAACCACTGGGCCAAGTCCATTTCCCCATTTTTCCATTTTTAAAGAAGGTTTATTTTAAAAAATTAAAAAAAAAATTAAAAGTTACTTATATTACATAAATGATACATAAAAAATATAGGAGGTTCCCATATGCCCATCTCCCCACACCCCCTACATTTTCCCACATTAACAATATCCTTCAGTAGTGAGGTGCATTCATTGCAATTGTATAACACATTTTGGGGCATTGCCAGTAAAAGTGGATTAAAGTTTGCATTGTATGTGTGGCACCATTCCTGGGCAGGCTGCACTTTTTTTGTGCCGGGTGGCTCTCCTTATGAGGCGCACTCCTTACGTGTGGGGCTCCCCTATGCAGGGGACACCCCTGCGTGGCAGGACGCTCCTTGCGTGCATTGGCACTGCATGTGGGCCAGCTCATGACATGGGTCAGGAAGCCCTGGGTTTGAATGCTGGAACTCCCACTCCAGTGATGGGCCCTTGATACTGATAACTCTGCTTATGAGTCTGTGTGCTTGAACTTTCAACTAGGCCTAGACCTGCAGAGTGCTTACGAGTTACCTCCTGAGAGCCCCCATGTTGCTCAAATGTGGTCACTCTCTAAGCCAAACTCAGCATGTGAATGCATTACCTACCCCCCAGCTTGGGACATGACTCCTGGCAATGAGCCTCCCTGGCACTGATGGATTACTACCAAGCACCAGCTGGTGATGAAACTAGAAAAAGACCTTGAATAAAAGGGGGAAATGGTAAAGACATATGAATTTATATGTCTAAGAGAGTTCAAAATGAGTTGGGAGGTCATCAGAGGGGTCATGATTATGCATGTCTCAGCAGGATCTCAGAGACAAAGTAGATACAATACCAGAGCAGACGACTCTGGAGTTCAGTGCTTTGCCAGTGTTGTTCCTGCCAGTATCACCCTGATGAGGCCTTTACCTTGGAACAGTAATTGTTTCCTGTTTCCAGGTTCTCTGGACTCTCCCAGAATCATCCTCATTGTACCCCCTCAGACCAGCACCTTTTGGGCAGCTCAATACACCCACTTCAACAAGATGTATGCATCCTAGCTTCATGGGGTCCTTGCTCCAACCTTCTAAGGTACAGCATTAACCAAGTAGTATACCTTCTCATAGCTCTACATCCCAGCTCTACAGAGCTCTTTGTCTGAGTTCCTGATGTATCAGCAGGGTCCTGGTAATCCCTCCTAGTCAGATGTCTGAGTCCTAGCTCTCTTGGGCCTTTTCTCCAAAGTTCTAGAGTTCTGATGATCTCAATCTCTTCTCCCTGGTCCCTATAGGTTGGTAGCTGTTTTCTGCTATCTCTGTGTTGCCTCAAGGTTTTTCAAGCCCCTGTTTAATTCCCTAAATTAAATTCTCTGTTGAAATAACCAGTGTGATTTCTGTTTCCTGACTGGATCCTGAATGACAAGGTTTTTGGAGACTGCTCAAATTTCATACTGGTTTTCTCTTTAAGAAAATGTTGAAAAGTTGGAACTGGGAGAGAATGCAATAAGATCCCAGCTGTTCTTTTGTGTTTAATGTTGATGGTTCTGTGAAAACAGTGCTCAGAGAATTCTTGCTCTGCCTAGAGTTTGTTTTTTATCTTATGACCACCAAGTAGCTCAATATTTTGGTATAGCTGGGTATCAACCTAGGTCTGTTGGACTCTAATGCTCATGTTCTTTTCTCTCTATTAAATGACCTACTTAGGTGCTGGCAGGGACAGAGAAGTAGAAGGCAAGGCCTTGAGGGACTATTTAGAGAGCATTAGGATAGAGATATTTAGCCATATTTTGAAATCATATCTGGTTGCCTTCAACATTTATGGAAAAAAAACAGTGTCTGACCTTGCAAGGAGTAGCCTCCTCAGGTTGGAGTGTACTGTGACTCTCTACCTCCCTAATATATTCTTAGGATTACATTATTTTACTGAATTAAATCAAGAAATATTTATTAGGCCTTTTTGGAAGCTTGGGTGTTCCTCTCTGGTAAAGGAAAGGAGTGATTTGGCAGTGGGGTTCTGGTAGTGTGTATATCTTTAAACCAAAAGAGTACCCTGATGAGGGCAATTTCTTTCCCAAGTATGGAAAACATGCCTTCTCCATCATTCTGGTGGTTTTTGAGGGACCATAACTCCTCCATCAGCCTGGGTGCTCCAAGGATGGAAACACTGGCATCCTTGTTTCTCTCCTTTGCACATTGGCAGACTCAAGTCCTCTCAGGATGACTTCCATAGTATTGCACTCTCTTGTTCCCAAAGACAATACATACATGTCTGTTTTTTCTCCTTGTGTGTACCCAACCCCATGTCTTCCAAAAAAAAAAAAAAATCAAGAAACATGCACTCCCCATATATAATATCTGCTGCACTTATCACATACTGCTACATGTCACAGAGCTGTAGCCAACAGTAACATAAATTAAAAATTCCCTACAGGGGTTGAAAAACAGATTGGAACTGGTAAAAGAAAGAATTAGTGAACTTGAAGATAAGACAATTGAAATCATCCAGTCTGAGGAGAAAAAGGAAGACAAAATGCACAAAAATGAACAGAACCCAAGGAATCCATGGGATAATATTAGGCTTACAAATACATATACTATGAGAGTTCCAGAAGAAGGAGAGAATATTCTAAGAAATAATGACAGAAAACTCCCTAAATTTAAGAAAAGACATGAATATACAAATCTAGGATGCTTAATGAACTCCAATAGGGTAAACTCAAATAGACCCACACCACAGGATATTGTAATTAAACTGTCATATGCCAAAGACAAAGAATTATGGAAGCTGCAAGAGAGAAGCATTATGTCACATACAAAGGAGTTTCAATAAGATTAATTGCCAATTTCTCATGAATAACCATGGAGACAAGAAGACAATGGGAGGACACATTTAAAGTGATGAAAGAAAAAAATTGCCAATGAAGAATTCTATATTAGAGAAAACTATCTTTCAAAAATGAGGGAAAGATGAAGACAATTGAAGATAAACAAAAGTTGAGGGAGTTTGTCACCAGTAGACTGGCTCCAAAATAGATGCTAAAGAGAGTTTTGCAAGTTGAAAGGAAAGGGCAATAGATTAGAGATTGAAGCTGCATGAAGAAATAAAGATCTCCAGTAAAAGTAATGACAGGGGTAAATATAAGTACCAGTGCTATTGTATTTTTGGCTTGTAACTCCACTTTTTATTTCCTACAGGATCCAAAAGGTGAGTGCATAAAATATAATGGTAAATCAGTGGTTTTGGACTCATAATATATAAACATGTAATTTGTGACAAGAATAACATAAAGGTTATTTATGTTAGGGGGATGACCTAGAGCAATAGGAATCTAGTTTTTTGTATACTATTGAAGTTAGGTTGGTATCAAAGAAAAATTAGATTTTTCTAAATTTAGGATGTTAAATTTAAGCCCTGTGGTAACTACAAAGAAAATATGGGAGAATATGTAAGTTCACAGAGACTGAAATTAGAGTACAGGTTCCCAAGGGTTTGGTCAAAGGGAAGGGGCACTTAATGCAATATATGTATATAGTTTCTACTTGGGGAGATGGAAAGTTTTAGTAATTGAAGGTGGTGAGGGTGCCACATCACAGCAAATGTGATTAATTCCACTGAATTTTATGCTTGGCAGTGGTTGAAATGGGAAAGTTTATGTTGTACATTTATTGCCAAAATTTAATAAAGAAAGAAAGCAACTAAAAAGACAATGACAATTAAATGCAATACGTGATCATGGATAGGATCTAGTAAGGGAGGAGAGAAGGGTCAAAAGGACATTAGGGGTCATATGAAAAAATCTGAATAGAGACCACAAGCTTTATACCAGTTTTACATTTCCTGAACTTGATAACTGCTTGTAAACCAGATGCATAGGTATATGCCTTTTCTCTTAGTACATGCCAGTATTAGGTGTTCAAGGAGCATGATGTATACAACCTGCACTCAAGTGTTCAGAAATTGGATTGCTAGACAGATATATGGATATAATAGACAGACAGACAGACAGACAAACAGATAGATAGATAGATAGATAGGTAGGTAGGTAGGTAGATAGATAGAATAATTTTAAATTGGAATGAAAGGAAAGGAAACAAATATCCTGGTCACATCTTGGTTCATCTCCCAGAATCACAACACCTCTGAAGTCTTGTATTTTAGTAAATTTATTTCCAGCATCTTATTTATTCCTTTCCCCTGTAACCAAACTTTTATATCTCAGGATGAGCTCTAAATCGTTTGTCCTTCCATGTTTCAGAACCCTCCTGTTTTCCCTGTACTTCACACACTTGGATTTCAGTCATTGCAGAGTCTCTCTCACCAGTAATCTGGTTTTTCTACTGTTCCCTTCTGACAATTGGATGAAAGCTGTGCCTGCACTGCTAAGTATCTCTGCAGAAACTACACAACTGTACAGTTCTGTGCCTCTCTTTGCTCCTTTCTTTCTATATCAGGAGAGAAGGGTCCCTCTTGTTGCAAGACTCAAACTTCCTACTTTGCTCTTGTTCCCATATGGCACTTCATTTAATCTATTAACCCCTAGATTTCTTCCTGCTTTGGCTCCTCTCCTTTCAATTTGGTAGGTAATATTATTATCTCCATTTTTCAGAGGAGGAAACGGAGGTTCAGAGAGAATTCCAAGATTGCCCCAAGAATCAAATCTAGATCCCTCCCTCTCCAAGACCCCTATTCTTTCTACTCTGAAAAGTTTACCTGTATCCTCTTCTCTACCTTCCTCTCCATATATGGCTCCCTATTTCCCCCATAAACTTCTTTTTCCCAGACCCACTCAGAATCACATTGACTAACACCTGTCTCCCTTAAAGTTCACGAGGGCAAGGGCCATATTGTGCTCATCATTGTATCCCCAGGACCTGAAGAAATGAACTGCCTTAGCTAAAGTCCTTAACTACCTGCTTATCATTTCATCAAAGGGCCCTTAATTCTCATTCCTTTTGATCCATCAGAGGACTTGACATAGATTTAACCACTATGATCTTCTTAAAACATTCTCTTCCCTTGGTTTTGGTGAACCCACTCTCTCCTTGTTCCTCCTGCCTCTCCTACCCCTGCTTACAAAATCAGTCATCTGATTTCTCTTATAATGTCTGCTTCTCTTCGCCCCTGCTGTAACCAGTAAGGTTCAGGCCATCTGTTAGAGCCTCTTAATGGATCTCTTAGCTTCCAGCCTTTTCTTCCTCTAATCCACATTCTACTATGACTGAAACACAAATCTGATCTTGACACATCCAATGGTTTTGGGTTCTAAAATGGCTACAAGCTACCTAAAATAGAAGTTCAAACTCATTATCATGATAGACAAGACCTTTAATGATCTGGCCTCAGCTTATTCATCCAGCCTCATACCTCACACCCCACTTGATAGTGAGAGTGACTGTGAGACTCACAAGTCATACAGAATCAGGAAGGAAGCTCCCTTTGTGAGGGCAGGGATGAGGATTTCTCAGCAGAGCCCTCTGGCTGTGCCCTTTGAAACAGAGTTGGCAGGTGCTGCCTGATTTCCTTGGTCCTGGCCCCATAGATGATGGGGTTGACCAGACATGGAAGCAGCAGGTAGAAGGCACTGAGCAGGTTGTGCACGTCCTGGGAGGCAGTGCGGGCCACACGGTAGACAATGGATGAGGACATGGTGGAGAAGTAGACTGTGAAGATGACTAGCAGGTGGGAGCCACAGGTGTTTAGGGCCTTGGAACGTGCTCGGCCTGATGAAATCTTGAACGCAGCATGGATGATGTGGGAGTAAGAGGCTACAAGGAGGAGCATATCTAGGACTCTATTGAAGATGCGCACAATGAGTCCCACAGTCTTGTTGAGGGAGATGTCCCCACAGGAGAGCTTCATCAGGGCCATATGCTCACATGCAAAGTGGTGGATGATGTCTGAGCGGCAGAAGCGAACCCGGGAGGCCAACCCCACTACTGGAGCCACAACACATATGCTCTTGGCAGCTGCCATCACCACCAGGCCAGCCAGCAGTTGGCCTGTCACTATCTCTAGGTAACGCAGTGGATAGCAGATAGCAACATAGCGGTCCAGGGCCATGACTAGAAGGATATTGCAGTCAAAGACATTGAGGAAATAGATGCTGCGTATTCTTTGTCTGCTTCTGTTGTTGTCAGTGGCATGGGAATCTGTGTTTCCTTTTGTTCCGTCATCTTGCTGTGTCGGCTCTCTGTGTTTGCAGCACCATTCCTGGGCAGGCTGAACTTCCTTTCGCTCTGGGTGGTTCTCCTTATGGGGCGCACTCCTTGAGCATGGGGCTCCCCTATGCGGGGACACCCCTGCATGGCATGGTACTCCTTGCGCACATCAGCACTGAGCATGGGCCAGCTCCACACAGGTCAAGGAGGCCGGGGATTTGAACTGCGGACCTCCTTTGTGGTAGATGGACGCCCTAACCACTGGGCCAGCTCCACCACCTAGGGAATTTTTCATTTCAGTTATTGTGTTCTTCAATTTCAGTATTTCTGTTGAGGATCTCAAAGAGTTGGCTGTTATAACAAGAATTTATTAGGGTAAAAGCTTACAGTTCTGAGTCTATGACAATGTCCAAATCACAGCATCACCAGAGTTGCCATCTTGCTGAATTCCACTGAGGGCAACCAGGCACTTGGAGGCATCATCTAAAGATGCTTTCTCGGAGGTGGGGCAAGGTGGCTTCTGAGTGAGTGCACCTCATAATCTCTCCTGCAAAGAAGCAGCTGAGTAGGGTTGGAGTCCTGCTGGTCCAGGCTGTTTTGGGTGCTTGCAGGGCAGGCGGTGTCTGAATGTTGATTTAGTGGGACTGTGACAGAGGAGATTCTTGCAAGAGGTAGAATTTTGGGTCTCTTTCACAGAGGTCGGGGTTGTGAGTGGGACCCTTCCCCTTGGGGCTGGCAGTCCTGTGGTGGCGATTCCTGAAGGCTTTGCTGCACTGGGGAGTTCCCAAGCACTGAGCGGGCTGTTTTGGGGGCCTGCAGGGTGGAAGATGTCTGGAAGTCAATTTGGTGAGACAGTGACAGAGGAGATTCTTGCAGGAGGTGGAATTTTGGGTTTCTGACATGGAGGTCAGAGGTTCTGGCTGGAGCCCCTCCCCCTAGGGCTGGCGGCTGGGCTGCGGTGATCCCTGGGATCTTTCTTGTGTGGGGAGTTCCAAACCCTGAGCGGGCTGTTTCGGGGGACTTGCAGGGCAGGAGGTGTCTGGAAGTCGATTTGATGGGACAATGATGGAGGAGATTCTTGCGAGAAGTGGAATTTTGGGTTTCTGACATGCAAGTCAGAGGTTCTGGCTGGAGCCCTTCCGCCTAGAGCTGGCAGCCCATCCACAGTGGTCCCTGAAATCTTTGTAGTGCAGTGGCACCCCCAGCGGGCTGTTTCAGGGGCTTGAAGGGCAGGAGGTATCTGGATGTCGATTTGGAGACACAGTGACAGAAGAGACTCTTGTGAGAGGTGAAATTTTGGGTTTCTGACATGGAGGTCAGAAGGTGCGGGCGGGACAACTCCCCCTAGGGCTGGCACCCAGCTGCGGGGATCCCTGAAGGCTGTGTTGTGCTGTGATGCTCCCAGGCCCCCTGTTAACCAGATGTGTGGTTCCCAAGTCTGAGTCCCCTAAACCCTGGTGGCCCATGCTCCAGAGACTCACACACCTTGAGGCTGCAATGTCACAGACTTCCCATCCCTGAATCCACTGTGCCCTGAGGTCCATCTGAGGTTCTTCATTACCTTAGCCCTTGGCATTTGTGTTTTTTTTTTTCTTCTTTATTTTATTTTATTTTTTTCTTGTCTTGGTTGCTAATATTGCATTGTCTCCTGGTGTTTTCTCCCATTTTATCCCCCAAGGTCCTTCTTCATTTATTTACTTTTTCTTCTCCTTTTCTTGTTTGTTTCCTCCCCTTTTCTTTGCCCATGCCCTTTTTTCACCTTTTTCTTTTTCTTTTCTCTTCTTCTTTTCTTTTCTTTATATAATAGGTGCTGCAGAGAGCGCTTCACACTTGCTTTGTTTCCTCATCCTCCATTTCCTCTTTTCTGTGTGAATTGATTTTGGCCAAATACACTATCCCCTTTCCCCCACATTTTGCCATCATCCATCATCTACTGTTTCTCTTATATTCCACCTCCCTTTCTTTGGCCCCCAAATTGTCTAACTTTTAATTTCTAATACTTTTGTTCTGTTTTCTGTCTTTTTTTTTTTTAAAGATTTATTTATTTTTATTTAATTCTCCCCCTCCCCCGGTTGTCTGTTCTTGGTGTCTATTTGCTGCGTCTTGTTTCTTTGTCCACTTCATCAGCAGCACGGGAAGTGTGGGCAGCGCCATTCCTGGGCAGGCTGCACTTTCTTTTCACACTGGGCGGCTTTTCCTCACGGGCACGCTCCTTGTGCGTGGGGCTCCCCCACATGGGGGACACCCTTGCATGGCACGGCACTCCTTGCGTGCATCAGCACTGCTCATGGCCAGCTCCACACGGGTCAAGGAGGTCTGGGGTTTGAACCGGGGACCTCCCATATGGTAGACGGACACCCTAACCACTGGGCCAAAGTCCATTTCCCTGTTTTCTGTCTTTAATCCACTCTTGATATTATTGTCTTTCTTTTCTCTTTCCCTCTCTCATGAAAACACTGGCTTTTTAATTCATACTATATTCCTCCCCATATTCAGTTGACTGTCTCATTATAGGTACTCTACTTACTGCTATAACCCTACACAATTTACATGAGTCTAATATCCATTCTCCCAGATCTCACATTGTTGCTCTGTTAACGTTTATTACCAATACTACTTTACACATTTTCTTTTCATACTCATTTTGCTTTCCCTGGCCCTAATATTTCCCTTCAAAGTGAACTTACCCAGCAACAAGAAAATAGGGTAAGAAGAACAAAGTGACAAAGAGAAGATATAAAACTTACACATGAACAACAACTAATTAATCCTCAAGACTAAACAAAGAAGCTAAGGAACTGATTAAACCCGTCAAGATAAAATGATGACCAGACAGCAACAAAAAACTACAAACCAAACCAATAATCAGGAAAACATGGCTGAATCCAATGAACAAACTAAAAACCAGGAAGGGGAGCAGAACATCGGACAAGTAATTAGAGATCTTAAAACATATATTAGAGACCAACTTAAAGAAGTACAGGAAGAGATTAACAATATGAAGAAAACACTTGGAGAGGAAATTGCAGGCATAAGCACAAAGAAAACAAATATGATGGGGATGAACACCACAGTTCAAGAAATCAAAAATACACTTTCAGCAAACAGCAGCAGATTAGAAGAGGCAGAGGAGAGAATTAGTGATGTAGAGGGCAGTATATCTGAACTCAAAGAGATAGTAGAACTGACCGATAAAAAGATAGAAAAAAATCAAGCTAGGACACAGGGACCTGAATGACAATGCAAAATGCACAAACATACGTATTATAGGCATCCCAGAAGGAGAAGAGAAGGGAAAGGGGACAGAAGGGGTGTTGGAGGAAATAATGGCTAAAAACTTCCCAAATCTACTGAGAGAGATGGATGTACATGTCCAGGAAGCACAACGCACCCTAAACACCATAAATCCCAATAGGCCCACCCCAAGACATATACTTGTCAAATTATCCAATGCTCAAGACAAAGAGAAAATTCTAAAAGCAGCAAGAGAAAAGAGAACCATCACATACAAGGGAGTCTCCATAAGATTAAATGCTGATTTCTCATCTGAAACCATGGAGGCAAGGAATGCAGTGATATGATATAGTCAAGGTACTAAAAGAAAAAAATTTCCAACAAAGAATACTCTACCCAGCTAAACTAGCATTCACAAATGATGGAGAGTTCAAAATATTCACAGATAAACATAAATTAAAAGAGTAAACCAACAAGAAACCTTCCCTTCAAGAAATACTAAAGGGAGTGCTGCAGGAAGAAAGAAAAAAACAGGAGAGGCACAGTTAGAAGAGAGTGTAAGAGAACAAAAAAGACAAAAAGAGAAGGAAAAAACAAACAAAATATGACAAACACAAGTCCAAAGAAAATATGGCTAACACAAATAATTCCTTGAACTAATAACAGTGAATGTTAATGGATTAAACTCACCTGTCAAAAGATTCAGACTGGGAGATTGGATAAGGAAATATGACCCATCTATGTGCTGTCTACAAGAAACACATCTTAAACCTAGGGATTCATGGAGGTTGAAAGTGAATGACTGGAAAACAATCTTACAAGCAAACAATAACCAAAAAAAACCGGCAGGAGTAGCTATATGAATATCAGACAAAATAGACTTTAAGTGCAAAACAATTGTGAGAGACAAAGAACAATACTACATATTAGTGAAAGGGACAATCTTTCAAGAAGAGTGAACAATCATAAATATTTATGCTTCTAACAAGGGCACCTACAAATATGTGAGGCAAACACTGGAAAAACTAAGTGAAAGAATAGATGCCTCTACAATTATAGTGGGAGCCTTTAATACACCACTATCAACTTTGGACAGAACATCTCAAAAGAGAATCAATAAAGAAACAAAAACTTTGAACAATATATTAGAGGAGCTGGATCCAATAGATGTATACAGATCATTACACCCAAATACAGCAGGATATAAATTTTTCTCAAGTGCACATGGATCATTCTCCAAGATAGACCATATGTTAGGTCACAAAGAAAGTCTCAATGATTTCAGAAATATCAAAATCATACAAAATAATATCTCTGACCACAGTGGAGTGAAGCTGGAAATCTGCAAGGGCCAGGAGCCCAGATTTCATGCCAAGATATGGAAATTAAACAGCACACTCTTAGAAAACCAGTGGGTCAAAGAGGAAATTTCAAAAGAAATTAATAACTACCTTGAAACTAATGAAAATGATAACACAACCTACCAAAACTTATGGGATGCAGCCAAAGCAGTACTGAGAGGGAAATTTATAGCCATAAATTCATACATCAAAAAAGAAGAAAGAGCAAAAATTGAAGAACTAACTGCACATTTGGAGGAATTAGTAAAAAACAACAATAAAGTAACCCCACAGGAAGAAGAAAGAAAGAAATAACAAAGATAAGAGCAGAACTAAATGAAATAGAAAATATGAAAGCACTTGAAAAGATTAAAAAACCAAAAGCTGCTTCTTTGAGAAGATCAATAAAATTGACAAACCCTTAGTGAGACTAACAAAGAAAAAAAGAGAGAAGATGCAAATACACAAAATAAGAAATGAGAAAGGAGATATCACCACTGACCCCACAGAAATAAAGACTATCATAAGAGGATACTTTGAAAAACTATATTCCAACAAAATTGACAATGCAGAGGAAATGGACAAATTCCTAGAAACACATAGGCAGCCTAGATTGATGAAAGAAGAAACTGATGATCTCAACAAACCAATCACAAATAAAGAGATAAAATCCGTTATTAAAAGCCTCCCAACTAAGAAGAGCCCAGGGCCAGACGGCTTCACAGGTGAATTCTACAAAACATTCTGGAAAGAACTAACACCAATCCTGCTGAAACTCTTCCAAAAAATCAAAACAGAAGGAACATTACCTAACTCATTCTATGATGCCAACATTACCCTAGTACCAAAGCCAAACAAACACACCACAAGAAAGGCAAATTACAGACCAATTTCTCTAATGAACCTAGATGCAAAAATCCTCAACAAAATACTTGCTAACCATATTCAACAACACATTAAATGAATTATACACCATGACCAAGTGGGATTCATTCCGGGTATGCAAGGATGGTTCAACATAAGAAAATCAATCAATGTAATACACCATATAAACAGATTGAAGGAAAAAAATCATGTTTATATCTATAGATGCAGAAAAAGCATTTGACAAAATACAGCACACTTTCTTGATAAAAACACTGCAAAAGATCAGAATACAAGGAAATTTTCTGAACATAATAAAGAGTATATATGAAAAACCCACAGCCAACATCGATTCCAATGGTGAAATCCTAAAATTCTTCCAAGATCAGGAACAAGACAAGGATGCCCACTCTCACCCCTTCTATTTAACATTTTCTTAGAAGTACTTGCTCAAGCACTGAGGCAAGAACCAGATATAAAAGGCATTCAAATTGGAAAGGAAGAAGTCAAAATTTCATTATTTGCAGATGACATGATCCTATACATAGAAAACCCTGAGAGGTCTACAACAAAGCTTCCAGAACTCATAAATGAGTTTAGTAAAGTTGCAGGTTATAAGATCAATGCACAAAAATCAGTAGCATTTTTGTACATCAATAATGAGCAAGCTCAGGAGGAAATCAAGAAACAAATACCATTTACAATAGTCAATAAAAAAATCAAATACCTAGGAATAAATTTAACTAAAGATGTAAAAATCTTATACACAGAGAACCACACAACACTGTTGATGGAAATCAAAGAAGACCTAAAAAAAATGGAAGAATATTCCCTGTTCATGGATAGGAAGACTAAATATTATTAAGATGTCTATCCTTCCAAAACTGATCTACACATTCAATGCAATCCCAATAAAAACCAACACAGCATTCTTTAAGGAACTAGAAAAACTAGCTATGAAATTTATTTGGAAAGGAAAGAGGCCCCAAATAGCCAAAGACATATTGAAACAGAAAAACAAAATTGGAGGAATCACACTACCTGACTTCAAAACATACTACAAAGCCACAGTAGTGAAAATAGCATGGTATTGGCACAAGGAGAGACACACAGACCAATGGAACCGAAATGAGAGTTCTGATATAGATCCTCATATATATAGTCATATAATATTTGATAAAGCCACCAAACCCTCTCAACTGGGAGAGAATGGCCTCTTCAACAAATGGTGCCTGGAGAACTGGATATCCATATGTAAAAGAATGAAATAGGATTACCATCTCACACCTTATATAAAAATCAACTCAAGATGGATCAAAGACCTAAATATAAGAGCCAAGACCATAAAGACTTTGGAAAGCAGTGTAGGGAAGCATATACAAGACCTTGTAATAGGAAATGGCTTCATGAACTTTACACCAAAAGCATGAGCAGCCAAAGAACAAATAGGTAAATGGGACTTCCTAAAAAGTAAAGCCTTCTGCACCTCAAAGGAGTTTGTCAAGAAGGTGAAAAGAGAGCCTATGCAATGGGAGAAAATATTTGGTAACCATATATCAGATAGGAGACTTATAACCTGCATATATAAAGAACTCCTATATCTTGAAAATAAAAAGATAAACAACCCATTTAAAAAATGGGAAAAAGATTTAAACAGACACTTCTCCAAAGAAGAAATACAAATGGCTAAAAAACACATGAAAATATGCTCCAAATCTCTAGATATCAGGGAAATGCAAATCAAAACTACAATGAGATACCATCTTACTCCCATAAGATTGGCAGCTATGAAAAAAACAGAAGACTACAAATGCTGGAGACGATGTGGAGGAATGGGAACACTCATCCACTGCTGGTGGGAATGCAAAAGGATCCAGCCATTCTGGAGGACTGTTTGGTGGTTTCTCAAAAAACTAGCCATTGATTTGCCATATGACCCAGCAATTCCACTGCTGGGTATATACCCAGTAGAACTGAAAACAAGGACACAAACCAATATATGCACACCAATGTTCATAGCAGCATTGATCACTATTGCCAAAAGTTGGGATCAACCCAAATGCCCATCAACAGATGAATGGATAAATAAAATGTGGTATATACATACAATGGAATACTACTCAGCTTTAAGAATGAATACACTACAAACACACGTGGTAACATGGATGAATCTTGAGAACCTTATGTTGAGTGAAGCAACCCAGGCATTGAAGGACAAATACTACATGACCTCAATGATATGAAATAAATAAACCAAGCTGCCTCAGAGAGCTAGAGACTGGATGATAGGCTTACAGGAAAATGGGGGAGGGGTGGGGGTGGGGTAGAGGAAGGATGTAGGCTGACACCTACATGGGTGAAATCTATGATAAGCTGGACGTAAGTATTTGTACAAGGAAGGGATAAAATGGGTGCATAGGGTTACCTTTGGATGGTGCTTTGTGGGCTTGAGGGGGGCTAGGGATGGGAGGATGGGTAATATTGCTCAAGAAATTGGGGGGAGGGTAGGACAACATACGAACATAGGAGATTGTCAGGTATTTGGTTGAGAATATAATGCTGAGAAAACTTTTTCAAAAATATAATAAGAAGGTTACCTGTTTAAGATGCTTAAAGGGGATAATCTGACACAGGACTCCTAGGGAATATATGAATGCTCATTTTGCCAAAGTGGGTTATATCATTGGATAGAGACCCATATAATGAGAGTGAGGGTATACCCACATCCTGGGGAGGACTGATGCCCTCAAATAGAGGGAATTGTATCTCAAGAAAAATGGAGGCACCCAGTGCATTAGGGCAGTTGAGCATGTCAAGCCCTCAACACTATTGCAAGTATCTCTGAACATGGCCCTTCAAGCAATGAAGATTGACTGTCACTGTGGGCCATAAGGGGAGGGGGAAAGAGGTATTGAATAGATGGAACCAATGGAACTGTGTGGCAATAGAAGTGTTCCACAAGAGTATGCAAGGATGGATATAAGACATGTAAAATTACACCAAAAATATATAGAGGCTGATAGGTTAAAATGTAAATCATAATGTAAATCATAAGATAACTAAAAATTTAGAAAATTGTATAGTTAAACTATAAACCACAATGTAAACACAAATGTTACCTTGTTTGAAAGCTATTGTCTCAATATCTGTACATCAGTTTCAGTAAATATAGTATGAATATGCAAAAAGATTATTGCTGTGGAAGGGAAAAGGTTTTATGTTGGATATGTGGGAGTACTGTATATTGTATATATGAACTACTGTGATCTAAAACTCTTGTGAATGATAAGCTTAATAATTAGAAAAAAGAAAAGAAAAAAATAGGACGTAGACACCGAGGAAAAGACAGAAGACGTTGCCTTGCCAATTTACATACTGGGCAACACCTATTGCAGTGATGGAAGGCAAAACACCAAAAACAAAGCTTTTGCATTTTTAAATTTTTTGATACCCCAATTTATTTTTACCTTAATTTTTCCAGATTAATATGTATTCTGTATCTAACCTTTAAACTCATTGCTATATTCCATTTTACTATTAATGGAACCTGGCAATATATTGGGCTTCACTTTTCAGGAAGTTTTGGATCACAGAGGTTCAACAATGGCAGGGGAGGAATACTGGTGTGGAATGTTATTGACAGGGGACACATGGTTGGCAGGGAATTCTACAGGGCATATATCCAGGGTACATAAAAATGTTTGGATATTTTCATAGTGGATAAAATTAAAAACAACAACTGAGGGAGTGCTGAATTCCTAACCAGGGGAGCACTATCACAGTTCCTAAAGAAGCAGCAACAATCCCCCAAGCACAACGGCAAAGACCAAAAACGTAGGAAGGTCCAACAATGAGCCCTTGATACTAATGACTATGCTTGTGAGCCTGTGCTCCTGAAATAAGAACAAGGCCTAGAGCTGTAGGGTGCCTAAGAGTTCCCTCTTGAGAACCTCCATGTTGCTCAAATGTGGCCAGCCTCGAAGCCAAATTCAGCATGTAAATGTGTTGCCTTCCCCCCAGTGTGGGACATGACTCCCAGGGATGAGTCTCCCTGGCACTGAGGGATTACTACCAAGTACCAGCTGATGATGTAACCCGAAAATGACCTTGAATGAAAGGGTCAACTCGGACCAGCAGAATATCTCAGGCTACATATAATACCAGGAGTTAAAAATGCTTTTTGACCTGAATCAAGGGGGAAATGGAAAGGATAAATGAGTTTATATGGCTATGAATCTCCAAAAAGAGTCAGGAAGTTATCAGAGGGGTCACCATTATGCACACCTCAGCAGAGTCCAAGAGGCGGATAAAGTAGATACAAGCCTGGGTATTGGTTCTTCTGAGGGTATAGAGACCCACAGGTTCTATGGTTATTGCAGATGGAGTTCAGTGCCATGTCAGTTGGCCCTAATTTGGAGTTTGTGTTTCTGTGTAAAGGAGCTGGTCTTAGATGTGATCTTTGTTCACAAGTCTCTTCTGTTACTTTTACCAGAACTGTAGTTGGTGCTGGGGTTTAATATATACCTAGGGGACCTGAATCTCTGGAGTGACCATGTGATAGCCAGGCCCTGAGCCTCAACAGACTTCAGCTCCTACACTCTGGTTTATTGGACTTACCCCACTCATCTAACATGGAGGTGAAGAAGGTCAACCACCACACCAGGGTGCCAAGACTGCCTACAACTGAAAGCAGGAGGATTGCATCCAGCATCCATGTGGAATCTAAGCCCCCTCTTTTTACAGATGTGAAGTAGACACAACCATTCCAACGTCCACAGGATGGAAGAATAGAGTATGGATTAGAGTGGACTTACTGATAATCTATTCATGAATTACTGTGATTAGTAGTTGAAGAAAATGTGGCATTGGTGTGGAGAAAGTGGCCATGGTGGCTGCTGGGGGTAGGGAATGGAGGAAGAGATGAGATGTGGGGGCATTTTTGGGACTTGGAGTTGTTCTGGGTGATGCTGTAGGGACAGTTACCAGACATTGTATGTCCCCCCCCATGGCCCACTGGGTGGAACATGGTAGAGTGTGGATGTGATGTGGACCATTGACCATGGGATGCAGCAGTGCTCTGAGATGTATTCACCAAATGCAATGAATGTCTCATGATGATGGAGGAGATTGTTGTTATGGGGGGAGGAGTGGAGGGAGGAGGGTGGGGAGTAAATGCGGACCTCATATTTTTTTAATGTAATATTAAAAAATAAATAAAGACAAAAAAATAGGAAAAAAAAAAGATGCTTTCTCTTGGAGTCCAGCTATGGGTGATCAAGCACTTGGCAGGGCACAAAGTGGTCCACTAGTCTTTCTCCCCTCCTTTACACCTGTCTCTTTCAGTTTTGAGCTGTTCCATGGGTTTAGCCCCTTGGGGGCTTCATTGCTTCAGTTCTGGGTTGCTTTGCTGATTCCATCCTCTCAGCCTTTCAGGATTTCTGTCTTTCTGTGACTATAGGTGATCCTGGAGTCCTCTTTCACATGGCAGAGTAAAATGGCAGCTCTTTTTCTCTGTTTTCTCTGAATGTTTCTCCCTCTTATAAAATATTCCAGCATGAGGGTTGAGACCTACCCTTGGTCGTGCCTCAATGAGTACTCCAAAGGTTCCCAACTGAATTCAACCCAACCAAAGGGTCCCACACTCACAGGAATGGATTAGTTCCAAGAACATGATCTTTTCTGGGATTCACAAAAGCTTCACACTGTCAATGATTCCCATACTGTTCATTCTTTGTTTTCTTCATATCCTTTAGTAGTTTTTCTGTGTTTTCCTTTATCTCCTTGACGATATTAAAGATCATTTTTTAAGAGTCTCTGTCTGGTAAGTCCAAAGTCTGGCCCTCTTTGTTGCTGGTTTCTGAATTTTTATCTTGTTCCTTTGGATGAACCATCATTTTCTATTTATTTGTTTTTCTTGTAACTGTTTGTTGCACACTGTGCATTTTAATATTTTAAAGTGTTAACTCTGGAATTTGGTCCCTGTTTTATCTGTTTCTTAAGTTTGTGGTTCGGCTAGTGACATGACAGAGATTTTCTTTAAGGCCAGGAGTTAATCAAAACAAACAAACTAAAGCAAAAAGCACTTTTCACTGTCTGCAAGTTGAGTCTACTTTGATTGGTGGTATTCTTCAGAGCTTAGCCCTCCTGTGCAGAAGATCAGCTCAAGGTAAATGGGAAATGCAGGTCTTCTCTGCCTTATTTGAGCCTGCTTGGAGCCAGAGCTGAGGTGCCTGATTCTTCTCCTGGGCTTGTGCTTCCTAGAGGCCTTAGGAATCCTCCCCATTTACAGTTTGCAGGAGTCTGAGTGCTCCCTCTACTCCCTTTGAAATAGAACTCCTCCCTCTCCCACATGCTGTCTTGAGTGATTTAATGTAGGTAGTCCTTTGTTCAGTCCTTTGTTCTTTGTCCCAGCTGTCTGCAAGCTGCTTCTCTGCCCTTGGGACAAACTTTGGAAGGGAGAGCCAGAGACTTGTTCCCCAGCTCAGTCTCTCAAACTTCCATCTGATAGGTTGGCACTGACATACACACACCCCAGAATGTGCTTCCTCTGGAACAGGCCCAGGGATCCACAAAGGGAGTGCAAGCTGGCTCCACCCAGCATTTTGGAGGGGGGGGGGGGGGCGGCAAAGACACTAGGAACTTCTTCTGTGTCTTTATTTATTTATTTTTTGGAGGTACTTGGGATTGAACCTGAGACCTTATACACGGGAAGCAGGTGCTCAACCACTGAGCTTGAGCTACATCTGCTCTGCCTCTATGGCTGTTGAAGCTGTTTTTCTGATTAAGGACTTGCCCAGTTAATGCAGGCTTTTGACTGTTTTCCATAATTTTGAGGAATGTTATGTCTTATTTTTCTCTATTATTAATTTTTTAGAAAGATCCTTAGAGGATACAAATGTCACATAATATAGGGGATTCCCATATGCTCCACTCCCCCACATTAAGAACATCCTTCATTAGTGAAGTACATTCCTTGCTATTAATGAATACGTGTTGGAGCATAGCCGCTAAGCATGGATTAAAGCTTACACTGTAGTTTACACTCTCCCACCCAATTCTGTAGGTTATGTAAAGATGTGTAATGGCCTGCATCTGTCATTGCAATGCCATTTAGGACAATTCCCAAGTCTCCAAAATGATCCCATATTACATGTTTTCCCCTCTTGCTGCCTTCAGAACTTCCAGTGGCCCCTGCCTCCACATCTATGACATAAATTCTTCCATTGCTAGAAATACAATAAGTCTATGGTAGAATACCAGTAAGTTGACTTTCGTTCATAGTTCATTCCCCAATCCTGAGGATTCTGGGATGGTGATGTCCACTCTACCTCTAATTGAGAGGTAGAGATCCCATAGGGCAGATGGATGGGACTCTCTTGCTTGCAGTTGTAGACTCTTTCGTTTCCATGGTATGGTAGTTGTCCATCATCACCTCCTTGTTAGTTGTCTTGGGTGAGACCAATGAGCTGGAGAGTAGGTGTTGCCACTTTGCTGAGATTCAGGGCCCAGATGGCATATGGACAGCCCAAAGATTTGTCTCTTGGGTGTAAACTATCAACTCTAGTACTGATTATAGGTTCAAATAAATGTTACTCTCTTTGAGATTCCTCTGCTGCCTTTGCCCGAGGGGGACTGGAATAGCGGCCACCCTCAGAGCTGGCCCGCAGCAATCTGAGGTAGCTGATCAAAGGTAGAGATCTGGCATTAGATCACACACCCCATAGGCTGGAGGACTAGTGCTTTATGACCCACGCTGGCACCAGCAAGCTGTGCCAGAAGCATGAACTCCAGTACCCCCTGCTGTCTGACATGGGGCTGGGGGGACAGAGATGGTGGCCACTGCTGAGAAAGTGAAACTCACTGGTATTTATTGCAATTTACCAACCTCTTCCCCCCACTTCTTCCTCTAGACTTCAGAGTTTGAAAATAGTTGATGTGGACAGTTCCTATCAGTTAATAGTTGTTTTGCTATTTTATTTTATTCTTACAACCTTTTGGATCATTTTGC
Organism: Dasypus novemcinctus; assembly: GCF_030445035.2. Classification (NCBI taxonomy): domain Eukaryota; kingdom Metazoa; phylum Chordata; class Mammalia; order Cingulata; family Dasypodidae; genus Dasypus; species Dasypus novemcinctus. The sequence continues at coordinate 101,507,319 of NC_080682.1, read as the reverse complement.
CAATTTTCAAAATAGTTCCATTGTGGTTTTTAAAATTGGATTTCATTAAAACTATGAAATAATCTGTGAATTACATCTTGACAATATTCAGTCTTCACATTTAGTAACAAGGTATGGTATTCCATTTTGTCAAGTCCTATTTTATATGTATAAATGAAGTTTTATAGTTTTATTTGTATTAGTCCATGACAGCAGGAGCTCTCCCTACTTTGTTCACATTTGTATTCCAGGTACCCAACACAGAACCTGACACAGAGAAGATGCTCAGTAATTATTTGTTGAATAAGGAATAGGCTTCTCACTTTCTTGTTAAGTTTATTCCTATGTATTTTTCTATTTGTTACCATTTTCCATTATATTTTTGAATTGGCAACAATGTTATCTCTGAAAGTTATTGATTTTGTACATTTATATACTACCAACTTTTGAATTCTCTTACTAATTCAAAACATTTTTCATTTGATTCTATTGGGAATTCTAGAGAGAATTATCCTTTTTTATTTTTTAAATGATAATTAGGGCTTTATGTCTGTTCTATATTTTATGAACCAAAACTTTTAGAACAATGCTAAAAAATAATATAAGTGATTTTTATTTTTTCCTCAATTTTAGTAGTACTCCTTATTCTCTATCAAGTATGATGTTGCCTGTTGATTTGAGGTATTCTTTATCATTTTTTTTTTTTTTAAAGATTTATTTTTATTTATTTAATTCCCCTCCCCTCCCCCGGTTGTCTGTTTTCTGTGTCTTTTTGCTGCGTCTTGTTTCTTGTTTCTTTGTCCGCTTCTGTTGTCGTCAGTGGCACGGGAAGTGTGGGCGGCGCCATTCCTGGGCAGGCTGCTCCCTCCTTCGCGCTGGGCGGCTCTCCTTATGGGTGCAATCCTTGCGCGTGGGGCTCCCCTACGCGGGGGACACCCTGCGTGGCTCGGCACTCCTTGCGCGCATCAGCACTGTGCATGGGCCAGCTCCACACGGGTCAAGGAGGCCCGGGGCTTGAACCGCGGGCCTCCCATGTGGTAGACGGACGCCCTAACCACTGGGCCAAAGTCCGTTTCCCATCTTTATCATGTTAATGCAGTATCCTTCTTCTAGTTTTTAAAGAAGATATTTTTATTAAAAGAGTTGTTAGTTTATGGAAAAATCATGTAGAAAATATAGAGTTCTCGTATACTCCCCTTACACAGTTCTTTCCTATTACTAACAAGTTGCATTAGTGTGGTACCTTAGTTACAACTGATGAGACAACATTATAATTGTACTATTAACTATAGTCCAGTTTACTTTAGGATTCACTACTGTCTGTCTTTATAGTCTTATGTTTTTAATTTAATTTTGTTCTAGTGTATACACAACGTACAATTTCCCCTTTAAACCATGTTTAAATATATAATTTGGTGATGTTAGTTACATCCACAATGTTGCATTTCCTTCCATCAGGTGGAGGTAGGTAAACATAAACACATTCCTCCTCAGCAGACTCATTCTTTGAGCCCCAAAAGAGAAAAAGTCAGGGCCTTAAGGAAGGCGAGACACCAACTGCCGGATTCAGGAGGGACTGCCCAGGTTTGCCCAGGCCTGGGGTCTGACTTTGAGAAACCCTGGGCATTGGGACCCTGCTATCAGCTGTGGCTGGAGAGCTCCAGCCTTCCCTCCCCCACATCCTGCACAGTTGACCCTTTCCTTAGCTGGTCAGGACCTAGAGGAAGGACTAGCCTGTTTAACCAGCTTCTGCCCTGGTCAGGTGCCACACCTGGGGTGTTACATGCTGTATTTCACCTAACCCCCACGACCCCTTGCAAGGTAAGGATCTCTGTACCCATTTTACAGATGAAGAAACTGAGGCCCAGTGAGAGGTTGCACTTGGCTAAGGCTCAGCATTAGTAAGTGGCAGAGTTGAGACTTGAAGTCAAGTCTGGTTCTGATCTCCAGATTGTTTCCCATAGAAGATGCTTGCCTGGTCCCAAGCTGGTGGGGGTCCCCAGGCCCCTCCAGGAATGGAAATTCCTGAGGTAAGGGATCTGGTTGAACAGATGCATGGCTGATTCATAACACTTCCTTGCTGTTTAATTTTTAAGAGAAAAGGGGGCCCTATTGAGAATTCGCTGGCTTGACATCCCGAGGCCTGGGTTCTCGCTGTTTGATGCTGGGCAGTATCCACTCCTCCAAGGATCTCAGATATATAAGAAAAAGGTGGGAACTGTCCACGCAGAGTCCTTTAGGCTGAACCCCCAGCCTTAAGAGACCAGCAGCAGACCCTCAGTCTGCGGGCAGTGGGAAATCTGGCAGGTGATTTGGCATGACTCCTGTGTGTGGGAGGGCCTGGGGGCCACCTGGGCCTGACTCTCCAGGAAGCCAGGCCTCAGGCTTCTGTTGGATGCATTGGCCCTCTCTTCCTTGAAGTCATTTGACTCTGGGAGAGCTTCAGTCTCTGAGTAAAGCTTGGGACGCAGCCCCTTCGTGCCTCCCCATGTCTGGGCTGGGGGCTCGCTCAGGATTCCTGGACTGGAGGCCCTCTGTCCTCTCCTGCCCCTGGGACCAGCCTTCCTCTGCTACCTGAGGCCTTCCTACCAGGACCGGCACAGCCTGCATTTCTCAGAAAAGCCACAAGATGGCACCCAAGCATCACGCCAGGCTGAGACCGCTCAGGTTTGTGCCAGTGCTGGAGGGACTGTGGGGGTGGGGGAGGGGTAAATTAGTATGTGGTCTGTGCCTGGCAGGACCAGTTAGTTCGAGGCACCTCATCCTTGGACAACCCTGGCCTACTGCTCCCCGTACCCACACTGCCTGGGCTCCAGGAATGTGAGATTTGAGTCCCTTGGACTGTGCTGGCATCACTGCCAGGGCAGGAGACTTAGGATCTAGTTCCGGCCCTGTGTGATCTGGCAAGTTAATTCCAATGTTTGAGTCTCATAGTGCTCTTCTAGAATACAGGCATAATAGCATCATCCTCATTTTCCTTTGTTCATTTATCCATCCATCCATCCATCCTCCATCCACTCAACACACATGTACTGAACACTGGTGAGGCTGGGCATATACATTTCTGAACAAGCAACACCTCACAGGGACGTTGTGAGTGTTAAAGGAGGTAATGCCTGTAACTTATGAAGTGGCTGGCAGTATGGACCCCATAAAAGTTAGCTAAGACTGTCTCTAATTCTCACAACAACCTTGTGTGGTTGGTCCTATTATTACCCCATCTTATTGAGGAGGAAACAGGTAAAGGCATTTGCTCAAGGCCACACAGCCAGTAAGGGGCCGAGCTGGGACTTGAACTTGGGCTCTCTTACTCTGACTCCCACTGCTGCTGGTTCCCACATTTAACTCGGGGGTGTGTGGTTCCTCTGAGCTCTCTCCAAAGCTTCCCCAGGGGCCCTTGGACCAACATGAGTCATTTCCTCAGACCTTGCCCATCCAGATCCTCAACCTCCTCCCTGTCTCAGGGTCCCTAACTCCTCCCACAGATTTGGTCCTAGAAGGGACTGGCTTCGGTGGCCACCAAGAGGTCACCAATGATTCAGGGACCCTAGGGTGGCTCTAGGCGCAGCTTCCTTCTGCTACTACCTGAGGTCAAGGCTTGCCAGGGGACAGAGACCACAGCTACCCAGCCCTGGTTCAGGCCCCGGCCCCAGCGCCAGCCCCAGCCCCATCGTGAATGTCCATCACACTGAGCTGGGACCCCTGCGATCAGAGCGTTCCTAAGGGTCTTCGAGGGGAAGTGACTGGGAGTGCCTGAGAATTTCTATCTCAGAGAGATTTTGAGCCCCCTGTGCTTGGAAGGGGGCTGTGAGACAAGTCTTGAAGTTGCGTTACTGTAGCAAGCTCTCTCCTTCATAGGTGTGGGTGGGTGAAGGAATCAGCAGAGGGAGGTCCTGGAGTTCACAGGTTGCACCCCTGAGCAGGGAGAGGCAGGGGAGAGAGTCACCTGCCTCACTCCCCACCCCAGGATGTCCTCAGGCTTGTGTTTCCCTTTCTGCTTATACTTGGAGTATTTCCTGTTGATCTTACTGACCCACTCTTGTGAGTTCCCTGAGAACAGGCAGGGTCTGCCCCATGTTTCTTGCCCCCTGGGCAGGGGCATCCAGCCCAGCATGCATTAGTGACCCTGAAGGGTGAGTGGCTGAATGGCGGAAGTCCACTAAGCTATTCAACAGCTTAATCTCTGTTGTTTAATGAATGTTTACTCTGTGCCATGCCTGCGGTAGGCATTTTAAATACTCTTTTCTTAACCTCACACTTTTATGAACTAGATACTAATATTATCCCCAATTTACAGATGAAGAAACTAAGACTCAGAGAAGCTAAGTAACTCGCATAAGATTACACAGCTATTTAAGTGGGCATGTTGAAATATGAGTCCCAATTAGTCTCACTTCAAAGCTAGTACTCTCTAGAGCGAAAGGTTGTATGAGAAAGGCAACTTTAATGTCTGAGTCTCAGTTTACTTATCTATGAAAAAGGGATAATAATTCCCACCTAAGGGGCCTTCTCTGAGGAGTAACTGAGCTGATGCATATAAAATGTTTAGCTTTGAAATAATAGCTGTTTATCGCTATCATCATCTTTACATCATCCTCCCTCCTGTGGCTGTGTGAGGAGGAAAGGGGCTAATGAGGCCAAGGGGCCTGTGTGAGCTGCTGCGGGGTTGGGGTGGCAGGCCATGAGGACAAGCAGGGGTGCAGTGCTCAGCCCTGGGAGTGACAGCCCGGGCCCCGTTTCCTGGGTGTGGAGTCCCACCAGGTGTCCAGGGATGGGGTGGAGGAGTGGAGGCTACAGCTGGGGCAGCCCCTCGCTGGGTTGAGGGCATCTGTGAGCCTTGGGGGAGCTCAGTGGCGCCCCAGACCAGCAGACTGTGGCTGAGGGTGACGCCAGCCCCCGCAGGGACAGCCATGTACTGATGGTGCACCTGGGCTTGGGCAACCTGGAGAAACCTAGGCACCAGCAGAGACCTTTCTGCCCCACAGGGCTGCAAAAAGTTTGGGCCACTGAGGAGAAAGTTCTGGCCGCATGGGGGCAAGTTGTGGCTGCTCAAACTTTTCACACTCTGAGCTCATCTTTCTCTGTCCCTGAGGCTGGCCTAGTACTTCAGGCCAATTAGTACTTAATGAGCTGGACCTCGGTGGCTTGTGGGACTCCCTGTGGGTTGCGGACTCAGCTGGACACCCAGGACCCAATTACAGCAGCCTGGGCCTGGTGCCAAGTCCAGCTGCGGCCTGAGTCCCAAGGAGATCAGCCTGTCCCCAGGTGCCCACTTAGCTCTCCTGGCCAAACTTTTAATGGGGGGAAATGGCTATTTTTCTTACTTGACTACGGCCCAGGCATGCCAGCTGGGTCCTGCCTGCCTCCTCCTTAAAGAGCCAGAACACTTTCTGGAGTTTGACTTGCTATAGTCCAAATGGATTAGTCAGGCAACAGATGAGTCATGTGGGGGCTGGATGCTGACCCACTGTGTGACCCTGGGCAAGTCCCAGTCCTTTCTAGGTGTAACTCTCAGGGTAGATGTCATGCCCAGGTGAGATAATACTTGTTAAAATGATTTAGCAAGCTGGAAAGCAATGATCACATACGAACAGTCATTATTGTCCATAATTATTGGGCCCTGACCCCCAGTTCTGGTCGAATTAGGGTCATCCAGAGTTGACCTTTGCTTCCTGCTGCTTCCTGCTGGCCTGACCTAGTGACTGCACTGTTTCTAGATCTCTCCTGGCCGAACTTGCTCTTCCCTCTCTCCTCCTTTGCACCCTTAGGCCTGCAGACAGGAACCACCAAGACCCCCCACTTGTTGCACAGACGGGGAAACAGACCCAGGGAGAAGCGGGGCTTGAACCTGAGCCTCCTTCCTTTTCTAGGTATTCAGTTACAATAAACCTAGGGCTTTTAGTCTCTTTTGGCCTTCTTGTCAACCCTGTGAGGGAAGGTAGGCATTCATTGTCTCATTCATTTATTGTTCATGAAGCTGGCAGGATCTGAAGCCAGACTGACTGGATTCAAATCCTAATTCTACTATTTACCAGGCACATAGCTATGCCTCAGTTTCCTCAGATGGGAAAACGATAGTACTTATTTGACGTGGGTGTTAGGTTAAATGAGTTAGAATCCATGAAATATGTTTGGAACAGGGCCTGGCATACAGTGGACTCTCAATTCATATTAGTTCTCTTTTTTGTTATTATTGATTCAATCATTCAGCCAGTAAACATTTATTGGGCTCCTACTATGTACTGGGCTTGGTGGTGCTAGACGCTGGGGATATGGCAGTGAACAAAACCGACATGATTCCTATCCTCTGGAGCTGAGCTTTGTGGGGGAGACATGTAGAAAGTGGTGAGATGGGGATAAGCCCAGGAACCTGGTGATGGGGCCCTGACCCCGCCTGGGGGTGGGAGGAGGCAGTCAGGGAAGGTGGAAGTTGAGGTAGGCATCAGACCACCATTCCCTGAGCACTTAAGGTGTGCTGGGCCCTTTGCTAAGTGCTTTATATTCATTATCTCCGTTCATCATCACAAACCTGAGGCAGACGATGTTGTGTCTTTACTAAAGAGGAAATTGGTAGTTAAATTAATGTATCTAAGGTCACCCAGCCAGTAAATGGTAGAGCTAGGGTCTAATCTAAGGCTGTCCAACCCCAAATCTTAGCCCTCTTTTTTTTCCCTTGAGGGTGTTTGTGATATTGTTTATGACAGGCAGGGGGCAGGCAGGATGGGAGGAGATGGTCCTAGGTAGAGAAGAAACACGCCCACTCTCCCAGGGAGTTATGGCTTTCTGATGAGGACCTGGCTCTGGGGTTTTCCCCTAACCTCTGGTAGGCAGGCAGGATAACTCCATGGTTACCAGCACAGGCTCTGCCTGAAGGCGGCCTGCGTTCCAATCCACTTACTGCTCCTGTGACCTAAAGGAAGTTACTTGATTTCTGTGCCACAGGTTTTCCTCTGTAAAATGGGTATAATGATGGTAACAAACACTGGTTTACTATTCTAAGGGCGTCACACCTATTACTCATTTAATGCTCATTTCATCATACAAGACATGATTTTATGTCTTTTTCCAGATGGAGATAATACCTGGGTAGTTATAAATAATAAGTCAGTTAATTCACATAAAATATTTAGAAGAGGGCTTGGCACATAGAACTATTCGGTAAATGTTAGTTACTGTCATTACTTAGTATCACAGAGTGGAGTCCCAGAACACCAGGGATAGGATCCCTAGAAAATAACGAAGAATACGATGATGAGAATATCAATAATAATAAAACATGTCCTTATAACTCTTTTCAGTTTTCAAGGACTTCCATGTCTGTTCTTTCATTTGAGACAAAGGTGGCAGCTTAACAGGGAAGTGTTTCAAAAGTGTATTTCATGGAACACAGTTTCACACGATGCTAATAGGAATGTGTTTAAAAAAGGGGTCCCTGTTCAAATAAGTTTGGAAAACACAATTAAATTTAAAAGTTTCTTTGAGAAACTCTAACCCAGTAAAATGCTTTGTTAGCTTCCACAAAAGCAGAGGAAGATATAATATGTAGTGTCTCTCCAAATTATTGGGCCATGGGATCCTTGTTCTGAGAAGCATCTAAGTGGGTTTGAACTCACAGATGTTAGCCATTTAGGAAAATATTGGACTAAAGAGCCGTGTCTTTGCCTGAGTCACTCACTGGCTTAGCACCTTAGACCAAATCATGTTAGCTCTCCAGGCCTCAGTTTTTCTATCTGTAAAATAGGGATAAAGGGGCCTCATATGACAGGTCCCATCAGGCATAGCTCCTAGAAAATAATAAGTGGAGGATAAATGTTAGATCACTGTGACTACAACAACCCCGTGCCGTGGATACCACTTTTATCCCCTTGCAGATGGCCACAGAATTTATAGAAGTCAGGAAGTGGCTCCCAAGTTCCTTCATTCAGGAATACTGGCACAGCACCCACACACCCCAGGGTGTGAGAGGCTAGTGAGTTGCTCACTTTCCTTCTCTCCGTTTTCTCTTTTAGGGGAGACTTCGGGTCACTGAGGGCGTCACCGGAACCCACGCAAGGGACGGTCTTGCCGGGTTTTGCGCGGGCGGGGCAGGCACATCCGGGCGCAGCCTTGGGGCTGCCGCGGGGCAGTGTGGGAAGGCTCCCGGCGTCCAGCTCGGGCGCGGCCTGCGTTGACTCCGAAGGCGGCACAGGGGCCAAGGGCGGCCTCTACTCTCAGCGGCGCGGGGCCTGGCGACGCGGCCAAGCCTGCCTCGCGGCGGCGGCGCTCCAGGTTGCCACGGCCGGGCCTCCCTGCAGCGCCGGGGGGTGGGGGGGCGGCCGACGGGGCGGAGGCGGCACTCCCGCGGGCCTCGTTAGTCCTGCTTGGCGGCCGCCGGCGGCCCGGCCCGGGGGAGCCCCGCGGCTTCGCAAACAGCGGATCCGCCGCGCGCTGAGCAGGCCCCGGGCGGAGCGCGGAGGCCCCGGGGACCCGCCCTCGGGACTGAGCGCGCCTGAGGCGGGTGCGCTGCCGGCCCGCGACCGCGCGGGGGCGCCCGAGTCCACGCAATGAACGCGGCGGTGTGGGCGGTGCAGGCCTGGGGAGTGGAGCGCGGCGGAGCGGCGGGTCTGCCTGCGCCCCACGGACAGTTTCTTTAACTGAGCTCTGAGCAGGAAATGGGATGAATGCCATCCAGGAAGGCTCAAGTTAGCCTGCCGACTTAGTGGGCAGGGAGCCAGTATGGAGGGCATGGGGGCAAACGGTTGCCCTGCAAAGTGAAGCACAGGTTCTGGTTCTTGCTCTCTCAGCTATTTTACCTAGATTCAGAAAGCCTAAATACTACCCCTCCGCAAATAACTTATCTTTCCTGAATACCTCAGTCCTTACCCCTTTATACTGTGCTGCCTCTGGACTGTGATGCCTGCTCTGTCGGAGTGCATTTGCAAAGTGATGGTGCCTATTTGAGGATGGCTTCCTAACTGCAGTGACCCCCTTGTAGTGCTCTTAGGGCCATGTTAGACTGGTCTGGGATAGGGAAGACACAGCTGCCGTGTAGAAAGGGCAAGAAGTGAAGTGTTGGCTGAAAATGTAGTTTGGGACCCCTCTTTCAAAGTTAACCTCTCTGGTTTTTCAAACTGCTCCATTTTATAAAATGTTTACTGTTTCCCTTTCAAATGTGCAGGCCAAGTTATGACTTGAATTCCACTTCCTTTTCTTTTTTTAAAGTTCTGATGTCATCTAAAGTTGGCTGCTCTGAGGACCTCTTCTAAGTTTTTGGCTGGCCTGATCACTGAAGGGGAAAGGCCTGACCTTGGGATCAGACTAGGCATTTTGGAATTAGGAAGTATGTTAGGATGGATGGCCGCACTTTTGTGGCTCCCAGGCAGAGATTTGTCTAGGGGAGGGGGAGGCAATTACAGGTGTCCCTTGTCTCCCTCTACCCCTGGTATACCCTCTAAAGTTACAACTAACATTGTAACTACTAACAAAATTGCAAGGAAAGAAACCCGGCCATATTGGGTGGCAATCCTGGTTGCTTTGTACCTTAAGGTACAGAGGTGGCACTGGAGCCAGGATGCTATCTGGAAGTGAGGGGTCAGTCACTACCTTGGTGATATTGTCTTCTCATAACACTCCTATCTACTCTCCCTCCGGTCCCCCTCAACCCCCCCCAAAAAACCCCACAAAATATGCAAAACCAACCAAACACGAACTTAACCCTATCTTGCCTTCAGATCTGTCCACAATGATCCAGTCTTCAGTCTGAATTATTTCCCTGGACTAACACTTGCTAAGGGCTCGCATCTTGGCAGGAGCTGGGAAGAGAGGCTTTTTTCCTACTGTGGGGGAGGAGCGTCCCTCTTGGTCTGGGACAAGTCTCTCAACTGTGCTGCAGGGAAAAGTGCACCAGCAGGAGTCAGATATGGGCTCTACCTCTCTGCCCAGTCTCTAACTCACTGTGGCCTTGAACAAATCAGTTTTCCTTCTTATCAGTATCTTGGGTGGAATAATCTTTAAGGGATCTTTCTCCTGTTGAGTCTCATCCTTCCATAGCTAGGCCTAGGTGAGGCAAGAGGAAAAAGGAAAGGATATCTTGGTACAGATTGCAGAGTATACGTCAGGGCAGGGCCTGTAAGAGGAAGGCCTTGGATAAGAAAGGTTGAGTCAGAGCTGGTTGAGTAAGACAAAACAGATCATGATTTTGGCTTGGAAAGATTACCCCCAGTTCTCCAAAGTCTTCAGGGAGGTGAGAGCTGGGCCTGGGTGGGTTGGCTGCAGTACTACTTCCTATGCCAGTGGTTAGTTTTTTGATCTGATGAAAGCAAATGCTGGTCTGGTACCAAACTCGGCTCATACTGTGTGGCTCAAGTGAAATAGTGGCCATGAAAGTGTCAAGTGGGGTAGAAATACAGAGAGGGGAGAGCTATGTGGACATGGTCGGGTGCTGGACTAGCCAGGGAGGCTCTCAGGAGAATTCTGTAAGGGATAGTGCCACACATCTCCCCATACCCCCTGTGCCCTTCCTCCTCTCCACCACAGGAAGGATTCCAGGGAAAGGGGGCCAGTGCCAGCAATGGAAGCAGGCCTGCCTGACAAAGACAGGCACCTCATGCGCAGCCTGTTCTGCCAGGGAGGGCTCATTGCCAGAAACAGGCCACAGGGAAGACATTAGCAGTGGCAGGAATTGGCCGAGGGAAGCAGGGACCTCATCCTGCCAACTGCCAACTGCCAACAAAGGTTAGTGGTGGAAATTGCTCCCAGACTGTGGTTCCCAGCAGGACTGAGCCCCAGGCGTGCAGCAGGGGGCTTGTGCCAGGTCTGCCTAAGGAGGGAGGGTAGGAAGGTGGTTGTCTCCTGGGCTACAGTGATGACTCCTCTGTAGGATGAAGGGCCCAATCTCTGGAACCCCTAATGGGTTGATATTTGGCACTCACAACGCTCTTTGCCACAGCTAAAGAGGGCCACAAGCCTGCCAGGTTTTACTCCTCAGTCTCCACAGTAGAGGGACCATATGCCCAGAGCAGAAGTCCTCATCCTACTGTCACCTTCCACTATCCAGTGGTATTCATACCAGTGAGTGTGTTTGATTTCTTCACTTTCCACCTCTCTGGAGGCACCTCAAGACTTTTTCTCTGTGTTTTGGGAGGTATACCAGCCTATTCCGTTCCTTCAGTGTTAGCCTACAATTTCCTACCATTTTTTTTTGACTTAACAAAATATAATAATCTTTGTATTTATTCTTCTTCTTGGACAATTTGAGGAACTTGGGCCATTTAAACTTCATTTTTCTCCCAGCCTTACATGTTTTCTTTTTTATTACTTTTTTATTATGAAAGAATTTCAGAGTTACAGAAAGTTTGCAAAAGTATTTCTATATATTCCTCTTAAATACCACATATATTAATATTTTACCACTATGCTTTGCATTCTATTATCCCCACATATTATTATTTTGAACTATTGAGTGTAAGTTCCAGAGATGATGCCCCTAAATACTTCTCTGTGTATTAAAAAACAACAACAACAAGGGCATTCTCTTACATAACCATCATACAATTAGCAAAGAAATAACATGATATAATACTATCATCTAATCTATAAACCTTATACAAATTTCACCAGTTGTCCCAACAATGTCCTTCATAGCAAAAGAGAAAAAACAGAACAGTTATTTTTCCTCTAATCTAGCTTCTCTTGTTGCATTTAGTTGTCATGTCTCTTTAGCTGTTTTGAGGATAGAACTGTCCCTCGCTCTTACTTTGTCTTTCCATTGCCTTTTTTTTTTTAAAGATTTATTTTTCATTTATTTCTCTCCCCTCCCTCCCCCCCCAGTTGTCTGTTCTCTGTGTCCATTCGCTGTGTGTTCTTCTGTTCTTCTGTCCTCATCAGCGGCATCGGGAATCTGTGTTTCTTTTTGTTGCGTCATCTTGCTGTGTCAGCTCTCCATGTGTGGAGCGCCATTCCTGGGCAGGCTGCACTTTCTTGAGCGCTGGGCGGCTCTCCTTAAGGGGCACACTCCTTGCACATAGGGCTCCCCTACACAGGGGACACCCCTGCGTGGCACGGTACTCCTTGCACGCATCAGCACTGCGCATGGGCCAGCTCCACATGGGCCAAGTTTTAGAAAGTCCTTCAGTTGGATTTGTTTGATGTATCTTCATGATTAGATTCAGGTTATGCTTTTTTTTTGGCCAGAATGCCACTGACATGATTTTGTGTTCTTAGGGTATCATATCAGAAGTCACATGGTGTCGATTTGTCCCACTCCTGAAAATATTGAATTTGGTCAGTTGGATAAGGTGGTGTCTGCCAGGTTTCTCTATTGTAGAGTTAATATTTTCCCTTAGTATTTAATAAATATCTTGTGGGAAATAATTTGAGTCTATATAAGTATTCTGTTTCTCATTAGACTTTTACCTTCTAGCTTTAGTATGCTTTGAGGATTTTTGTTTAAATTATTATAATAGTTGCAAAACAGTGATTTTTTGCTTTTGTCAGTCAGTCTTTACAGTTATTAATAATTGGTAAAACATGAAGATTGTTCGAACCAGAAAATGACTGAACATCCTCTGACCTGGCTTCTGCCTCACTTCTTTCCTTCTGTCTTATAAATAAAATTGATACCCAATATTAGGATCGCCCCTGCTTCCAATCTAGGGAAAAGCCCTGCTTCCTTGAACCTGTCCCCAAATCACCTTACAGAAGATCAAGTCCTGTAGGTCTTCTAACATCCTCTTACTGAGAAGCCCCTCACTTTCCCTTGTTAAGTGTTCTCCCTTGCAACAAGCAGTAAACTTAACTTGTTTAACCAAAGGTGTGTTCCTAGTGGTCTTTGGTTGGAGGGCATTTAAAAAAAAATTATTTTTACTTTTTAAAAAGATACTTAGATTACATAAAATGTTACACACAAAAAATAAGGCATTCCCATATGCCCCACTCCCCACACCTCCCCCCTTCCCCATATAAACATCTTCTTTTATTAATGTGGTATGTTCATTGCAATTGATGAACACATTTTGGAGTATTGCCACTAAGCATGGACTGTAGTTTACATTATAGTTTACACACTCTCTCACTCAATTCTGTAGGTTATGGTAGGGTATATAATGACCTGTATCTGTTGCCGTGTCATTCAGAACAATTCCAAATCCCAGTACACCTCTTTTTCCCTCTCCCTGCCCTCAGAACATTTAGTGGCTACTGTGTCCACATTAATGATATAATTTCTTTCATTGCTAGAATCACAATAAGTTGAGTAGAATACCACTAAGTCCATTCTAGTCCACATTTTATTCCACAATCCTGAAGATTCTGGGATGGTGATGCCCACCCACCTCTAATTGACAGGGGGCCTTGATCCTATATGGCTTATGGATGGGACTCTCTTGCTTGCTGTTGTAGACTCTCTTGGTTCCTTGGTATGGTAGTTATCCATCCTCACCTCCTTGTTAGTTGTCCTGGATGAGTCCAATGAACTGGAGAGTAGGTGGTACAACTCCGCTGAGGTTCAGGGCCCAGGTGGCACATGGGTAGCCCAAAGATTCAGTTCTCTTGGACGTACACTTACCAACTCCAGCACCAACTATAGGTTCAAATAGAAGGGACAGAAGCATGTGTAGAGAAGTCACAGCTGGGTCCAACTCTGTCACACTAGGGGGCACAAACTCCAAAGTAGGATCAACTGACAAGGCACCAAACTCCAGAACTATCTGCCATGACTGTAGGATCTGGGTGTCTCCAGAGCCTTTAGGGGCCTCACTCTTTAAAGTTGTATCTACTTTGGCAGTCTATGAGATCCTGCCGAGATGTGCATAAGTGTTGCTTCTGGGGTGAACTTCCTACTCACTTTGAAGGCTCTTAGCCATATAAACTCATTTGTCTTTACCTTTTTCCCCTTCTATTTAAGGTCTTTTCCCAGTTGCATTGCTAGTTGGTATTTGGTAATAATCCCTCAGTGCCAGGGAGGCTCATTCTCCTGAGTCATGTCCCATGTTGGGGGGAAGGTAGTGCATGTATATGCTGAGTTTGGCTTAGATAGAGGTCACATTTGTGCAACATGGAGACTCTCAGGAGGTAACTTTTAGGCACCCTACAGACTAGGCTAAGTGGCAATTTCAAGAGCAAAGGCTCATAAGCATAATTGTCAATATCAAGGGCCCATCAATGGACCATCCTTTTTCTCTAGTCAATGTCCTGCACTTGGGGAATTGTTGCTTTTCCATTAGAGAATGTGGCAGAGCTCAGCTGGATGGCATTAACAACATCAGTTTCCAAAATCTCCACTATAGTTCTGGTTACCTTCTTTTGTACCTAGATAGCTTCAACAGCTTCCAACATGATTTTGTTTTCCTGGTCTCATCACCCTGAAATTCATTTTTTCCCCCCACAAAGTTCATATGAAGTATCTTTCAAAATATGACCATTTTATTCTCTTCTTTAAAACACCGTAGTGCCTCCTGAAAAGACTTGAGCAGCCACTGCTGAGAAGAGCTGCTTTCAGATTTCTGACTCCTAGAAATCATGTAAGACAATATATATTTGGATTGATGCTAAGTTTTGGAATATTATATTATGAGCAACACAGGGTAATATAGAGATATAAAGTATTATTACTGGCTAGATAATTACTATATATTTGTTGAATGAAGAGGGTCCTACTCCACCTTTGGTTTATTGCTAAATAATGAGTTGGAAATGGAAGAAAAAAGTTTCAGAAAAAATGAAAATTACAAAATATAAGAATAAGGAAAAATAAGGTTTATGTAAAAAATTCTAATGGGTGATTTGCAGGCATTTCTCACTCTGCTACATGTTTCATTTTCTCAGAGGTGTCAACTTCTGACAATGACTGCAGGGTATGTGTCAAAGATTGTAGGCCAAAGAATAGTTTGTTCATTTCTACCCACTGCTTTTGCTTTATTCCATTTTCATTTCTTATTTTAAGCTAAAACTGATAGTTTTAATTAAATAAGAAATTAAGGGAAGTGGACTTGGCTCAGTGGTTAGGGTGTCTGTCTACCGCATGGGATGTCCACAGTCTAAACCCAGGGCCTCCTTGATCCGTGTGGAACTGGCGCATGCACAGTGCTAATGCGTGCAAGGAGTGCCGTGCCACGCAGGGGTGTCCCCTGCGTAGGGGCGCCCCATGCGCAAGGAGTGTGTCCCATAAGGAGAGCTGCCCAGCGTGAAGGAAAGTTCAGCCTGCCCAGGAATGGCACCACACACATGGAGAGCTGACACAACAAGATGACGCAACAAAAAGAAACACAGATTCCTGTGCTGCTGACAACAACAGAAGTGGACAAAGAAGAACACGCAGCAAATAGATACAGAGAACAGACAACTGGGGTGGGTAGGGGGGGAAGGGGAGAGAAATAGAATAAATAAATAAATCTTAAAAAAAAAATAAGAAATTAAAACAAAAACAAACATACAAAAACACTGTAGTGATCAGGAAGTCCCAGAATCTGGCTCTTGCCTTCCTCTTTTCCATGTCTCACCATTCTTGGCTTTCTACTTTAAAATCCAACATCTGTTTGTAGGCTACCTCATGCAGTCTCTCATCTCTTTCACCCCATGTCCTTTGCCTGCTCAACTACTTCTCATCTTTCACATGCGGTTCACAAAGACATCACCGGCTCTCCTCATCCTGCTCCTTCCCGAGGCACTCAGTACCTAGGCTGGTAAACAACCCTCCAGTGTGTGCCCACAAACCCTATATGTCTCCCCATCAATGTGCTTATCACACAGGGTCACATTTATCTGCCTCCACTACCAGACCATGAGCTCTTTGATGGCAGGACTGTATTCCTCCTTCTTTTTTTTAAAGATTTTATTTATTTCTCTCCCCTTCCTCCATCTCCCCCCAGTTGTCCACTCTCTGTGTCCATTCGCCGTGCATTCTTCTGTCACTGCTTCTATCCTTATCAGCGGCACCGGGAATCTGTGTTTCTTTTTGTTGCCTCATCTTGTGTCAGCTCTCCGTGTGCGGCACCATTCTTGGGCAGGCTGCACTTTCTTTCACGCTGGGTGACTCTCTTATGGGGTGCACCCCTTGTGCATGGAGCTCCCCTATGTGGGGAACACCTCTGCGTGGCACAGCTTGCACGCATCAGCGCCGCGCATGGGCCAGCTCCACATGGGTCAAGGAGGCCTGGGGTTTGAACCGCAGACCTCCCATGTGGTAGGTGGACGCCCTAACCACTGGGCCAAGTCCGCTTCCCTGTATTCCTTCTATTCTCAGTGCCTAGTCCACATTTGGCCCATGGTAGGTGCTTTAAGAATTATTTGTGGGATAACAATATATGGATGAATAAAAGTGGTACAGCTCAGTACAGTAGTAAAGGGGAATATTATTAATCCTACTCTCATACAAAAAAGTGTGCATTTATTTCCTGCTATTATAATAACAATGATAACAATGAGACTTTTAATTAGATTTTACCATGCACAAAACACTAAGCTAAGAGATTTATATGTATATCTATTTATGAGTTAGTATCATAATCCCACTTACAGTTGAGGAATGTTAAGTAAATTGTACAAGGCCACAATGATTTGGGAAAGGATCCCAGACAGCCTGGCTTCAGGGACTGCCTTCTTAACATTATACTTTGAGGATATATTCTTGAAGAATTTAGTGACTTAGTGTTAGTAAAATTGAATTAAATAATTTAAGGCTTCTGATCCTGGGCACATTTGGAGTCAAGTAGCTCTTTTGTCAGCAGTAGATGAAAACAAATAAACTTGGTGAATGTCTTATAGAAAAAAATATAAATGCAATTACAGGAGGATAAAAAAATCAATAGACTCATTGTCCAGAGATGACAATGTTCTGGTATATTTAGTTGTGATTCATTTTCAACAAATTTATTGTTTGCTGCTGTATCTCCAGTTCTTAGAATGGGTCTTGCACATGGTAAGTGGTAAATATTTACTGAAGAAATGAATTAATAAAAATGCACACAGGTATATTTCATATATATATTAAAAACTGGGATCATACTGTATATACATTTTTTATAAGGAGTTTTATTGAGGTATATTCACATACCATAAAGTCTATCTAAAGTATGCAGTCAAGGGTTTTAGTATAATCACAGTGTTGTGCATTCATCACCACAAAAAAATTTAAAACAATTTCATTACTCCAGAAAGAAAAACTCCACACTGTATATAACTTTTGAAACACTGATTTACATGTTAAGTAAATTTTTCCATGCCAATAAATATTGTTTTAACACATTTGATAATACATACAAGAAGTCCATTATATGGATGCAGCAAAACAAATTTAATGAGTTTACAAAAATTATTTGGTATTTTCTCAAAATTTTTTTGGAAATTATGAACAATGATGTAATAATTATCCTTTTATGTAAATTTTGCAACTTGTCTGGGTAATTCTTGAGAATAAGCTGATAAATTTTTTTTTAAGCTGATAGATTTAAGTTAGATTAGTGAAAGGTAAGCATATGTGTAGGGGCTTTTTAAAAAATTTTTAATCCATATTGATGAACTTTCATCAAGTGAGGTTTTGTTAGTTCATAATCCCAAGAACAGTATAGCCCTATGCCTGTTTGTCCACACCCATGCGAACACTGGGTAACAGCATGCCTTTTCATCTTTGCTGATCCAGCAGGTGACAAATGGTATCACATTTTTATCTTAATTAGGAATCCTTTGATTACTGGTAAAGGTGAACTTTTCTTCCATATGTTCAACTGGATTGCTGACAGAAGCTGGAGGTAGGCAATTTGAGAAGCTGCTTTTTGAAGAGCCTGGAGAGCTTAAGCTTTGTGTGGTTAGTCCAAGGTGAATCTGCAGGTTCTAGAAATAAGAGGAGCAGGAGGTAAGATTGGCATGCCATTAAGAAAATTCAGAAGGAGAACCACATCAGCCCTTTGCACCCATCACTATTCTACCCTCACACTGGTCTGCAGGATTGCATGCAGGAAAGCTCCTTCCCCTGCTGAAACAGTTCTGGCTGCTTTGTTGTTGTTACTTAAAAAATATTTTTTTTCCAAACCAATTTTATTGATACATATTAATACTTCATACAATTCTGGCTGCTTTTATTATGTGATCAAAGCTTGAGTGCTCAAAGTGCCCCATGATAGAACAGGACTGAAGTGATGCTGGCCTGGAAGATATTCTATGAGAGTACTGCCTTCCCCACCAGAGTCCCAGAAAAGTCTTGTACGATATGATTTTGAGGAAAACAGCTTCCTAATGAAAGTCATGATCATTCCACAGTTTTGATGGATATAGTATTTCATATAACAAAGTGAGAACAATTTTTGGGGGGATTATTTTCCTAACATCTTCAGAAAGTACCCACAGTACTCCAAATAATGGTAATAATAGTGATATGGAGAAAGAGATGGGCTTTTCTAAATAAAATTTTCTGTACAAAAGAATGTCCTCTCAAAGAACCTATAAAGTAGATACTATTATCCTTGTTTTATAGATGAAGACACAGATTCAGAGAACAAGACTCATTTCCTGAGGGCTATTCAGATAGTAAATAGTGAACTATGATTCCTATTCAGAACTGACCAGTTCTTTAACCAGCTTTAAGCCACTGTCATGGTTTGGAGATATGTACCCCAGAAAAACATGTTCTTAAGTCTAATCTATTCCTTTGGGTGTGAACCCATTGGAAGTAGGAACTTTTGGTGAAGTTACTTCATTAGTGGTGTGGTCCAACTCAATCAAGA
This sequence comes from Dasypus novemcinctus, assembly GCF_030445035.2. Lineage (NCBI taxonomy): Eukaryota > Metazoa > Chordata > Mammalia > Cingulata > Dasypodidae > Dasypus > Dasypus novemcinctus. The sequence goes on along the minus strand of NC_080682.1, from coordinate 101,488,645 downwards.
TGGGTCTTAATATAACAATATTATTATATTAATATGGAGTATTTTATTCACAGAATGGAATTCAGACAGAGAAAGGCAGAGGGAGCAGACAGAAGCTGAAAGCTAAGGGTACCCAGAAGAGAAGAGAAAAGCCAGGAGAGGCTGCCATGTGCATTGCCATGTGACAGAAAAGCCAAGCACCAAGGATCACCAGCAGCCAGCCCCAGAATGCCAGTCTTTGGGAAGAAAACATCACCTTGACACCTTGATTTGGACTTATCCTAGTTTCAAAACCATGAGTCAATAAATTCCTGTTGTTTAATCCAACCAATTGCATGTTATTTGCTTGAACAGCCAAGAAAACAAAAAGAACCAGTATGCCTGACTCTGTCCATGACGAAGGTAACTCAGCTTTCTCTGTAGTGGAATTGCTTATAAAAAGGTACAATGGATTCAATAATTGTTCACATTCATGGCTCAGGAAACATGGCTCATGGGCAGTTGTTTTTCTTCTATATTCAGGAGCAAGCCATAGGTTTTGCTACCTGTGATTTGACCTTTTCAAGAAGTAAGGCCTTTCTGAATTTCACAGAATAATGGGGTAAGCAATCCAAGCCTGGAAATGTCAGCTTTTGATTTATCCTGAGGACAGCAGACACACCTTGATAGCTCATCTCAGTGAGGCTGCAGCAGGACAACCTACAAAGAAAAATCCAGGAAATAAAGCTGAAGGTCAGTATTTCCCTTTCTTCTCTAAAGGAGACTCCCTCTACATTTTGAGTCCCTCTACATTTTCATGCTGCAGTTCTGCCTCCACATCTCATAGCCCTGTGGAAATTCTCAAGCCCTTCCCAGGGTTCTGTCTGATGAATCAGTTGCCATCCCATATTATAGCCCCAGTCTGAACCCCAGACTCAGGGCTGCCATTCTGGGGCTTTAGACAAGGTCTCCACATCAGTTACTATCTCTTGCAAGACCAATATTTGATGGACATATGGATGAAACAGAGATGACAGTAGACAAGTTATATTTGGGGAAAGTGTCTCCTCTATGGAGCCCTGTGAGATATGTGAGGGAAAGTCCTGGGCTCCCAGGAGTGCCCTCAACTTCCTGATCCCCCCTCTGAGAACAGAGATCAGATGGAGAATCCTGAGAGCAGAAATAGACCTCTCACTTCCACAGATGCCCGGAGTAGAGTTGTCCCTTCTGAGCTGTAGGACCATCTGTTAGTTTCTCAGATTCAGCTCCTCCAGCCCCTGTGATACGGAGAGGTTGAGGGAAGGTTGGGAGCATGAGGGAGGGCAAGAGGTCAAGGGACCTAGGACATGAGGGGAGCAAGGGAGCAAAAGAGGAGACAGGGTAGATTGGGCATATAAAGGGAGAGACAGGCAGAAGAGAAATGTTCAAGGGCCTGGGAGACCTAGAGTACAAGATTCAGTGGGCCTGAGTCTTCCCTCATATTTCTCCAATATCTGGCTGATTCCACAATCTCTTCCTCAGCCAAAGAAAATGCTCTAAAACACCAGGAGTGGGAGGTGAGAGGAGAGATTTCTTGTCCAGTAGAGATGACTCATGGGAGGGCAATAAAACTTCACTGGGAATTTAGAGAAACCAAAAGGCTAATTTCTGAGGGGCCCCACTTCTCAGATTCTGGGGTGACACAAAGTGTAACACAAAATCTACCTCCCAGGATCTCCTTCCCATTGTCCTGGTGTCTCTCCACAAATAAAATTGGTGACTTATTTTGTAGGCTGCAGGGCTGGTTTCCCAAAGTCCCATGGAACAGCTTCATGCCATCATCTTTTACTGGATTTAACCAGGTCCGCATTTTCAGGGACTATTTTGCTTTTTTTTAACCCTTTATTTTGGGAAAAAATTCAAATTTACGGGACACTTGCAAAAATAACACAAAACCCGTATAGAGAACTCCAAAATACCTCTCACCCAGACCCTCAGATCCCCCAACTTTTAACATTTTGCCAAGTTTACCACATCATTCATCTATCTATCTGTCTATCTATCTATCTATCTATCTATCTATCTATCTATCTATCTATCTATCTATCTATCTATCTATCTATCTTTCCATCCATCCATCTCTTAAATTTGGATATTTATCTGTTTCCTAAACATTTGAGAGTAGGTTGTATAAATCATGCTCCTTGAATACTTAATACTTCTTTGTATATTTCTTAAAAACAAGGATGTTCACTTACATACCACCTTTAGTACGGTTATCAAGTTCAAGCAATTTAACATTTATATGAAGCTTACAGCCCATATTTCTATTTTTCATATATCCCAATAATGTTCTTTGGGTCTTTTTTCCTCCACTGTTAACTCTGATGCAGGATTATGTATTGAATTTAATTGCCATTATGTCATTCACTCATTTAAAAAATTGTTGAAATATATATAAAATAAATTTTCTTATCTCAGCCACTCCCAAGCATACCGTTCAGTGGATTAATCACATTCACAGTGTTGTGTTACCCTCACCACCATCCATTACAAGAAATTTTCCCATCACCCCAAACAGAAAGTTTATACCCCTTATACATTAACTCCCCATTCCCCTTCCCTCCCACCACTTGTAAGCTCCTCTACTTACTGTGTCTATGAATTTACATATTCTAGTTATTTCACATAAGTGGGATCATATAGGCTATTTGCTTTTTTAAAAAAAGATTTATTTTATTTATTTATCTCCCCTTCCCCCCCGCCAGCCCCGTCCCAGTTGTCTGTTCTCTGTGTCCATTTGCTGCGTGTTCTTCTTTTTGTCCACTTCTGTTGTTGTCAGCAGCATGGGAATCTGTGTTTCTTTAGTTGTTGTTGCATCATAGCTCTCCGTGTGTGCAGCACCATTCCTGGGCAGGCTGAACTTTCGGTTGCGCTGAGCGTCTCTCCTTACGGGGCGCACTCCTTGCACGTGGGGCTCCCCTACGTGGGGGACACCCCTGTGTGGCAGGGCACTCCTTGCGCATATCAGCACTGCGCATGGGCCAACTCCACATGGGTCGAGGAGGCCTGGGGTTTGAACCGCGGACCTCCCATGTGGTAGATGGACGCCCTAACCACTGGGCCAAGTCCATATCCCGGCTATTTGCTTTTAAGGACAGAAAAGACATTTTCCACAATGGGCAGCACTGAGGGCACAGTTGCTTGGGTTGTTTAAAAAGTTCCTGAGCTGTAATTAATTTTCCAAGTCCTGACTCAGAAGTTGTGGGTTATGATGAGAATAGGCCTGTCTGAGCAGGGGGACCTGAAGGGGCATTTTTCAATGCAGCGCTCTCCTCTCCTCCTCTTCTAATCCTCTATGAGGTCAGGAAAGAGAGTTCCTACCTTCAGGACTGTGCAAATGAAGGCACAAAGATGACTGCAGAATGTAAAGGAGAAGGGAGGTCAGCAAATGAGAGCATCAATACTAGCCAGCAGGAAGATAATGAGAAAGATGCCCAGAGAAGGACAAATCTGCTGAGTGGGAACAAGTTTGGGAAACTGTCAAATGTGAAAGAGACAAGGAAACAACTCATACAATGGATAGATTAGTGCTTTAGGCCCAGTATCTGGCATAATGTTCATAAATGTATGTCAAATAAGTGATAATGGAGCACATTGTGGGACACAAATTCAGAATAACTTGTTCTCAAGACCAGAGAGGAAATATGTAAAGGCATATTAGTCTCTTTCCTTTATGGTTTGCTAGTGGATACTGGAATGAGCCCAAATATGCTGATTTGACAGGAATAGTTGAGTAAAATATGTGACTCTTCCTAAGCCAATTATTAGGTGTATGATGCTGGATTAATTTCCCCATGTATAATATGAGAGTAATAATAAAACCTGATTAAATTAGTTAATATATGTGATAGTGTCTGAAACGTTGTAAGTGTAATTTATTATGATTATATTTAGGACTTTTTCCTATTTCCCACCAGTCATACTTGAAAGAAGTTCATCCTCTGCACCTTTAGCTTGTTCTGTTTCCCCCCATTGTCTGCTCTCTGTGTCCTTTCACTGTGTGTTCTTCTGCATCTGCTTGCATTGTCAGGCAGCACTGGGAAACTGCGTCTCTTTTTTGTTGTTGTTGCTGTGTCATCTTGCTGCATCAGTTCTGTGTGTGTGCAGCACCACTCCTGGGTGGGCTGTGCTTTTTTCATGCAAGGTGGCTTTCCTTGCGGGGCGCACTCCTTGCATGTGGACACGGCACTCCTTGTGCGTGGCAGCACTGCATGTTGGCCAGCTTACCACATGGGTCAGGAGGCCCTGGGGATCGTACCCTGAACCCTCCATATGGTAGATGGCTGCTCTGTCAGTTGAGTCACGTCTGCTTCCCAACATTTGCCAATCTTTAGCTTATGCCCCCTGCCATATAATTAGGTTTCAAAATGACATTGTCTACACATGTGGAAAAGAAAGAAGAGAATGAAAAGAAGGTGTGTGAACTTGTGCAGTGAAACCTCACAACAGTGAGGCTGTTCTTTTCTGGAGCTCCCTGCAAAGCCCAGGCTGGCACCTGCTTGTACTGCAGAAAGAAGTCATCCCTTTATCCACAGAAGATACCTTGACAATGTGAAGTCTCAGAAAGTAGCCTGTAATGCTGGCCTCTGCCTAATTACAGAAATGTTTTTGTCATAGTGGGCTGGGGGAGGAGAGATGTGCCAGCTCCTGAGGGTGGCTCCAGTGAGGTGCAAGGAGGCCTCACTGGCCCATTAGAGGACTAACAGATTCATCTGAACAGGCCTGCTTCCCAGCAAACAGGACACCGAGAGGGTAGCACAAGAGCCTGTGTCCCAGAATCCCCTGGAGTGGTGTGTGTGGGGAGACTCTCCCCTGAGACCAAAGCAGATATTCAGTCTCCACTCTCCCTCCAACATTACAGGCTGCTTTCTCAGACTCCCCATTGATTCTTCTTACCTGAGAGTCTGTAGGCTACAGGATTCGGGCTCAAGCCCAAATTTTGCAGGTGCTGGCTGTTCCCTTTATTATTAATTTATTTTTTCACTTTAAAAACAATTTATTGAAGTACAGCATTCATACATGAACATACATAAACAATAAGTAAATAGTAAAAGTTGTGAACTTACAGAACAAACATGAACATCATCATACAGGCTCCCATCAATACCCCACCATAAATACCTTGCACTTCTGTGAAACATTTGTAACAAACTGTGAATGAGCATAGTCAAAGTATTACTACTAACTATTGTCCATGTCTTACATTTGGTGCAATCTTGATTGCTGTGATGACTGCACAACTCTGTGATTATAACAAATGCCACTGGTTGTACAATTGTTTATGAACAAAAATATAATAGGGTGGGTTGGGGGAAACACACCAAATGTTGACTGTTCTTGAGTGCAGAGGAGATTCCCAGCAACAGGCAGCAGAGGGATGACAATCCTTGAGGCTGTTAAGAAAACACCAAGGGAAAAACATTTCAGTTCTGAGGTGTCACTGTCTCTTTGCGAAAGGTCTAGGACAGAAATATTATCCTTAGTCCCTAGGAAATGGATGAGCCCTCTGGTCCCATTTCCTTCCTCCCCAGGCAAACAGGGCCCTACACTCCAGGTTCACTCGGAGACACTCAGCATGTGGTTTTAGCCATTGCCCATTAGTCTGCTTTAGGATTCAAAGTTTTCTTTCCATGGCTGTGAACCATATGTTTCCCATAGCAAGTTCCTTTTCTCTGATTGACAGAAATATTTGGGGCAAAGGTTTCTGAGGAAAAGCTGGTTCTGGGTCTTTAGATCTGGGGAATGGGATGGAGGCAAGAAAAGACCCTGCAAAATTAATATTGATATGGGGACCTGCATATGTGACAGAGGTGAAGTGTTCAGAACCAGTCACCAGTCTTCTGACTAGATGAAGATGACAGATCCCAAAGGCTGTCAGAACAGACCCCTCCCCATGGGGCCAGCAGCTAGGGGTCACTGTGATGAAGATGGGGCCTGTAAGTGAGCAGAGGGAGCTGAAGGGGCAGTGTTACTTTTTACTTCCATTTCCGTTCCCCAACACTTCAACTCACAGCTAACCCACAGGTCAAGACCAGAAGGCTCCTTCATTTATATTAGGGTTTCTCAACCTCAGCCCTGTTGACATTTGGAGCCAGATAATTCTTTTGCTGTCTTGCACATCATAGGATATTTATGAGCAGTTCTGGCAGCAGACCTCCAGGTGCTGGTAGCACACCCCCACCCCCACCAGCTGAAATAACCAAAAATGTTTCCAGACATTGTGAAAAGTCCTCTGGGGGGCAAAATTGCCCCTGGTTGAAAACCACTGCTTTATGCGACTGAGGGATGGCACGAACAGTGATAAAACTCACAAAATAAAAGAGATCAATGCCAGGTGCCTGGTATCTGGCATGTGTGTATGTTGTGTAAAAGTGTAGATCAAGGATAATGAAATCCATACTGCTTCTTAGAGGCACTGGGAGGCAAGGCCAGAACTGGAGTTTTGGCTCAGCTTCTAAGGGGTAGCTGGTGAGCCCTGGGATGACCAAAATTTTGATCATATGTCAGCTTGTCGGGAAGAATTAAATAAAAATATGTGATACTTCACCACTTACTGTATGTGTGACCTTAGGTGAATAACATAACTTAAATAGTGCCTCAGGGGTTCAGGCACTATTTGCATGTTGATTGTTATTATGATTACTATTACTTGTCTTGAAAAATAAAAATAAAATTATGAATTGCTTTTATAGTTATGGAATAGTCAAATATATCCGTGAAAACTTTATTTAGGGATTTTTTTTTTCCTGTTTCCCACGAGCCACCTGTAAAGGAGGTTCATCCTGCAGCCTGAGCATGTGTGAGAGAAGAAACTATGTGTCACGTGTCACTTTCTCGCTTATTCCCTGAACCCACGGACTTAGGCTCTCTCCATACCTGGAGGGTGAAGGAATAGAATGAAGGGGGTGGGGTGTTGCCTGTGAACCTGTGCAGTGTAGGCTTGCAGTATAAATACTGTCCTTCTCTGGGTCTCCCTGGGAGGCTCAGGCTAGCACCTGCTTATGAGGACAAGGGAGTCATCTTATCTACCGCTGACAAATCCTAATGTGGGCATCTGAAACAGTAGATAAGAATTACGAAAGGCGAAAGGGGAAGCTGTGTTGTGGAAAACTTATATTCATTCCAGACAGGGGTTTCCTGGGAAACATTACACAAACTCAGCCCTTAATCTCACCGGCATGTTCAGACTGAAGTGTCCTTTATCTGGGCCTTAAGGACCAGCTGAAAAGCTGTGAGACTAGGTCACTTGTGCACCCTCGTAAGCTTGGTCTTATGAGACCCCATAAGCTGGTCTCAAGCAGAGTGAGAGAGAGGGAGAAGGAGAGGGAGAAATATAAAGAGACAGAGACAACAAGTCAATGGCAGGGAGAGTGGGCATGATTAGTGGTAGGACCTGAGCATCTCTCAACCACTTGGCAGAGCCACCATAGACTTGAGGTGAGGAGAGTGTTAGGTTCCATCCCTACTTCTTCAGTGTGGCAAAGACCCTCTACATTATCCCTAAATGTTAACATCCTCCTAAGTAAGCTGATCTGTCACCCACGATGCCTTCCACTGTCATAGGAGATAGCCCCACACATTGGGAAGGAAGAAAAAGGATAGACTTTTTTTTTTTTAACCAGGGGATATGGCAGGGTAAGGAAGACTCATCAAGCTTTAGAGGCCAAAAGGATCAAACAGGTCTACTTTCCAGTGCACGTGACCAAAGATGCAAACATAATCCCATTTCCATAGATTCCTATATGTTTGGAGACTCTATGCCAAGAATGATTTTGACACTCAGTTTCCTGACTCCTTCCAACCCTGTATATCGTTCTTTGCTGTTGGTGATTGAATCATGTCTCCCAAAAAACATATTCAAATCCTAAGCCCTGGTCATGTGGGTGTGGACCCATTTGTAAACAGGACCTTTGAAGATGTTATTATTAGTTAAGGTGGGAACTCATTTGTGAATGGAATCTTTGAAGAGCCTATTTAGATGAGACCCAACTGAAACAGGGTGAGCCTTAATCTATAGGACTGGAGTCCTTAAAGGCAGAAGGAGTTTGGACTCCGTCAGTCAATAGAAGCCAGAAATCAGTGGAAACCAGAGAAGCAGACTCAAGAACAGAAGAGAGTACACTGTGTGACAGAGGATTGCTGGAAGGTTAAAGACTCCTGGAGTAAGAAAGTCCTGCCAATGTTTTTTTTTTTTTTACCTTTATTGTTAAAGACATTTTAGATTACAGAAAACCATGGCCCAATGGGTGGACTGGGGGACAGTGTAGACTACAATGTAGACCACTGTCCATGTGGTGCAGCAGTGCTCCAAAATGTATTCACCAGGTGCAGAGAATGTGTCATGATGATGGAAGAGGTTGTTGATTTGGGAGGAGTGGGGTAGGGGGGTGGAGGGTATATGGGGACCTCATATTTTTTGAATGTAACATCTAAAAGAAAATAAAGAAAAAAAAAGTAATAAAAAAATATAGAGGATTCCCATATACACCCCCCCCACATTTCCGTCTATTAACTGATATGTTTGTTACAATTGATGAACAAATATTGAAGTATTGCTCCTAACCATGGTCTATACCTTATATTATGGTTTGCACTTTGTACTGTACAATTTTTAAAGTTTTGACAAAATGCATAATGGCCTGTATCCATCATTGTGATATCAGGCAGAACAATTTCAATTTCCTAAAAATGCCTATGAACCACCTATTCCCTCCCTCTCTCCTAAGAACCTCTGGTAACCACTACCTTTAAATCAATGTTAGAAGTTCTTCCATTACTACAGTAAGAAGTCTACTTTGGTCCATAGTTGCATTCCCACTTTATGTTTGTTCATTCCTCAATCTTGAGGATTTTGGGATGGTGATGTCTGCTGTGCTTCAGACTGAGAGGGGGTTTACATCTTATGGGCAACATGGAAGGAACTGTTTTGCTTGCAGTTATACTCTTTGCTTTTTTGGATGGAAGCTGTCCATCATCATCCTTTTGTTAATTGCCTTGGGTGAGTCTGAGGAACTGAATTGTAGATGTTGGCTGCAACTCTGCAGACAATAGGGGCTCAACCAATGTATGAACATACCAAAGATATAAGTCTCTGGGACATATATTTAATGGGTATAGTGCTAATTATAGGTTCAAATAAAAGGGGTAGAAGAATCACATGTAGGGAAATTATAAATGAGCCTAACTCTGTTAAAGTGGGAAAAAAGGTTATCATATATTCCAAGGTAAGTCCTACTGACAAAGTTCTGATTTCATGGGGTTGTGTGCCTTGCCTATAGTTTTCTGATGTTTCTAGAGCCCTCAGGAGCACCCCTGTTTGAGGCTTTGTTTACTGTGGCAGTTAGTGAGATCTGCCTGAGATGCACATAAATGTAACTCTGTAATGACCTCCCTACTCACTATGAAATCGTTTAGTCATAAAAACTCTTTTGTATTTAATTTTTCATCTTTTTGGTGAAAGTTTTTTTCCAGATACACAGCTAGCTGGCACTTGGTTATAACCCCTAAGTGCTAGAGAGGCTCATCCCTGGGAGTCATGTTCCATGGGGGGGTGGGGGGTGGGTGAAGGAAGGTAATGAGTTTATTTGCTGGGTTTGGCTTAGAGAAAGGCCACATTTCAGTAACAAGGAGGTTTTCAGGAGGTAACTCTTAGGCAATAGCTAGAATGAGGCTAAGTTTCAATTTTACAAGAATAAGGTTTATAAATACAAGCATTAATATTTTGGTCTGTTCTCTTTTATTAGGTACTGCCTATGTACTTTAGAGATTCTTACCATTCAATTAGAGAATTAGCATGACTTCTCAGGATGGGAATTTAATATTCTATTGGTTTGTGTGTGTGTTTTCACCCACTAGGATAACACTGTATGACCACATGAACACATTCATATTCCAAAGACCTGACAATATCTTCATATTGGACTTGTAGTGTCAAAAACCATGAGTCAATAAATTCTTGTTTGTGATATTTGTCATAGAATCCCTGGCAAGTGAAGGCATTTCCTTTCTCACAACTCAAGGGTTCTCTTGATAAAGTGAACTCATAGTCACTTACTTCAGTTCCATTAGGCTATAGGAGTGGTGGCCAAGATCTTACCTAGATATTTACTATTTTCTTCTTCATTCACATCTTCCAGATGGAGAAGATTCTTGAGAGTAGAGGAAATATTTTGACAACAGACATCAGTGAACTCAAAAGTTTTCAAATTGTAAGAGAGACATAAAATGGAAAATATTCTTGGATATCATTGCTTTTGTAAGAGAGGAACCTAACTTCAGTTGTCGCATGCATCATCAGCCTTAACAGTACTATATCTATATAATATACTCTCTAGGAGACAACTCAGAATCCATCACAGGTTACAGTCCCTGGCTCACCTTAGGTTTTGGAGCCTTCTTTCCAGCCAATGTATTCAGGGGTGTATTCAAAGGTGGGAAAGGCTGGGAGATGATTTCATCTCTGGGACCTGGACCCAGGACTAGGGTAGACATAGAAGATGAAGAAGCAGGTCAGAGCCATTGCTATACAGAACTGAGTGGTGCTTGGGAGAAGGATGGGTCTCAAAACTTATCCTCAGATCCTTGCTTGAAATTTTGTCTGATCTTTTTGTTGGTTTGTTTTCTTGTTTTTCCTTCCTCTTTATCTCCCCATGGCCCTATTTTTGTTCTTTTTTCCCCTCTTTTTCTTGCTTGCTTCCCCCCCTTTAGTCCCCCCTTTTTTCCTTCTTTCTAATTATTTTTATATTAGGTGCTGCAGGGAGCACTTCACATTTGCTGTGTTTCCTCATCCTTGATTTCCTCTTTTTTGCATGTATTGATTTTGGCTACAAACACTATCCCCTTTCTTCTACATTTTTCTACCCTCTACCACTTATTGTTTCTCTTACATTCCACCTCTCTTTGTTTGGCCCCCAATTTTTCTGACTTTTTACTTCTAATACCTTTGTTCTGTTTTCTATCTTTCATTCACTCTTTAAATTATTGTCCTTTCTTTTCTCTTCCCCTCTCTTCTGACCACACTGGCCTTTTAATTCATACTATATTCCTCCACATATTCAGTTTACTGACTCATTACAGGTACTCCATTTTTCTTACTGTTATAACTCTACACAGCTTACATGAGTCTAATATCCATTCTCCTAGATCTGACATGGTTCCTCTGCTAATATTTACTATCAAAACTACTATTATACATTCTCTTTACTTACTCCTTTTGCTTCCTCTGGTTCTACTATTTCCCTTCATGTGAACTTAGCCAACAACAAGGAAATAGAATAAGAAGAACAAAGTGACAGAGACAAGACTTAACATGCATGCAAAAACAACTAATTAAATGCCTAGGCTAGACAAAGAAGCTTAGGAACTGAATAAGCCCATCAAGATAAAATGATGACCAATCAGCAACAAAAAGCTTCAAACCAAACCAATAATCAGGAAAACACAGCCCAATCCAGTGAACAAACTAAAAACCAGGAAGAGGAACAGAACATTGAACAAGTAATTAAAGCTCTCAAAACATATATTAGGGATCAAATTGATGAAGTGAAGGAGGAGATTAAGAATATGAAGAAAATACTTGGAGAGAAAAGAGAAGAAATTGCAATCATATGCAAAAAGATAACAGATATGATGGTGATGAACAGCACAACTCAAGAAACCAAAAATACACTCTCAGCAAATAAGAGCAGATTCAAAGAGGCAGAGGAAAGAATTAGTGATGTGGAAAACAGTACATCTGAAATCAGATAGTAGAACTGATTGATAAAAAGTTAGAAAAAACCCAGCTGGGACTTAGGGACCTGAATGACAATACAAAATGCACAAACATCCACATTATAGGCATCCCAGAAGGAAAAAAGAAGGGAAAGGGGACAGAAGGAGTGTTGGAAGAAATAATGGCTGAAAAGTTCCCAAATCTATTGAGGGAGATGCATGTACATGCCCAGGAAGCACACCACATCCCAAAGGCATAAATCCCAACAGACCTACCCCAAGACATATATTTGTCAAATTATCCAATGTGCAAGACAAAGAGAAAATACTAAAAGCAACAAGAGAAAAGAGAACCATCACATACAAAGCAGGCTCCATAAGATTAAGTGCTGATTTCTCATCTGAAACCATAGAGGCAAGAAGGCAGTGGTATAACATAGTCAAGGTACTAAAAGAAAAAAAATTCCTACCAAGAATAGTCTATCCAGCTAAGCTAGCATTCAAAAATAATGGAGAGGGAAGCCGGCTTGGCCCAGTGGTTAGGGCATCTGTCTACCACATGGGATGTCTGTGGTTCAAACCCTGGGCCTCCTTGACCCATGTGGAGCTGGCCCATGTGCAGTGCTGATGCCTGCAAAGAGTGCCGTGCCATTCATAGGGGAGCCCCATGTACAAGGAGTGCGCCCCGTAAGGAGAGCCTCCCAGTGTGAAAGAAAGTACAGCCTGCCCAGTAATGGCAATGCACACATGGAAAGCTGATGCAGCAAGATGACTCAACAAAGAGAATCACAGATTCCCATGCTGCTGACAACAATAGAAGTGGACAAAGAAGAACACACAGCAAATAGACACAGAGAACAGACAACTGGGGTGGGAGGGAAGAAGGGGAGAGAAATAAATAAAATAAATAAATCTTTTAAAAAATGATGGAGAGTTCAAAATATTCACAGTAAACAGAAACTAAGAGAGTATGCCAACAAGAATCCTGCCCTTCGAGAAATACTAAATGGAGTTCTGCAGGAAGAAAGAAAAAAACAGGAGAGGCAGAGTTGGAGGAGAGTGTAAGAGCAACTAAAAAGACAAAAAGAGAAAAAAATCAAACAAAATATGACAAACACAAATCCAAAAAAATATGGCTAATATAAGTAATTCCTTGAAAGTAATAACACTGAATGTCAATGGATTAAACCCACCTGTCAAGAGACTCAGACTGGAAGACTGCATAAGGATATGTGACCCACCTATATGCTGTCTACAAGAAACATGTATTAGACCCAGGGATTCAAGGAGGCTGAAAGTGAATGGCTGGAAAACAATCTTACAAGGAAACAATAACCAAAAATGGGCAGGAGTAGCTATATTAATATCAGACAAAATAGATTTTAAATGCAAAGTAATTGTGTGAGACAAAGATGGACATTATATATTAGTGAAAGGGATAATCTTTCAAGAAGAAAGAACAATCATAAACATTTCTGCTGCTAACAAGGGCACCTTCAAATACATGAGACAAACACTGGAGAAATTAAGTGAAGGAATAGAGGCCTCTACAATTATAGTGGGGGACTTTAATACACCACTATCAACTTTGGACAGAACATCTCAAAAGAGAATCAATAAAGAAACGAGACTTTGAACAATATATTAGAGGAGCTGGACCTAATAGACATATACAGAACATTACATCCAAATACAGCAGGATATACATTCTTCTCAAGTACACATGGATCATTCTCCAAGATAGACCACATGCTAGGCCACAGAGAAAGTCTCAATGTACTCAGAAAGATAAAAATCATACAAAATTTCTCTGACCACAGTGGAATGAAACTGGAAATCTGCAAGGGCCAGAGAACCAGACTGGCAACAAGACATGGAAGTTAAAAAACACACTTTTAGAAAAACAGTGGGTCAAGGAGGAAATTTCAAAAGAAATCTATAACCACCTTGAAACTAAAGAAAATGATAACACAACATATCAAAACTTATCGGATGCAGCAAAAGCTGTAGGGGGAAATTCATAGCCATACATTCATACATCAAAAAATAAGGAAGACCTAAAATTGATGCACTAACTGCACATTTGGAGGAATTAGTAAAAAAAACAACAAACTAAACCCAAAGAAGAAGAAAGAAGGAAATAACAAAGATCAGAGCAGAACTAAATGAAATAGAAAATAAGAAAGCACTTGAAAAAATAAAACAAAGAGCTCATTCTTTGAGAAGATCAATAAAATAGACAAACTCTTAGCTAGACTAACAAAGAAAAAAAGAGAGAAGATGCAAATACACAAAATAAGAAATGAGAAAGGGGATATCACCACTGACTCCACAGATAAAAGGACTCTCTTAAGAGGATACTTTGAAAAAATATCTTCCAACAAGAAGGACAATTTAGAGGAAATGAACAAATTCCTAGAAATGCATAAGCAGCCTACACTGATGAAAGAAGACATTGATGATCTCAACAAACCAATCACAAGTAAAGAGATAGAATCAGTCATTAAAAACCTCCCAACTAAGAAGAGCCCTGGGCCAGACGGCTTCACAGGTGAATTCTACCAAACATTCTAGAAAGAACTAACACCAATCTTGCTTAAACTCTTCCAAAAAATCAAAACAGAAGGAACACTGCCTAACTCATTCTGTGATGCCAACATTACCCTAATACCAAAGCCAAACAAGGACAACATGAGAAAGGAAAATTACAGACCAATTTCTCTAATGAACCTAGACGCAAAAATCCTCAACAAAATACTTGCTAACCATATTCAACAACACATTAAACGAATTATACACCATGACCAAGTGGGATTCATTCCGGGTATGCAAGGATGGTTCAACATAAGAAAATCAATCAATGTAATACACCATATAAACAGATTGAAGGAAAAAATCACACGATCTTATCTGTAGATGCGGAAAAAGAATTTGACAAAATACAGCATGCTTTCTTGATAAAAACACTGCAAAAGATTGGAATAGAAGGAAACTTTCTGGACACAATAAAGGGTATATATGAAAGACCCAGAGCTAACATCATTTACAATGGTGATATCCTAAAATCTTTCCCTCCAAGATCAGGACCAAGATAAGGATGGCCACTATCACCCCTTCTATTTAACATTGTGTTAGAGGTACTTGCTTGAGTACTGAGGCAAGAACCAGACATAAAAGGCATCCAAATTGGAAAGGAAGAAGTCAAAATTTCACTATTCGCAGATGACATAATCCCATACATAGAAAATCCTGAGAAGTCTACAACAAAGCTTCTATAACTCATAAATGAGTTTAGTAAAGTCGCAGGTTATAAGATCAATGTGAAAAAATCAGTAGCCTTTCTGTACACCGATGATGAGCAATCTGAGGAGGAAATCAAGAAACAAATACCATTTACAACAGTAAATTAAAAAATCAAATACCTTGGAATAAATTTAACTCAAGATGTAAAAGACTTATACACAGAAAACTACACAACATTATTCAAGGAAATCAAAGAAGACCTAAATAAATGGAAGAGTATTTCCTGTTCATGGATAGGAAAAGTAAATATTATTAAGATGTCTATCCTACCAAAACTGATCTACAAATTCAATGTAATCCCAATAAAAATCAACATAGCATTCTTTAATGAACTAGAGAAGCTAACTATGAAATTTATTTTGAAAGGAAAGAGACCCTCATAGCCAAAGAAAAATGAAAAAGAAAAATGAAATTGGAGAAATCGCAATACCTGACTTCAAAACATACTACCAAAGCAACATACAGATATTCTGGCAGGAGGTGGTTCAAGACATTGCTAGTCACTTACTAGCTGCATAAGCATGAACAAGTTAGTTAAACTCTCAGTGATTCAGTTTCTGCATCTATAAAAAGTAATAGCAATAGTATCTAGTAGTGTTGGTGAGGGTTAAATAAATTAATGTGAATAAAGTACATAGAAGAGTGTCTGGCACATGGTAAGTACTGTATAATTGTTAGAAATCCCCTTATTACTCTAATGAGAACATTGTTTGGAGGAAAGAGACCCCACAATGACCACTACCTGTTTGTAAAGTCTCTGTAAGGAGAAACGCTCCCAGGGTTACTGGAGTTGGGTATGACTCCCTAGCACCCTCTCTGCCATCCATTCTAAATCCGATCTCCTGTCTTCAGTTCCCCACCCATCTCACTATTGTCCAAATTAAAAGCTCTGTCTCAACCCAACCTATGTCTAGACTCAGCTGTGAGAGTAGCCCCTGAGCTCTTGCCTGTTTCTCACACCCATATTCTCCACACATTAACTGGAGGCTGAGCTCAGGGGAGCTGCAGATGAGCTGTCATGTGTGTGGGAGTCCTGGATAGAGGCAGACATGGTGGACTCTTGCCCCAAATCTACATGAACCATTCATACAGGAATACACAGGCCTTTCTTAATGTCATTTATGCAGAAGGGGATGGGTATTTCTCCATGATCTTTTCCCTTTATCTCTCCCTTCAATCCAACTCTATGCCAAGGAATCTTAGGTCATGTAATTTCTTTCTTATAGTTTAGGAAAATTTGCTTCAATGTCCTCAGATAGAAGCTTCCATTTTTCAGAAGAGAATTTTAATTTTGGTTTAGATATACTGATCTTTGATTGTTAGTAAGCATACAGTACTTTCCCCCAAGACAAAGGATGATTCTAATGACTTATGGATTGCAAAAGAAACAAAAGACTTGACAGTCCCCGAACTTAGTCCTTCCCTTTCTTTCTGTGAAGTCACTCATGTTTGAGGTTCTTTCATACCCACATACAAGATCAGCTTCAGGACCCTGTCATCTCTCTTTACTGGGATAACCATTAATGGCTGTAACAGTCCAAAATTATCCTCAGTCAATAACTATTAGGCCCAGAATAGGAAAATAGCTAAGAAAAGGGAAATTTTTGAATGCCCACTCTGTCTGAGGCACTTTACATACATTATATTACTTAATCCTAATATCAATTCTATAGCTGTAATAACTAAATTAAACAGATTAAATTGTCTAAATCACAAAACCAACTACTAAATGGCAAATTTCAAATTCAAACTTGAGTCCCTATAATTCTAAGAATTAAAATTCTTAATATCTCCTAAATGTTGCCTTTCATATTATTTATGAATTCCAAAAAGAAATATTGATTATGTTTGTAAAATGGTCAGTTCCCCTGGATATGATACCCTTTCATTGTATTAAATTCAAAGGCTTTATGTTTACTTGATTAAATCAAGATTAGGGCTTTGATTCAGCTACATCAGTAGCATGTTGAGTCCCTGCCCCCTTGGTGGGTGGACACTCACACAGAAAAGACAGCTCATTAGACATGGCAGAGGCCCTGGGAAGAGATGAGCCTGATAGTCTATAGCTGACCTTGTGAGGAGAACAGAGCAACTGAGCCCAGAAAGAAATGAACCCCGGGGAGAGAGATAAGCCTTATGCCAGCCTAGAAGCTGGGATCATGGAGCCTTAAGAGGTAGCAGGAGGGCTGAACATTTGCAGACAATGCCCACCATCTGGCTTCAACAGATGGCCAATGACTGGGTGAGAAAGTACCTCTTATGGTGTCTTGAGTTGGACTCTTTAGGGCCTTGTGACTATAAGCTTCTACCCCAAATAAATACCCTTTATAAAAGTCAACAGATTTCTGGTACTTTGCATTAGCACCCCTTTGGTTCACTAATCCACTGCCTAAGATACAGAAGACAAGTCAGAGGCAGAGACCCAGGCTGACATTGAATAAGCAGTCTATGGTGCCCAGGACAGTTGCTAAATCTTGCTAACCTAACAGAAGGGAGAGGGTTTCCACTTCGTGGACAAGCATTAGAAATGCCAGGATAAGATGGGCATGGGGAGAGATAGGCACATAGAGAATGACATTTACACAGGTGCAGATAATGTAATGGAAAAACAAATGGAAAAAATGTGAGAATGGAGCAGATGAGAGAAGAGGACTAAGAAATGACTAAGAGGGAAGCAGATGTGGTTCAAGCAATTGGGTTCCTGTCTACCATATGGGAGGCCCAGGGTTTAATGCCCAGGGCCTCCTGGTAAAGGCAAGCTGGCCCATGTGGCAAGCTGGCTCACACGGAGTGCTGGCCTGCTGCCCTGTGCAGGAATGCTGCCCCACGGAATGCTGCCTCAGCAAGATGATGCAACAAAAAGACACAGAAGAGAGATAATAAGAGATGCAGCAGATCAGGGAGCTGAGGTGGTGCAAGAGAATGATTGCCTCTCTACCACTCCAGAAGGTCCCAGTATCGGTTCCTGGAGCCACCAAATGAGAATACAAGCATACATAGATGAATACACAGCAAATGGACACAGAGAGCAGACAATGTGTGTGTGTGATAAATAAATAAATCTTTAAAAGAAAAAGGAAATGACTAAGAAAGAGATCACCACCTAGTACTGGCAGTAAGAAACATGCTTAGAGTTACCAACTCTATTTATTCAAACAATTTGTTTTGCTGTACTACTTCTCCAAACCCTCAAATTTAATTTCTGTAGAAGGACCTGTAAGTCTGTCTGTCTCAAACTTAATCTATATCTCAGATCACTGTGTTCCTCCTAACTCTTTCAGATTCCCAGAAACAGGGAGAAGGCTGGGCCTGCGGTTCATTTGACCAGGCAGGAACTCAATCTTTGCTTCTTTCTCCATAAAATTTCACTCTACCAGAATAAAACCAAATCCTTCACAGTCAAGCAAGATTTAGTCTAGGTGTACAGGGATGGCTTAATTCTTAGAAGACAATCTATTAACAAAACACGTTAATAGGTCAAGTTCCTTTAATCATTGATTAAAAATACACAGCAGCCAAAAGAAAAATCAGAAAAAGGTTATGAATTAAATATTTAATTCACAGATTAAAAAATTGTCAATAAATATATGTAAAGATGTTTAACTGTCTAGTTTACCAGGACTGCTATGACAAATACTACAAATTGGTTGGCTTGAACAACAGGAATTCATTGTCTCACAGTTTGGGAGGCTCGAAGTCCAAAATCACGGTACTGACAGTTCATGCTTTCTCCCAGAATCTGTAGGGCTGTGTGATGGCTTGCCAGCCATTCTTGGGGTTCCTTGTCTTCATCATCTGGTGCTCTCTCTCTCCTTCTCTGGCTTCTGACTGCATCTGAATTTCTTCTGTTCATAAGGATTTCTGCCCTATTGGATTAAGGCCTGCCCTGATTCAGTTTGGTCTCATCCCAAATAGGATCTTGAAAGATCCTATTTACAAATGAATGCACACTCACAGGGCTAGGGGTTAGGACTTGAATATGTTTTTATAAGGGACATTGTTCAATCTACCACACTAACGTATTACTAGTCAATGAAATAAAATTAAGAAACAAGAAACCATTTTAGTCATTAGATTGACCACATTTAATAGATAACATTTAGTGCTGACCAGCTGTGGGGATGGGGGTGATAAGGACTCTCATGCACCATTAGTGAGACTGTAAAAGATTTTGATAGTATAACAGTAACTATAATTATTCAAGTGGTATCATGGATTGAATTTTGTCCCCCAAAAAGGTTTGTTGAAGTCCTAATCCCCAGTACCTCAGAATGTCACCTTTTTTGGATTTAGGGTCATTACAGATAGAATTAGATAAGTTAAAAAGAAATACTAGAGTAGGGTAGGTCCTTAGTCCAATATGACTGATGTCAATATAAGAGGAGGAAATTTGCACACAGTCAAACAGAGGTGAGATCATCATGTGATGAATTAGGCAGAAAATGCCATGGATTGTTTCCAAGCCACCACCAGAAGTCAGGAACAGATTCTTCCTTAAAGTCTTAGAAGGAAGCATGGCCATGTCAACACTCTGATTTCAGACTTCTAGTCTTCAGAACTGTGAAACAATAAATTTCTGTTGTTTTAAGCCACCCAGTTTGGGTAACTCTAGGAGACTAAGACAATGGGCAACACTGTGTCCCAGAAATTCCACTTCTAGAAAGTTATCTTACAGAAACACTTGGGTTTGGAGATGTATGTGTGAAGATGTCACAGAAAAACCCACAAACAACTACATAGCCAATAAGGGGGATTTTAGTATAACAACTATGGTTTTCTTTACTATGGAATACCATGCAGCCATTTAAAGGATTAAAAAATGTATATGACAGATATCAAACTATCTCAAGACACAGTGATATAGGAAGAAACCTAGTTATAGAAAATTAGATAAAATCTGATGAGGTTCAGGTTAAAATAAAAACTAAATATATCTATATATATGTGTGTGTGTGTCTTCTGTTTGCAAATGATTCTGAAGGGCACATACCATGCTGATAGAGGTGGACTTCCTTGTGAAGGGGAATGGATTGGTTGAGGAGGATAAAAGGGTTTTTTCATGCTTTGTTCTGTTTTTTAAAAAGTTTACATTTACATTAACATTATACTTTTATAATCACCAATGAATATACAACATGAAATATAAAATAACTAGGAGGCCTGCTACCCTGGAGTTCAAGAAATTTAAGAATGTGTAAGTGAATACCCATGATTACTGAATCAGACACTTGTGTGCACCATTTCAGATCCTCTTGACTTACCCTGTGTCTTGTGCCAGTTGCTACTGCAGCCAACAGGTATGACCAGCTTTATGCAGAGGCAACCTGACAGCATCTTCCTGGACCCTGCCAGTACTGCAAGCCTCTTGTCTCTGGGGCTTCCCTATTGAGGCTGTTGCTGGCTGTGCTC